>NC_137455.1:65242265-65842265 GCF_964235325.1 Thermobia domestica
GAGAGAGATCAAATAAAGTTATGCACAGAGTTAATCTTTACCACTTCTAACCGCGAAGCCCTTTTTTTTATTTTGGTCCGGGAGTCGGATTTAGGGATGCAACCCACATTACGTCTAGGTTGTGTGGACTTACATAACAGCAGATGATGATAACCGGGCACCGGACTTCCTTTTTGTTTATCCAATTTCTGAAGTGAGAACGACGAGTATTTAATCCTTTTATCCAGATTCTGATTAAAACCTGTCAACGATGGCTGTTTACAGCTATCTTTAATTCTTAAACTTTATTCTTTTGTTAATTATTATGCAATGCATGCGTGATATCAATCGTAAAATTTCATAGGCAGAAAACAGCAACGCAAGAGTTCGGAAAAGCCGCCTTTTTTTTTTTTCCACGGCCTGTTTCCCTGGGCAATGTTGAGCTTTACTGAGCATTTCGATTTTAATGATGAAATAACAGCACGATCTACTTTTTTTTTTTTTTTTTTTTTACAAATCAAGAATGAAAGAAAATTGGTCATTGGGTAGAAAAGAAAAAAAGGCAAATTAGTGAACGTAGTTGGATTTCTAGTTGGAACGAATTGTTAGAATAATATTCAACGCCTGAAAGTTTTCAATAAAAAGGTTTAATAGGGCAAAAATAACTGTCCTAATGAGTAATTTAGTTGAACATTATCGTTTACAATTAATGCATCAGACAGTAATATTTTAGGAGCTAAAGATACATTTTATACCTAGTACAGGAGATTATGCAAAACAAGTAGATCTACAAGATATGATCAAAAAATACGGTGATTTTTTTGTTTGTTTGTTTGTTTTAAGCAGCAACTGATGACGCTACAACCGTTTGATGTAATTTGTCTATCGCGCATCATAGATTTCGAACAACGGTTGAACATTAAGTTCTGTCTCAAGTTGCAAACAAGTGGCAAAGAAACTCATGAAATGTTGAAATTGGTGAGTGGCGATAATGACGTAACTCTAACGACTGTTTATAAGTGGTATGAGTGATTTAAAAGCGGAAATGAGTCGGTAGAGAGCGAGTAATGTTTGGGAGTGCAATATCCGCAAAAACAGAAGAAAACCGGCAAAAAGTGTGGGAAAAAATGTTCGTTTAAACAGGCGAATAACTATTCGAGAGCTTACCGAAGGACCTGGCATCTTGTACAGGTCTGTGCAAAGCATTTTAACCGCTGATTTGCAAATGAGAAGAGTGGGTGCGAAATTCGCTCCCTAACTTGTGACTGACGAACAGGAGTTTTAGGTCCATAAAAATATTGATTTGTCCACATCCACAGAATTTTATGTATATAGCACCATGAACTTTTGGTTCTTCCCTGAAATTAAAATCGTGCTTAAAGGAAAATGTTTTGACACCATTCCTGACATTGAGAGCGCCTCAATAGAGCAGCTGAACGCTTTTCCAAAAGAAGCCTTCCAGGAATGCTTCCAGTCATGGATTCAGCGTTGAGATAAGTGCACTGCTAACCAAGGACAGTACTTTGGAGATTAAATTAAATTCCATGTAAGCTTATTATTTTATTTCTAATAAAATTATATACCGTATTTTTCGATCACACCTCATATCTATATACAAAGCATTAATTGAGATCGTTAAAATTCGGGAGAGAAATGGATTAAAACGTAATACCCAAGTTTCCTACTTCAAACATACTGACACAATATAATAGTAAGAAAACAAGTAGTTCTGCGAATAATGAAGTTCTATTATTGTTAAACATACCTAAAACTGACGTTAATAGCTTTTATATTATAAAATGAACTTACACTCATTCTAATAAAATATCTGAACCTTACAATAATGTTTTACAGCGGAAAATGAAATGTAAGCAAAATTTTATACCAAAACTAAATTGGTTATGTATCTGTGTCCAGGTTTATGATACTGTTTCTCCTGAGGTGATTTTGAGTTTAACGTTCCTTTCAGCAGAGAGGCTATATGAGACATAGGCCTACTGATTAACGTGGAATCCGAACCACATGAGCTGCTGCTGGGAACGACCCCGGGTCTCCAACGCCAGAGGCGCGTACGATAACCGCTTAGCCACGGAGAAGCTCACTGTTTTTCATGTCTACCGAGTGTAGGCAACCAATAAAATACATGATACCGTGTATGACTTTCAGGCACTTGATAAGGCGATTAGACAACCAAATAGACTTCAGTGGAAATGCTGGGTTGCATAATTTAGACTTTTGGCAACCAAATATATGCTAGTTTGAAAACAATCAAAATAGCCAGCTCCAACTGATAATAGGACTCACAAATAGTGAATGTGGTGAAGAAAGTTTGTAAAATTTTGTAATCTATTACAGGGAAACAAATTTTGTACTTGAATTAAAAAGTCTCAAAAAAAAAAAAAAAAAAAAAACGAATATTTCAATTTTTCAAAAGGGCCTGCTTTTATATATATAACTCCATCTCCTGCTAAAAACCTCCATACTTTTTTTTTGCATCTCTAGCTGCAAGTGCTATAGTGCTGCCGAAAACCATCTCCAGAAAATTCCTTGTTCCCTGAAATCCTGTAACTCATAATAGTTTCACTGCAAGCATTTTGTAGAACTGCTACGAAGTAAGTTGGCCTGGCTATTCTCCAAAGGTCACTGGACAGGCATCTTCTATCTTTCTTAAACACAGTTCTATCTATATATTAAAGTAAAACCTTCATATCCTTGTTCATGGCAATTCACTTCCTTTATGAGTCCTCCCATCTTTCACTTGTGTCTGTAAACGTGTAGAGACCACAGTGAAGAAGTAGGAAGGAGATTCTGCTCATATTAGAATGATGTGCAGTGTAGATAGCGCAGGTTCAGCTAATATTACATTATTACATTTTCAGTTGTGTTGCGGAGGACAAACGACTGTATATTTAAAAAAAAAGCCTTTATTACAAGGATAGTTCTCAATTAATACTGAAAGAATGTTACTTTAACCACAAAGGAAGTCTGGAGAAAAGCCACAAAGTAATACAACAAAAAATGGTGATACGAATTTTCATTAAAAGAACAAAAACAAAAAAAATAAGGATAAAAGACTTAGTATAGAAGAAACAGCAGTTTCCTCAACTCTTTGGTCAATTACAATAGAACGATCAAACACGGAAGTAATTAAATACTAAGCTTCTATTTCTTCGATCCAATAAAGACGAACATGCAGCATCTTCTAAACAGTCAGTGAAACATCGCAAATTCTCTGTAATCCTTGCGTTCTCCAAAAAAAACCCTCCATGAAGAGAAGTCTCTATTTTCTCCTGTTCAGCTGTTTTCTTTGAACAAAGCCTCTGGAGATTGCTTTCCTTTCGATGTTCAGAGCAAGATTATTGGGACATTTATTGCAACTTGAAGGGCCGAAAGCCGTTCTCCTCTTCTTCATCGGTCTATTTGAAAGACAAATCCATATTAGACAGCAAAATAGTTTCTCCCCCTTTTTTAAGTGAAAGAACGACCCAAAGACGCAAGAGGCGGAGACATACCGATGAAGAAAGGAAAATAAAAAAAAATAAGAAAAAAAAAGACAAGAAACTTTTCAAGAACAGTATAAAGATTGTGCTGAAGGCCTGGTAAGTATCCACAAGAACAAACGTAAAGTAAAGCAAAAACATTCATGGAAACTACTATCACTATTTTCTTTCTTAAGAAGGGTTTTTTTTTCTAAACACAGGTTAGAGGTTGATAGATGTCAGTTGTTGTTTGTTTTTGGCTTTATACAGGATATGAGATCTTTTACACACATAACAAAATAAAAAGATACTTAAAAGTTTTGCTGGAGGTGAGTAAGAAAACAAGTGTTGTAGCGTCGTCATGCCCAAACAAGGAAAGAAAAAAAAATGAAAAGAGGGTCCTATAAAACTTGACTTGGATTTTGTCAAACGAAAACTGTCGAAAATATTTTCTTCTCCAAAAGCTTGTTTTCAGAAAACTAATCCCAAACAATTCTCAGAAGCTTTGGACGTTGTTTTTTTTTTCTTTGTTCGCTACTTTTCATCAAATACTAATTCTGAAAAATCCTTTACTACAGTTCTCAAATTTGTTGAAAAGAAACTTGAACAGAGGAAAAAAATACCAATAAAAAGCAAAAAAAAAAGGTAAGTTGATAAAAAATATACTACTTTACAGACTCTATGATGTAGTTATCGTCGAATAAATCACCCGTAATTTCTACCTAAATCCATAGTAACTGAAAGAGATATATTTGTGTATCTTATTAAAGTATAAAACAGCTCCCCCAAGGGAGAGAAAAGTTTAAAATTTCCATGTTCCCCATTAACCTATGATTGAGGTGAGAAAGAAGAAGATATTTCCGTAATGAGTAACATATAATGCATCATCAGTCCTGTGATTATAATTCACACGAGAGACGAGTTAAGGCTCACTCGTCTCGAAAAGTATCGAGATAATGACATCTAGTCTCGAAAAATGTTTCTATTACAAAACTGTCGTCTCGAAAAACGTTTCTATTAGAAAAAGCTTTGTCTCGTCTCGAAAAATGTATGTTTTTAGTAGAAAAGTTCTGTCTCGTCTAGTATAACTCTACTTGTGATTTCAAGTTATTATCGCTCTCGTACATATAGATGTATTTGTTAGGATTTTGATGCTTCCTGACAAATGAACTGAAGCCCCCCCAGAGGCTCCCAAAAGCAAAGCGTTTACTTAAGCGTTATGCAGCAAATTGACACCGTCAAATCCTTTTCACTGATGAGAAGATTTTCAATGTTGAGACTTTCAAGACCGAAATGACAAGATATACGTTACATCCTCTATAGAAGCTGGTTACAAGGCTCCAAGGATTCAGAGGGGTCAGAATTAGGGATGGCCAAAATTTTCCGGAATCCGGATTCCGGAAATTTTGTTTTCCGGAATCGGAAAATTTACTTTCCGGAATTCGGAAAAATTCCGGATTTCGGAAAAAATCCGGAATTCGGAAAAATTCCGGAATCCAGAAAAAATCCGGATTTCGGAAAAATTCCGGAATTCGGAAAAATTCCGGAATTCAGAAAAATTCCGGATTTCGGAAAAAATCCGGAATTCGGAAATATTCCGGATTTCGGAAAAAATCCGGAATTCGGAAAAATTCCGGAATCCAGAAAAATTCCGGAATTCGGAAAAATTCCGGAATTCGGAAAAAATCCGGAATTCGGAAAAAATCCGGAATTTAGAAAAAAATCGGAATTTTTCCGAAATCCGGAATTTTTCCGATTTTACTTTCCGGATTCCGGAAAGTAAAAATTCTGGAATTGGCCATCCCTAGCTAGTAGCTGTTAAAAGAGAAACACAATAATGAATATATATACTGTATTAGTTTCTTGTAGTTGGATATGTCTTTATCACTTACGTAGACAATTGCTACTGCAGTTATTTACTGTTTTATAAGGAAGGTCTTATTTTCACACACAAAAAAGTCGCCGGTATGTCTCAAACATTATCGCGTTCCCACCTGCAGCTGCTCCAAAGCACTGCAAACTACTTTTTAACCAGGCGAAAGGCAGTGGAGGAAAAGAAATCTCAACAAATATTCTAATAACATTCGCTTATTGTCAACATACCTACAGTGAGCGCAGAAAGTGTTCGTACACCGTGCATACTTTATATTGAAAACAGCTAGCATGAGAACGGGAGGTGGAAAATATATATATATAACCAGAATTAAGACTACACATTCATACATTTTATTTCTATATACAAGAGAAAGGCCAAACAAACACAATCAATGTTTTGTTCAGAAGAAAAGAGAGAATTCCTTTTTTGTAAACGCAAAATGTCACCGTACACTTATGCTTGAATTAGTGCTTATAAAGTATATTACGTTATTTGATATTTTGTGGGATTACCCTGTGCGTTAATGATTGTCTGTAGTCTTCGTGGCATTGATTTCACCTGTAGTAGTTCGTAGTTCTGTAGCTTCGGGACTGATTATGTCCCATTCTTCTTGCATAGCTTTTCTTAGGCCTTCTTTAGTAGAGACAGGGCCGGCGCGAGAGAGGGTCGAGCCGTGCCACCGCCCAGAGCGGCAAGTCTAATGGGCGGCAAAATTTGAAAAAGAAAAGAATACTATCAAAATATAATGCTTCGTAATAGGCTCACATGGAAAAATAAGATTGTGTTAACTTGAGAATGTAATTGAACTTACTTTACTCACATTCAAGAAAATACTCTCTCAGGAAATTCAGAGCATTCCTCCTCGTTTTCAATTATCAAACTACTAGCCACAGGTATCTCGTTCAATATTTCCCTTGCAGCAGTGTAGATAGGATTTTGAGCTAGAGTGCATAAGATTATCACGGTGTCTTTTTATATTTTTTTCTATTTAATAATGTTCTAACGCTCCGCTCCAAGTATGCAAAAGGCATACTCCCACTTGAGACAGGCCGTTCTAGCCTGTAGCATCCAGGGGCGGATCCAGGATGGACTTCTGGGGGGGGGGCGGTGGGTTGTAATACTGCTACTTAGAGCTACTTTTAAGAGCGTCAAAAAATAAACTATATATTTTATTTATATATAAAATAAAAAAGTTTCCTCTTCTGGGGGGGCGATCGCCCGATCGCCTCCCCTGGATCCGCCCCTGGTAGCATCTAGAGACATTTAGGTTCTAATAGCGAGTTTTTGACCAATTTACAAATTGTTCATTCCGAATATAGTAAATCGTACAGCGTATTATTTCTTGAGAAATGTCTCATTTTTTGTATAGCTAAAAAAAAGTTTATGACTTTTTTTTCTGCGTCAGTTCAACGTTAGGCCATACTAAAGGAACATATTAGTAGTCTCACTTTAAAATCATAATCCACCACAAGGTGGGAGAGCCGAATTGATGCTCTGACTCAGTTATCAAATATAGGAAGTTTATGATGCCTTACTTCAAATAAGTAATGACAATAGAACCGATAGAATGGTCGTCCACGATGCTCTGTGTATAGCAAACCAGCTGAGTTACTTTTCTTTCCTTTACTCACTCGTTGTCTGATATGACTTTAAAGCATTGATTCTCATGTGTTGGATGCAGTAGGATTTCTTGAAAATATATCTGGGTACTTTGAGAGGAGCAGAAATTATGCAAAGTTTAAATCTTACTTAGTTGATACGATGGACTTGGCATCAGCATTAGATACGGGTGATCCACTGATACGTAATACAGTGCAAGCTCGAAGTCGAAAGAAGAGACAGTTTCAGTACGAGGCAGAGGATGAAGCTACTGAAAACATCCACAAACAAGATACAAGATCGATTTTTATTAGAAAGTTCTAGAAGTGATTGTGTTAGCTTTTAAGAGAAAGATTTGAGCAACTTAAACATCACAGCGAGTATTTCAATTTTCTTTGCGATATAAGTAATCGTAAAGATATAGAATAACCACCTGATTTTTTTTGTCTGAAAAGTGTACTAAACTTACCATCATTTTAACACACGAAGAATTGAAAGATATTAACCCCAGTGATTTGAAAGACAAACTGAAAGTGTTATCCACTATAATTAAGCCTGTGAAAGTTTAAAAAAAAAAAATAAATAAAAATAAAAATAAAAAAATAAAATAAAATAAATTAGGAACATGACTTTGCTCCCAATGTTAGTATTGCACGTAGAATTTTGTTAATCTTGCCTGTAACAGTGGCAAGTGGAGAAAGAAGTTTTTGGAAACTTAAGTTTATTAGAAACTATCTACACTCTTCTATGTCTGAAACACGCTTGAGTGGTCTAGCGACGATATCAATAGAACACAAATTGGCTAAAACATTGGACTACGTGATGTGATAAAGGAATTTGCTCATATCAAAGCAAGAAAAGTTTCTTTCAATTAAGGTATGTTAAATTTATGTATGTCTATTGTGTTTTAGTACATTATAAGGCTTAAGCTAATCACTTACATTTACCATAATATCTGATTTACTGTATTATCTTCTTGCTCCATACTCTGTTGAAAACGCCTTTTGATATAAAATAAGCCTAAAAATTAAAATTCTTAGTCATGATTTAAGAATATTTTTAAAATTTTATTTTCTGTATGCGCTGCTCTATATTAAAGATATACAGCGAAATCGAGCATACTGAATATTGTGTCAGTATAGAGTCGTTTAAATATTACGTGAACATTCCAGAAAGGTAGTTCTTTTTTTTTTTTTTTTGTTTACTTTTCCATTTTATACATGTTTTTAAATGACACTTGAACGTTATCTGTCAAAATAAGGTTTGCGGATTAAAGGGGCGGCATGTGAAAGCACCGCCCAAGGCGGCAAAATTGCTAGCGCCGGCCCTGAGTAGAGAAGCTGTGCCTTCTGATTGTTGTCTCCAGAACAGACCATAGATGTTCTATGGGGTTCATATCTGGGGATTGGGGAGGTGTGCGAAGCTGTTTCAAGGTATTATAGAGTAGCCACAATCGAGTATTTTCCGCTGTATGTTTGGAGTCGTTGTCTTGCTGAACAATAAATTGTTTTCAAGAACCATCTTCTGCGCACTAGTATGGAGATTTTCCTTTAATATGTTAATATACACTTTGTGGATCATCACTCCATCGATAAGGTGGAGACGACCCACTCCTGAGGCACTCATACAACCCCAGACGAGCACGGACCCTCCTCCGTGTCTTACTTTAGGGACGAGATTTTGAGGATTCATCTCTGCATTCACCTTGCGCCATACAATACGCCTCCCATTGGACTCGATAAAGTTAAATTTACTTTCGTCCGAAAATATGACCCTATTCCAGAAAGAAGCCTGATCCCTTATCTTTATACTCTTTTTCAAGGGGGCCGCGGTGGCTCAGTGGTAGAGCGTTCACCTCTGGTGTTTGGGGTCCCGGGTTCGATCCCAGCCCCCGCCAAGTGAACTTTGTTGTGGACAAACACCGTGTGCGTGGGTTTTCTCGGGGTTCTCCCGTTTCCTCCCACTATCTTCATTCCACCATTTCATTCATTACTCATCATCACCGTCTCCTTTAGCCTAACCGGCATAACCGTGGGACGTAAAACTCAAAGATTTCATTTCATTTCATTTTACTCTTTTTCAAACTTAAGTCTCTTTATACGATTTGTCTTGTTCACCCAGAACATTTTCCTGGCTATCCGACCATGATACCTTGCAAATATTCCGCACTGTACTGGCTGATACTTTAACACCGCGTGTTTCCAGATCCGTTGCCAATTGCACAGCACTATTTTTTGGAACCTTTTTTCTTTCCCTAATAATGTAACGTTTATCTTGTTCACTCAACACTCTTGGTCTTCCAGTTTTTTTTTTTTTTTTTTTTTTTTTTTTGTCTTTTTTTTCCGCACAGTGATAGAAACATTATACATCGCAATTATTGTTTGTACTGTTGAACGAGGCCTGTCTGCAAGGTTTGCTATCTTTCCCAAAGACTTACCCTTCTTATGCAATTTAATAATTACTTTTCTTGTCTCCTCATTTGTTTCTGTTCGGTTGCTTCCCATTTTGACAGCCCACCGTGCAGTTTTTTCACTCCTATTCACAACTAAACTCATTCTGTTACTCGTCATGCTATACAGAGGTGTATACTCAGGTGAATACTAGTGAACCCCAGTTGTGGTATCTTTGTTTCGTATTCGTACGTCAGGTGTACGATCACTTTTTGCGTCTACTCTATACACTTTCTACGGAATTTATTTACTTTCTGACCATTAAACTTGTCTTTGTGGTTCTTTATTGATATATTCATAAAGCTTAGTTTTCATTATTCATATTGTGTGTGTTATTACACTTCTTAAATTTTCTGTTTCTTTTTCGCAGGCATTTTCGTTTCAATAGCATAGGTGTACGAACACTTTCTGCGCTCACTGTATGTACAGTAAATACAAATTTATAATTTTTGACTTTACGAAGTGTACAATGTAATTGTTCAATAATTAACATAAGCAGGCATTCTTTAATTTATATTAATATAATAATTAATAAAACTAATAAGCGGGTGATTGATGACTCAGTGGTAGAGTTTTCATCTATGGTATTCTAACCCAGGACATGTGGGTTTTCGATGGCTAATTTTGTGTTCGAAAATTTTCCCGGTGGAAGGCCTACCTTTCTTATATTTGTTCCATCATCACTCATTAACGAATTTAGTTTATCAAAACTCTATAGCCATATATTCATTCTGTCCGTCAGTGAAGCAAACAGTCTCAAGAACTATCTGATGGATTACCAATCAATTTTGGCCATGATGTACAGAGTCAATAGTTAAGAATCGAGTTCCCTGATAAATGTAATATTCAAACCGGAAGCGGTACAAATCAACCATTTCCGGTTTTAACGTTAATCATTATATAGTAAATATGGTAATAGATAGCGAGAAGCGGTTTCCAGTAATCGACATATATATAACATTCATGTAGATAGAATGTTACCCAATTTGTGCATCTGCTGAAAATGATGAGCTTAGGTATTTAGAGAGCATTTTCCGCTTTAGAAAATGTGTGCTTGGTAAAGAATGTAGAGAATTAGCTGAGTCAGGCATGTAGCTAGAATATGGTAATAGGAAGGGGGGGGGGTCTGTCACGAAATACTGTGGTTATTTACCAGGGGCTCAATCATTCTAAACTATTTTATTGGCAACATATATTGGTTCGTTTAGCCAAGATTTCTAATGGGAGGATGATATGAAATACTGTGGTTACACACCAGAGGCTCGATCAATCTAAATATTTTACTGACAACATACCCATATTGATTGGTTAGGACAATAAAATGAGGATATATTAGTAAGTATTTTAATAAGAAGCTATGAAGAAATCTCGAGTAAAAGAATATAAAAAAGTATTGAAAAAGATATAGTTTTCCGAGGTCATTCGAACGGTGTCGAAAATTTTGCGTCTGGGAAATTTGCGCCCTACCTCAAGAACAGGGAAAATTGCGCCTGCGATGTACCTCTACCGGGAAGTTGAGCCCTGCGAAATAAAAGAACCTATTGGAGCTTACGCATTTGCTCGGAGGGGCTGACATTACAGCATAAACAATCCTCCCCCCACAACCATGCCATTTGTGATTTATTTTCATTGTGGCTATATAAGGGGAGAATAAACTTCAATATAAGCCAAAAGAACACAACGGATCAACGCAATCACTGCTTCTTCCAGAGATGATTTTGGGGGAACACTGGCCTCCCCAGAGCTCTCAGAGTGCCCCCTCGGAGGAGACCAAAATAATACGTCTATAATATAATAATAAATAGAATAGTACCAGCAGTGACCCCCCTCCGGAATACTAAGTGTGCCCCCCGGAAAATTTTTTTCTGAAAGAACGACTGAACGCAATTGTGTGTTTGAATTCCAGCAAGTAAACACACTGTACATAGGTTTCTTGATAATATTACTGAACTGATTTTACATTCACTTTACATTTTCTTTTCTATATTTTGTGTCCTGAAAAGCCAAACAACTCGCAAGGATTGTGAACAGAGATATCTGGGTAGAGCCAAACAGCCTTTTGTAGATTACATTATACTCTTTGATTATATTAATAATTATATATCAGTCATTTATACTTTTTTGTAAATTTTGTAGTATAATGAAAAATTGTATTTGTATGGATTGCCCTTTAGTGAACTAAAATTGTATTTTTTTCATTTGTTCGGAATATTATAACGGATGGAGTAACTCACTGAGACGATGATAGGCAAGCCTAGTTCAAGTGTGAGTGGAAGATACTTTACACAATACAAAAATAAGTTGAATTGTAGGGCGCTAACATCCCAGTGCAAATATATAGCCGGCGCATTTTCCCCTCTTTTTGGGGTAGGGCGCAAACATCCCAGTGCAAATATATTGCGAGCGCATTTTTTCCTATTTTTGTGGTAGGGCGCAAATTTCCTGGGCGCAAAATTCTCTCATTCAAGGAAAATATAATGTCCGTGAAGTTGACAAGCCACTTATGTCAGACTCCATTTCGACTTTAAACGTCGCTAGTGCTACGTTAGTGTTCGATAGTGACGCAAATCGTTAGTACTTCACAGATAACGTGTGCTTTTTAAATAATGGATATAGGTCTTCTAACTGCATGCCAACACGTCCACTTCTAAGAATCATCTCAAAAATAAGGTTAACCGTTAGAGCAAGTAAGTGCTCATTAGTGCCATTAACATTAATGCCTCCATCGTACGGCCCTTTGAGTAATGATAATAGCACGCTCTTTGCTAGTCTCAATGCGTCCCTATATTCTCGCGAACATTCTGACGTTCCCAAGTTAGTTACTTTTTTTTTTTTTTTTTTTTGCAACTATTGTTTATCTGTTATTGTTTATTGCTAGTCTGCAGAGTAGTCCTTACATTAATATGCCATTGTCCTTGATAATCATTGCGTATTTACAAGCAGTTTGTTATTACTGTTAGAAGATATCAAAAAACAACAGATAAAATCTACTACTTAACGGTTCACATTTTTCTTTTACAGTACATAAACGATTAATAAAAATAAAAATAAAAATAATAATAATAATAATAATAATAATAATAATAATAATAATAATAATATTCCAGCATAAAAGTTATCAATTGCATCCCACTGGCAACAAGCGACGCATATTTTAACTTCACAAAAATTAGTTTCTCACGATTTTCTGGAAAACTACGTATGATAACATCTTCATTATGTCAAGTTGTTTATCTCAGTGTGATATATGTCTTACCTCTGGACAATATCACAGTAAAACAAAAATTAAATATTAGGAGTACATCGTACTTTTGGACTACATCTCATTAACCATGGGAAGATTGAGTAGTGTATACTTTAGGATGGAAGTTTCAGCTTAACTTGCATCATACATTCTTAGGATTACAAAAAGGAAATTTGTTCGTTTGCGTTTGAACAAAATTCTTAGGATTACAAAAAGAAAAAATATTTTTTCCGAATTCCGGAATTTTTCCGAATTCCGGATTTTTTATAAATTCCGGAATTTTTATAAATTCCGGAATTTTTCCGAAATCCGGAATTTTTCCGAATTCCGGAATTTTTCCGAAATCCGGAATTTTTCTAAATTCCGGAATTTTTCCGAATTCCGGATTTTTTCTAAATTCCGGAATTTTTCCGAATTCCGGATTTTTCTAAATTCCGGAATTTTTCTAAATTCCGGATTTTTTCCGAAATCCGGAATTTTTCCGAATTCCGGAATTTTTCCGAAATCCGGATTTTTTCCGAATTCCGGAATTTTTCCGAAATCCGGAATTTTTCCGAATTCCGGAATTTTCCGATTTTACTTTCCGGATTCCGGAAAGTAAAAATTCCGGAATTGGCCATCCCTAGTCAGAATCTTGCCTCAATCATAGTGTGGTGGCTGTGAGCTACGAGGGCACAACGGAGCTCCAACGTCTGCTTTCAGCAGGACTCAGCCTCAGCACACAAGGCACGGACAATCCAGCAAAGGTTGGAGGCAAATGTTCCGGACTTCATTTCCACTTCAAATTTGCATTCTGCAAGTTCGAATCTAAACCCTTTGGACTACAAATTGTGGTCAATCTTCAGGAGATGGCTTGCAAGAAGAGACATTCCATTATTGAAAATTTAAAGCGGTCTCTCCGGAAGGCAGCTGCAGATTTTCCAGTTGATGTGTTGAGTAATGTAACTGATGACTGACCATGACTTAAGGACTGTGTGCATGCTAATGGTGGCCATTTTGAATAATTATTTGTGATTTTGGTTCATAATACTAACTCATGTCATTAGGATATTAACATATCGCTAATCATTTTGTGTCGATGTACTTGAAACTTTGGGACAGTATTTATGGTAAGATTAGTAAATAAATAAATGCAACACACTACACTTGAAATGGAGCGCAATATGCAGAGGATGTCTTGCGTAGCAGGGCTTAGGAAAAGAAACTGAAGATATAATGGCAATGATAGCTAATAAAGTTATTGACCAGATAAATTGGGTTCGGACCAAATTAAATCTGATGACAAACTTTTAACACTTGTATGGTGCAGTGACGAAACGGGGATACGAGTTTCGTGACCCGTAATATACAGAAACAGTCTGCTTCATGACCCACGAGAACCTATGGTCCGGACAGACCCAAAGACCACGAAACTCCGACATTCACACGGAAAATTTGGAGAATGCTAACGTAATCATAACAAGCATTATTTTCTTTCCCTCTCTTGTGTGTGTGTGTGTGTGGCTGTCTAAAAACTAAACATAAAGATAACTGTAAGGCTATCCGAGTAGAAGCGCTGAGTGTTGTCCACGAGACGAGAAAGTTTTCGTCCTGCCTCGAAAACCAACACCATCTGCAAACGTTTAAAAAGGTATGCAAGTCATTTACACAATATACATCAATAACAAACCTTGTCATATCACTCTTATCGTGAATTTCTCGCAACGCAGAAGTATTATGATAACTTCTAGATAAAATTAAGAACCAAATAAAAAAGATCAGGGCACAAATTTTGTACACGCATTTACAAAACGAGACGAGAAAAGCTTTTTCGAGAATTGAGAGGAGACGAGAAGGAATCTTGAACAAATGAGACGAAACAAACTTATTTCTTGTCTCGTGGGTAACGGTATAAACGCGTGAGAATTACAGAGAAGAAAAGCTGTATGCCTCTTGTTTATGACTCAACTGACCCTGTGATCCATATGATATTAGTATGGTAAGAATGGTAATTTATTCTTGCCTTTTTAAATTGATTTACGCGGTACAGTTTTATATTTTCAGAAAGTATGAATGTTCTGCCAAAATAATATGAAACTTGAACCTGTTCAACACCTATTTCTGTTCCAAATTCCATCAATGTACATTTTTATTCATATGTGGTTTAAAGGCATGGTATAAAATACAGTGAAACCTCTCTAAAGTGGACAGCCGTAGGGAATCAAAAATTGTCCGCTATAGAGAGGTGTCCGCTTTAGAGAGGTTTCAATATCTTCTTACGTAAATTAGTACAAGGTACTATGCAATTAGAAAATATATGTTTACATGAATCATGTATTTACGAATATTAGCAAAATGTTACTTTACGTGCATTATCTTGCGCCATCCAATACTCTATGCTCGAAACACAACATGGAAATAAGATGTTATAGATCTCTGCACTTTACACTTATCGCTACTTATTACCTTTTTCGTGTGTTGCTTCAATTTGTGAATCAATTGCAGTCCAGTGATTACTTTTGACACAATATATGCATACCCGCGGGCAAAAGAAAAAAAAAAACTTGTCTTCTACTTGGTTAGAGATTCCAACGGAACAGTAAAATAACTTGTCACCCCAAACGGCGGGCAACTGTCAATCACTTTTGTGTCTAAAACAGGTTGGGTGAGAGTGAAATGCAAGCAAAGGACATGAGGGTGTTGTTATACGGAGACCTTTCCTCTGAGTTGCAGAACAGACGGTTGAGGAGGCAGAATGTTGTCACACCCTCATGTGCTTCCTTGCTGACACACGTATTTATTACCAAAAAATGTATTTTTACTTTACTTTTCAACTTGTTTAAGAGAAAGTGTCCGTAATACGGAGGTAAATAATACCTATAAAAGACAGGAAAGACTGTCCGTGTCCGTACTAAAGAGTGTCCGCTTTAGAGAGGTTTGCTAATATGTTTTTTCTTATTACAGTATTTGGGGATTACAAAATATGTCCGTTATGGGAGGTGTCCGCTTTATAGAGGTCCGTTAGTAGAGGTTTCACTGTATGAAATTTCACACCTTGCCACCCTCTCGCTCTCTATTATATACCTATATCTATATACACGATAGTCACTATGTTTTTGACTTAGTAACTCTTGAATCACCCGATCAATCTCGATCAAATATTCAACATAGACGAGGTTCTGACCTGTGATAGTTTTTATCATGTTGCTTTGATAGTACAATTCATGGGAGGGGAGAGATATATAAAAGTGATCGAAAATGACCAATATATTAGCGTTGAATCCATAGTTTTCGGGATCGCTAAGATGAACAGTGACACTTCTGATGCCGTTTAAATCCATATTCAGTCCCGCAATTTGGGAGAGTGGGAGATATTTAAAAATGATCGAAAATGACCTATATTAGTGTCGAATCCATAGTTTTCGGCGTCGCTGAAATGGACAGTGACACTTCCAATGCCATTTAAAATTCAGTCCACAATAGTAATATTTAATATTTATTTATATAGATTACTTAACTACTTTCTGATTTTTCATTGTATTTTCTATGTTTCTATCGATTTGAGAGCGCTTCGATAATAGTAAAAAGTGACTGGTTAACGGAACATAGCTGTTAGTAATATTTCTTATTTTAACCCAGTGAAGTGGGTAATTGACGCTAGTATATTATATATATATATATATATATATATATATATATATATATATATATATATATATATATATATATATATATATATATATATATATATTCACACACACTAACTTAGTATATTAGTTTAATATATATATAAGCTCTAGCTTAATAAAAAATAGTATTTATTCAGCGGATTTTCGTTAAAAAAAATCTTACTAATTCACTAAGGTCTTTACACTCTCGGTAAGTCACAGTGGAAAACTGAAGATAAAGATAATAAACATTTTATAGCCAATCTCTGCAGATCTGTATGTTTTTAAAGCGAATATTAAAATATACGTTACAGCATGACTACTTAGATGAAAAGGGCCACTTTTTTCATTAAAAAAAAAAAAAAAAAAAAGCTCAGGCAGAAAACCGTCATCATCTTTTAAACTCTTTTGCCCTTTTGACTATGAAAAAGCGGAGAAGAACGCTGCGGAAGAACATTTTGTTGCATACAAACTTCGCAGAAGACGAATTCAAAGTGGCAGAAGCGTCTCATTTACTTTATTCATTACTAGAGTAAGCGTATTCATTACACGTTTTATCTTATTCATTACGTGAGTTAAGTCGCTGAAGCAATTCGCTCGGAAGCAGTCTATCGTCCATTCGCTCTCGTTTTCTGACGTAAGTACTGTTGCATTTTGCCCTTTCGCGAGACAAGACGAAGGCGGTATTTAATACTGGGCTACTTTACTTCAAGTGTATCTATCTACAGAGCTTTGGAACAAGTCCCAGGTTTATATTATTTCACGCGGAAGCAAAATGAAACCAGAAGAGCATACCAAACTAACATTACAGGTTAAAGGGGATGGTTTAATTTTCATTCTAAACTTTCAATATCATAGTTCAATGATAACAACTTAATGGAAATAACACGCATAGTTTCTGGGTTTGATTTCCGATGGGAACACAGATCTTTAGGGATTTCACTTAGTATGGAAGTTGTAAGGAGCTTTTGGAATTCGGAAGTACCACATTGCAGTTCCGAATGACGCGTTAGGCTAACGGTAACGGATGATTAAGGTAAGTAAATGATGATGGAAGAATAAAATGAGAATGTGGAAGGAAATGGGAATATTCTTAGAAAACTCACAATGTTGTCCACAACGAACTTACTTGGCCAGGCGGGATACCACGCATACGAGGTGAACGCTCTACCATTAAGCCACTATGCGCCGCCCTCCGGATGACATAACCACTGCAATGGCTACTAAGAATTGACAGCATTATCAATTAAAATCAATGATGTTAAACTCTGCCATTGTAATATCTCCGCATATTCTTACTCTTACGTTAGCATAGAATAATGAGAGACAAATATATTTAAAAGAAAATATACAAGTGTGGACGAGATGTAAAAGATAACACGAAAGCTACATATGATTTCAATAAACTTATTATTTATAACTGAATTCTATTAGGTCAGCGTTTCTCAAACTTTTTTTTTTTTTCAAATAGGGACCACTTTTTTGAAACACAATGTTCTACTGACCACCGCAGTGAACTTTAAAAATAGTATTACTTATATATATATTTTTTTACTTTTATTTTGGTGTTGAAGTAAGTATTTATTTGCTTCTTTTTTTTTTAATAGTTAAAAACTATTTAGAATATTTCAAAACTAAAAAATCCATATAAGCTATTACCTAGGTAGAATTATTAAACCATATAATCTTCTGTATACTTGTACTGTGTAATGTAAATTTCGTTTGAAATTTTATTTATTATTTTGTCTTTTTAGGACTAATGCTCAGTTTAAGGAGACCACAATGGCAGAGCTCGACAACCAATTGTGATCCGTGAACTACAATAAGAAGCGCCGCATTAATTCTTTGTTTACCAAATTAAAACAGTACCGTTGTTTATCCAATGGGGTGTAAATCCATCTCAGCACAGAAACTTTTTTTCTAGAAAAGTAAAGAATGATTTACATACCAGACTTTTTCTCCAGACAGAATCACATTCATCAAAGATTCCAGCAGTCACATTTCAGATTTTGGTTGAGGAAGGAAAGGATAACCAAAATGGTCTACCAATATAGGTAGAGTAATAGTTCTCCAACAGCATATTATTAAATTATTAATCAGTATATACGTGGTATATCGCTTGAACTCAATGGGAAGGCAATTATCTCCTGCTCTCTCCAAATGGTGCCACTAAGAGTAACTGAATATTGTAAAAATGTATTACCACAAAACATTTTAGAGAAATCATGCATATAGAAAACAGAAAAAATAGAACACCTGTACCATACATTTAGTACAGTGATATATTTATTCATGGTAATTGTGTAGTAGCGTTAATACTTTCAAAGGAAAACACAAACATGACCAGTCGTGTAGTGATAATTCAAGAAAACATTTGTTGCTTTAGATCACATTTATTTACCAACTTGGATGTAAATTAGAGATCTGAACGGGCCGAAATTTTTAGTCCAGGCCCGACCCGAGTCCGAAATATGTTTTAGCCTTTAGGCCCGAGCTCGTTGATAAATAAGCCGGAATTACAGAAACTTAATAATTAACGCAAAATTGTATTTTTATTTAGAACTGTGAGAGGTTTAATTTTGCACTTTAAAAGATTACATGATTTAGAGAGAATAACGAAATGAAGGTAATCGTTTACACTAACTAACTACATGAATTCTCTAGACAAAGCCTCGATGCATAATCATGGGATGCAAAATTAAATATTTCATTTCATTTATATAAATTCTCATGAAATTGAAACATGAACACTCCAAATATTAAAAAATGTCAGTATGTGAAAATACTTATGAAAATGGATGTCTACTGAACTCACTCAGATCAGGGGTAAAATTGGATCTGAATAGGTAGGAGGACGGTAGGTGGCGGCATGACGTTACGCCGTCTCTCTGCCTATCTTTGCCCATTGTAATTTTTCTAGGAACTTGAGGGACGCCGTACATATTTTTTGGAGGTAGGGGACGACGTCCCCCCGCACTCCCCTTCACTTTTACCCCTGACCCAAATAATCCTCAAAGCAGTCACTCTTTAATTGCTGTAAAATTAAAAGAATGGCATCCACACGCTGGCAGAATGACTTTCACTCACAGATAAGCTAAGCATGTTTATTTCTGTTACTTTTAGTTTTTCCCTCCACTACACAGTTAGCTTTGCTTTCAATTGCACAATGATATAATCAGATTTTTAATGTGGGCGTCTCAAGTTACAAATTTAGATGTGCTTTATAGAAAGAACGGTCCGATAAATATCGTTCCACAGTATATGTACAAAGTTAGGCCCGAGAAATATGGTTGGACATTTAAAAATTTACGGCCCGAGGTGATCTATGCTTTATAAGCCCGACCCTGGCCCACGAGCCGGGTCGGGCCTAAGCCCTCGGGCTCAGCCCGAACCCGTGCAGACCTCTAATGTAAGTACACCCCACTCTAATTAATATCAAATTTTTACACGACAAACTAATGTGAAATGTTGCTTTTTTTTCTAGATATGTTCAATAGGAATGAACAATCAAGAAATAATATCCCTGAATAAATATTATTACTTACGTAACAATAACAGAAACAGCGCTGGTGTGTGTGTGTGTGTGTGTGTACACACACACACCCCATTTGGTAAATAGAGGGTTAAATAATAAATACATACAAATTACACTATTATAGAACTCTATGAAGGTTTAACCGTCGAAGTACGGGTTTTCAAGTATTTTTTGAGACTTTTAGCTAATGCTTCAATGGTATTCATACGAATTTCCTGGTTAATACATAATTCACTTCAGAATAAAGCAGGCTTTCAAACACAACACCGCGCATGTCCGTATGACGTACGAAGAAAGGGAAATTTGAAAAAATTCGGAAAGTTTCTCTGAAAAATATTCAACCGCATCTATAAAGACGTAGATGTAGCTTAATTTGTGCGAATTACATAACCTCCCACTGGAAATCGAGTTGCTGAGTTGAGTTTGAGTTTAGCGTCTCTTTCAGCAGCGAGGCTATATGAGACGTGGACCTACAGTTTAACCTGGAATCCGAACCACATGAGCTCCCGCCGGGAATCGAACCCGGGTCTCCCACGCCAACGGCACGTACACTAACCGCTGGAAATCAAATACGGTTTCCTGCACCGAAGATGCGGATGCTAACTTCCATTTCCTAAATTAGATCATGCTACAATTATTTGTAACATACGAACATAATTATAGAGCGTTTTCGAAAAGGATTTATACACAATTGCAATAAGAAACATCAATGTACCTTTATTCAATAGTACAAAATAAATCACTATACTGGAAGTGATTACGTTTATTACGATAAAGCTGTTAAGATGGCTACATCTAACCAGAAATCTGATTAAATTTACTACATACTGTAGATGTGAAAGCATACCTACAGTATACATAGGCCTATAGCTTAATTACTACATACTGTAGCGAAAGCATACATAGGCCTATAGCTTAATTATTTCATGAATCCATTATCATTCCAGATGCATCTTTCTCACGCCGTAAGCATTATAATCTGATAGTATAATTTGGTCATCTTTCGTAGAACCAAGGGCGGCAAACTTGGACAGACATTGCTATAGTTTAAGTTTAGTTTCCCAATTTTACAACTGTCTCCCCACTGGATCTATTATGAATCCATGTAACGAAGTGTGAACATGCTAACATGACGAACTACTTGAGAACCCGGAAATTAATATTATCCCACTAAAGGCTTAGGGTATATCTTTGGCAACAGGCAAAGACTAATTATAAATCATCTAATAGCCGTTACTTAGTACATCCACACAATAATAATAAAAAGAGATATTTCTTACTTTATCATTAAGGAAAGAAAAAAAGACGTTCTGGATAGAAAAATGAAATGAAATTTTTGAGTTTTACGTCCCACGGTTATGCCGGTTAGGCTAAAGGAGACGGTGATGATGAGTAATGAATGTAATGGTTGAATGAAGAAAGTGGGAGGAAACGGGAGGACCCAGAGAAAACCCACGCACACGGTGTTTGTCCACCACAAAGTTCACTTGGCGGGAGCAGGGTACGTTCTGGATAGAATAACGACAGATTAAAATAACTTTTGTTATACAGTCCGCAGAAAAAAAAAACTACAATATGAGCATATAAGTTTATTGTGAAACTATACCTAACAGCGCAGGTAATCAACATAACGTCTAAGTGGCACGAATCACGCCAGGAGAAACCTCGGCGACCTACCCTGCACATTTATTTTGGAACAAAAGACTTCGTCGTTTCACACTAAACTTACATGCTCATGTTGCGGGTTTTTTTGCTGCGGACTGTACTTGCTGCAGGAGGCACAGGACACAAGTAACGCAATTTTAAGCTGTTTAGAGTGAATTCTGGAATTTGCATTTATTCACGATTCTGTGCACATTCTTTGACTGATCCGCATCTGCGGACAAACCCACTCGATTTCAAAGCATACTCCCACACTCGTGCAGTTTTTTCACGAGAAACTGAACAGGCGTCCGTGCTAAGGATATACATTGAATAGTCGATTAGCCGCACATGTTGCTTCACGTTCTTCTGACCCCATCCACCACGGTTTCAATTCAATTTTTAAGAGCTATACACGGTTCGTGTAAAAACAACTAGAGGAAAATGTAAAATTTAATTGCACTTACTGTTATGCATATTAATTAATGTACAAGATTTACGCTCATCTCAAAAATTGATAAACAATTGGTTATTGAACTTATTTCAATTTTAGATCTACATTAAAATTGTAAAGTCCTGAATAGCAAACGTAATTCTATGTATAGCAATAAACCTATACCTAACTAATGAAGCCGGTGAAGTCTACAGGGATAGAACATAGTATGAGGTCATCTCACACAAAACAAGCCTTTCTCCATTATAATATCTCATTTCGAAGGGAGTTGGGATAAAAAGCTCTCTGTATTAATTAAAAAAAAAAAAAAACTAATTTACAAGAAATAATTCTTCCGTTTAAAGTACTACCTTTGTAATCAGTGCAGGGGTTTGAAATAACATTTTTATAAACTAATGTTTTAGATTGCTTCTGAATTATTGTTGAACTATTTACATAACTTAATTTTTAAACACAAGTTATATTTATGGTTATTAATTACACATACCAAAATAAACAAACATACGAAAACGTGAAAAGTTGATGTCCTTCACACTGGAAACTGGTTAATGGAATATTATGTTGGATATTACAAGTGAAACGCCAAGAAAGAGTCCGTCCAACAACAAGTTCAGTAGTGGATGAGTATTGGTGTGACGAGAATATGTATCAATGATCAAACAATGCCTCGTCGTTGAATGCCGCAGCAACTATAAGTGGGTTTCAGTCTTTGAGTGTGGAAGGATTGTATCATCTCTCTACTGGAGACTATCCTGCCCCAACATTTTGTGTTGGCGTTGAATGCAGACACAGTAATGTGAATATGAAATCGATAGCTCCCTAAAGCACTGATCCCGACTGTTGCTTCATATCACGAACCGAGAGATCCGACTTCTTGTATGTATGGTTATAGAGGACTCTATAGCTACATCCCGAACAGCGACGCATAAATTTAGCATCGTTAAACAAAGGTCACTGTCTTCACGGACAATTGAACGTCGACTGGCAAGGTGAGACATTGATGTGCTGCGGCCGCCTTTGACTGCACAGCATAGATGTGTACAGCTATAACAGTATCGCGAACGTTGAGCACGAAGAGTCGATTGACACGACGTAATATTCTCAGACGAATTCCGCTTTTGTCTGCAGCTTTATGATATCCATGTCTGGAAGTATTTTGGCAAAAGGATCGCCACAGTTGTTAGGATGCAATTAGATTCCATGCCGTCATGTGTCTTTATAATTTCGCCCATTTCGTTGATTTTTTTTTTTTTTTTTTTAACAAGAATGGTAGATTTATGACATGTTGAACCTGATTGTAGTCTCCTTATTGCAAGTCATACGTGGAATCACTTTTCAACAGGATAATGCGTGACTACATGATGTCCTACATTTCCTGGATGAACATGGTATTTCACTGTTTCTTGACCGGTGCATTCACCTGATTTTTCTGATTAAACATACCTAATCCATGAAAGCAAAACGCCTTCCACACCAGAGACTTTACCCAGCCGTTTTGGATGGCCAGGATAGACCACTGGACTCTATACTAGGCTCTCTTGGTGATGAAAATGATACGCATGATACACAGCTGTAAATATAATCATTTCGCATCTGTATATTGAACTACAGTATATATCTATCATAGTTGGGGTTGCTACTTCTTCTTCCTCTTGGTGCTCCATTTTAATGTCTAGCACTGTACTTCGTTGATGATAACCTTATATGAAGTCACAGTAGAGAAATATGCAAACAATTTTGGTTTTGTAAGCTCACATTCTGAAAATCTAAATGGGGTACGCAACTCCATATTTGAGAGGATAATACTTCACTATTATACCATCGTGACTCACTATATCTGCGATAACAGTATCGTATATCTGTTTCTATGCCACTGAAAAATTAGGATAGTTACGGGGTACAATACTTTTAATTTAATTAAACATATTTTATACTTGTACATACAGTACTTTTTAATGTTCTTAGTAACCAGATGATTTAGCTTGCACATGTGGTCCTATGGTTGTTCAATAGTAGAATACTCACCTCTAGTGTGAACTTCCTCGATCGATTTCAGTCAACGTAAGCCTGGAATGAGAATGATGTTCCCTGGTTTCCTCCTGGTCTTTTCGGTTCCCTTTTATTCTTTTATTTTGCCAATTCTTCCATTGTAACTCGTTTGCAATTATCTCTGTCTAAATGAATCTACACGACATAATCGCCAAACAGACCAGACGATGTGGATTTACTGGGACATTCCTGGTTTTCTTCTAACTGTCCCGAAAACATTTCTCTGGACATCTAGATATTCTAGCATTTAAAAATGATTACTTCACTCGAAAGAACTTAAATATTTTTACGCGTGAAACTTGATTTTGGTTTCAATCTGCTAGGAGTAATACACATCTCATCATTATCATCATAGGTATTCTGCTATTATTGGCAGGTCACTTGCTGCAACTGAGAAACTTCCATGCTCCACGGTTTTCCGCTAAGCTCTTAATCTTCACGCACAATTTTTCTGTTTCGATATCGTCCATTAATTGTAGCCTCCTTCGCATCCTCCCTCTTTTTCCTGCCACCTAGAGGTAATACAAGCGCTATTTATTTGACAGCACGTTGGAAGTAGATGAATTGATAGCTTCGTTTCCAGTGTATAGCTCTTGTACATGTTTTCTTAGTAAGTTCCTTGTAATCCACTAATCCTGTATTTAGTCTCATTTTATTACTAACATGGTAAAAGCATCAAAGACAAAATGTGTTTTCAATGATTCTCCACGTCCAGGTTTTCCTTTCAGACAAGGAAGATTTTGAAATAAAAAGTGGAATGCACGATTTACCATGCATGTTTGTTATTACACAGGGAGGTCGTTTGGATATTACTGACCACGTGCTCACAAAAATGCACAAATTGCACTTGCTGCCTCGACTTCCAGTAGCAAACTGTCAACGCATTTTAAACACGGAGTAATAGGTACATATGTGTTGAAGTTAGCTACCGACGAAGGTGTCTTAGTTTTTATAATAAGGCTTTTCAGCTTGAGAATCTGGTCACGATGGTAACTGTGGATAAACTACAGATTTTATTTTAAAACTCAGTGGATACATTGAATTTTCAGTACTAATTGAGAACCGAGATGCAAACAGGGAGCTACTTGCATTCAGAACTAGCGTTCTGTGGATTAACAACATTAGAAGTAAGGCCTGTTCATTCACTCAATAGAACTGTACATCTAGCAGGCAACGTAAATGAAGCATCTTATTAAAAACTAAATTTTATTTGGAAGCATTTTTTTTAAAACATCCAAGCCCTTACAAATACGATAAAAGAAATTTAAAAGGAAAGAGACTTTCAAGGCATTTTTATATTATATATGTACGAAACTATTTCCGTTCTTCTTTCAAAGGTCCAAGTACCACATAACTTTAATTTTTTCCCTCCGTTCATGTTGTACAAACGGCACTATATTCCCCTCGAAAAAGGCCAATATTCGCGCTTGAGTCGACGAAGAAAATTCCGACAATTCTTCTTGAGATTCGGGTGTGGACAACGACTCCACCCTGACTGTATCTCAGTCGCCGATCAAGGCAGAAGGACTGTGTGTGCAAACCTCTTTCATCACCGGCAATGTACCAATATTTGGAGAACGTTATTTCTTTCGTTCTCCCCCACTCATTCACCATCACTACATCCACATTTTTTTCTCCCATTCGTTCAGACCCCACAAGTATTGATGCTTTACGTAAATTTGTGGGATTTTTACTGCAGAACGGGACGGACTGTGAGCGATATAACGCCTTTTGGGAAGTAGAGTGGCGCTAAGTTCCGAGATTGGGGAAATACACACCATCGGGTAGGAATGGCAGTGAAAGGAGATGAACGACAGAAAGGGGGAAACACATACAATAAAAAAAGACAAGTGAAAGAAAAACATTTCCAGGAATGATGGAGATAAGAGTTGCCATCTGTTTCTTATTTTACGAAATGTCCTCACACAAATGTGCACATAATAACATTTACGCAGCTCAGAAGTCACCGATTCAAAGCAATCACATCATTTAGTGACACTCAATGAATGACAATAGACCAACAGTGTAAGAATCTTGTTTCAAAATAAGTTCTAAGTAACCGTGTAGATCTTTAGTTTTTATCAGAAAATTCACTCACCGACAAATGTTTAGATACTATCGAAACCTCGATATATTACATACTGGCCGACTTTCTGATTTTCTTCTCACACTTCACTGCCAATGTTTCAGTGTTAAATGACATCAGCCACCAACCAACCAAATAAATAAATAAATAAATAAAAATCAATTTTGCTCTAAACGAAATTTTCTTTACCTGCGTACTACCTGCAACATATTAATCTCTGCTTTCAGGTAAATCAAATCAAAGGAAAGTATGGATCAATGAATTGCTAACTTGCTCTGAGGTTCCTGTTCTTCTCACTTTGGTGTGGGATATTTCAATGTAAATAGGACTACTTGTATTACGTATTTCACACCTCTAGATCTACATCTCACAGAAGCTGGGTGCTACAAACGGCACATTAAACTAATAAACAAATTAATGAATATTTAATCTTTATGTTCGGATGTTAATATCATACAAGGCCTACGCTACGACTTTCTGTCCACAACAAAAGCAATAAAGAAAGAAAATACTACTGTCTTTACTTCGAAGAACACTCAAAATATATATTCATGGTAAAACTATGAGCATCAGTTACAAACTCTCTCACTACACAACCCACAAAAGGATATGTATGGCTTCCAAGGCAATTTCATCAGGTGTTATGTGGTGTCGATATTCTATCCAAAGCCTTCTTCACAAGTTTACAATTTTACAATATCTGAACATAAGTTTTAGTTATCAGAAAAGTATCAATACAGTTTTCTTAACAAGACAAATACTTTTATTTTTATTTTTATTTTATTTATTTATTTTTTGAATATCAAAAATTTCATTATTATAAGCTGCGATAGCCTCTTCACTTGTTTGAAAGTGTTGTTCTTTAGATTTAGATCCGTGTGACTTTGCTTTCTTCCCAAAACTCAAGAAAGCTTCGAGAACAAGTCGCGTACGGTACAATACGGACTCCACTTTCCTGTACAAAGTACAAAGTTTTCGCTGCAGTGTGTGGCCGTGCATTGTCATGATGAAGAAAGTAAGGCAGTGGAGACTTTCGGCGGGTAGATCTGCAAGCTTCAAGAAGACTCGGAAGGCAATAAGCAACAAACCACTCTGCTATCACTATACGTCAATAACCTAATTGTACAGTTGATACATTGAAAGTTAGAAAAAAAAAACATGCCACCAACTTTTCACACGCTCCGTAATAATTTAAATTTCGAAGGTGTAGTGTCATTTTGAAAACACTATACTATCAATTGCTGTTTTGTTTCAGGGTCATAGTTGTACATCTGTTTCGTCACGTCTGACGATGTTATAGACGTTTTCTAGCACGTAATCTTTTAAGTATAGCGGCTCCAATCTACTGGATCATCTTTTAGGTCAGGCGTAAACATATGCGGGACCTAGCGACTGCAATGCTTAGAAAGGTCGACATACTATTTTATTATGGACTTGGCTGCATTTGGTCCAATCTTCAATTGTTGAGTTGTTGAGTTGATTTCAGTTTAGCATCCTTTCAGCAGCGAGGCTATATGAAATGTGGACCTATTGATTAACGTGGAATCCGAACCACATGAGCTCCCGCCAGGAATCGAACCCGGGTCTCCCACGCCAAAGGCGCGTACGCCACGAGGAAGCTTCTCCAATCTTCAAGGTTGACTGAATTTCCTCATATGTGACATCGTCTTTCACAAAATTCCTTACTGCTATATTTTCATAACTGGTGCTAGGGTGCCCAGTGAGAGGCTAATCTATCAGGCTTTGTCGGTAGCGTTTAAACTCCGCAAACCAATTAAAATCAGTTGCACATGAAAGGGTAGAGTCCCCGAAACACTCTTCTAAACGACCATGGTGCTGCTCTTGCGTTAAATTCGTACTTAAAATCGTAAAAGTTCATTGCACCAAAATCGCACCGCTCGAGCTCCACTGTTCGCGACTGACTGGCTCAAAGTAGCCCAGATTTCAAACAAACAAACAAACCTGCAACCTTGGTGTTACATCTTTCACCATTAGAAGGGGTACGTGTTTAAACGTGACAAGTTTCAGTACGGCAATACTATTTGAATTTTACTATTTAAAAACTTTCGACATGTCGCTCGTTAATTTACTTTATTATTATTTTTTAATTTACTTCATTATTATTTTTTTTTCCTACTGACAAGTGTTGAATTCTTTACTACCTCAGCTTCTACTAAAAATCTAACAACAAAAAGGAAAGTGTGCTTATGATGGGAAGAAGGAAAATGCCTATTTTATGTAATCCCATCAATAAATAAGAAAAAGTCAGCCATGTCCCCTCAAGGGATTAATATTTCTCTGTGCATTCAGTGTTTATTCAATGTTGTCGAAACAAGAGATAAACAAAGGAGAATATTAAAAATTGAGCTTAATTGTAATACGCAGAGCGAAGCTTCATTATCCCTGAAAAATGCAAGACATTTACGGTGCTTTCTATTTTGAAACCCATGACGAATCTTAGTCAAATTTTGACCAAGGATGAATCGCCATTAATAATAATTAAAAAAAAAAAATCAAGCAAGCAAAGATACACCTACAGACACACACAAAATTAATGCTGCTCACGAGTCGAGACTTTTCGAGACTCGTAGGTAACACTAGTTCACACAAGTCTTACACACTGCTCAAACACTGCTTTAGTACAGGGGCGGATCCAGGGGCGCAATCGCCCCCCCCACCCAGAAGAGGAAACTTCATTATTTTATATATAAATAAAACCCATCCCAGAGTTTGGAGCTCTTATAAGGAGCTCTAAGTAGCAGTATTACGACCCACCGTCCCTCCCCAGAAGTCCGTTCTGGATCCGCCCCTGCTTTAGTATTACATAATTCATAGCACATAAACTATCAATTGGTAAAGCAAAACGACGTTTGAGGATACACAACTCATTACACAATATAGTCTAATACTAAATGATTCATATGTTCTTATATCCTATACATCATTAACTTCTGGTGACGAGAAAAAAAATCTGGTAATTCCTAGTTGAAATTAAGAAAGAAAAAAACAGGACAAATTTTCGTACTTAAAATCGCAATAAATTAACAAACCGAGACGAGACAAGCTCTTTGAGAATCGAGACGAAACTAGAAAGAATGATTCGAGAATGGAGACGAAAGGAGAAAACCTTATTTCTCGTCTCGTGGACAAGACGTACACAAAAAAAAAAAAGTAATTAAATTGCCAAACATAAACGTAAAATCATTCACCCTTTATTTTGTAAGCAGATATACATTTCCGTAGATTAAATTACATTTTTTTTTACAAATTTATAGTAAATTTATAAGTATGATATTTTTATTGATAAAAATGTAATTTTACACCATTTCATATTAGTAATTTTACTTTATAGGTGTAAATTGACTTACATAAAGAAGCAGCAAACAGATTGCCACCGTTTTTGTAAATTTACCTATGAAAGTTTTACAGTGTACACACAACAATTTACACATTGACATCTTCAAGAACCGTCAGAAAGCTTGGAGACCGAACAAAGCAATCTGATAATTAGCAGAGACATGCGAGTAGGTCTGAAAGTAAGGGCGTCCAAGCTACACGAACACAACTAAGTAAGTTTCCATTACAATGTAGTGGAGATAAAATGGCGCGTTCACTGCCCCTATGGTTCAAACGTACCTAGGTATATAGAAACTTAGAACTAGAAGATCAAGTGAAAGAATAAATTGAAAATGAAATTAAATTGTTTAAACGTTACGTCTCTCCGTTATGCCGGCTGGGCTAAAAGAGACCGTGCTGACTAGAAATTAATAAAATGGTAGAATGAAGAAGATGGGAGGAAACGGGAGAACTCGGACAAAATCCACACACACGGTGTATGTCTACCACAAAGATCACTTGGCGCGAGCTGGGATCGAACCAAGGGCCCTATGCATCAAAGGTGAACCCTCTATGTCTGAGCCACCGCGGCCCGAAGAATAAATTGAGAATTTAGAAAAGGGATACCACGTAAACGTAAACTGAGTTAACTATGAAAAATGATTCACACATTTACTTGCATGCGTCAACTAAATCCATGACATTTACTGACATTTTATGCAGGTACAGAGGTAATAATTACAAACTTTTCCACATCTTGAAAAAATAACATATTAATATTATTATTTTGGAAGACAATCGTTCTAGTAAGTTGGCAACCTGTATGAACATCTTACTCGAAAGATATACTCGCGTGAACACGTGTGTGTGTGAATATGAATGTGTGTGCGCGAGGAGTTTCGTGTGTAAGTTGGGCTGAAAGGAAAAAAGCATTTCAGAGATGAACCTATCTCACTGTCTGGATCATCCGGTGCAGGTGAATTATGTTCACGATGCAAGCAGTTCTAGAAGACATTTAAGGAACTGATGCAATTAGGTATTCAGGAAAGGTGGAAACGGGTGTCGGGAATTGTTATCTAACCTCTCTTACATCTTCCTTAAACCCCTTCAACAGCTAAGCTTTAACTGTGAGAAAGGATATCTCAAACAGATGACCTCTACGTATTAAAAATGTTCTCCAATATCTGACATAATTTATCATTTAGATGGAATACATGGACCCAATTGTTTCTGCATAATTGCTTTCGTCTTATCGCAAATATATTACTCGTTTATAAAGGTATAAAATGACCATTTTTTCTCTGTAGTAAAATTACAGACTATCTAAGTAAGAGCATTTACGATTATTACAGAAGAATAAAGAAGGAAAGAGGGGAACGAAAAAGTAACTGTTTCGTCCGAAGGGACAGAGTCCACTCAAGCATTTAGAAAATTAACATTTTTTTGAACTTCTGCTTTCATTTTCATGGATCATGTTTTTTCTATTATTCTTTCTAAAAAAATTCTGGAATATTTATCCGTTAAAAAATCATTCCCATGATATGACATTCATCTTGCTGAAATAACAAAACAGCTAACAGTGTTGACCAGGCCCGCAACTAGGGTTTCTGTGACCCGGGGCAAACACACAATTCGGCGCCGCCCCCCCCCAGGTTTAGTCGAAAAGTATCACTTACTTATGGATTGCAACTGTAAATAACATTCTTAATGAAACCAGTTATATCGATTTTTAAGTACTTTAATCAAACTTACTTTAACCACAAGAATATATTACATTCGTTATGTGCTCACAAGTTTTAAGAATAATTTTGTACATACATTTTGTTGTAATGTTGTATGAAGAAATCAAAACAAAATGAACTAGAAAATATCTGCCACATTATACAGTTATTAATTGAAATAACACATTTAGTTTTAATAACCCGAAGAATAATTATGAACATACGCTTTCATATTAAAATAAGAAACTAATACAAAATAAACTAGAAAATTTCTAGTACATCATAAAGTTATAATTGAAATAACATTTAGTTCTAATAAACCCAAAAATAATTTTGTACATAAGCTTTCATTTAAAAATATAAAAACAATACAAAATAAACTTGAAAATATCTGGTATATTATGAATAGAGCAACCCAAAAGCATAAAAAGCATAATAGCAATTTAGACATATGGTTGGTACCTTGAACATGGGTGTGGTTCTCTAAGGGTCCAGAAGAAACTAATTTTAAAGAATAATAAAGCATAATTTTATAAAATAAAGCATAATTTAAAATATATAGCATAATTCTTGGAAATTCTATTTAACTGCAAGTTTAACATATACTATATTAATATTTTTAAAAAAATATTTATAATGCAAAATCATTGAGAACATAACAATGCAACAATGAAAAGCTTATTTTTATTTCTGTAAATTTTTCGGTGTAATCCTTTGATGTAGGAGAAAAGAAGAAAACTTTCCATCAACAATGAAGCACAAAAGAACTCCACACTATATTGTTATGTGTACCTCTCGAACATGAGCACTTTCTGTACTTTTTGTGCACCTTTCTGTATATATGCACCTCTAAGGTGCACATAAGTCATAGAAAAAACTGATTCGAGCAAAGCACATCTCTTTACAGTGCATTAACTAGAAAGTTCATTAAATATGAAAGAAATTGCTTCATAAAATATTAATAAATAAATCAAGATATTTAGATTATTTAAAGTATAGTAAATATTATACATTATACACGATTAATGTAAAACAATGATTGAAATTAACAATAAAGCATAATAAAGCATAAGTTGGACTGATAGATTACAATTCAAAATGCCTCGAAAAGCTCTCAAGCAAAACTAATAGATAAAACTTCATACATCCTTCACGCGCAAAATCCCTTGGTAGGCGTACAAGAAACAATTAAATACACCGAGGCGTGTAACTTATCTTTTCCGCCACAAAACTGCCCTCTAGCTTAAAAACATTACAGCAATTACGTAACATTACAGGGGCGCGTCTGAGCTAAACTCTTCAACCACCAGCAAGCAACAAAAATCGGTAACTTTTCGCCCCCGCCCCTATTGATAACAGCGTTTTAAACTTCAGAGCTGTTCTCAATGGAATTATAGAGCTTCTTCGTGGCTAAGCGGTTAGCGTACGCGCCTTTGGCGTGGGAGACCCGGGTTCGATTCCTGGCGGGAGCTCATGTGGTTCGGATTCCACGTTAATCAGTAGGTCCACGTCTCATATAGCCTTGCTGCTGAAAGGGACGTTAAACTTAAAATCAACTCAACTCAATGGAATTATACAGACAAACAGCTCCTTGTGGTAGGAAAAGGAAAGGGGGGCGGATTCTCTGTGGTCGCCCAAGGGAACAAATGCATGCAATATTAGGTTTTTAATGTATGACATTACACCTATTTAGATGAGACTCTCTCTCTCTCTCTCTCTCTCTCTCTCTCTAAAAGAGGTCCCATGGAAAAGGCCAAGTAAACTTTTGATTTCTTTTAACCTCTAGAATAAGTTTCTCAAGGGAAAGGGTGCGATTTTTAAAACAATTGATATACTATCTTCTTTCTGGCGCCCCCTCCAACCACGCGCCCGGGGCACGTGCCCCCTCTGCCCCCCCTTAGTTGCGGCCCTGGTGTTGACGCCATATTCATACACCCATTGATTTAGAAGATGATTTTTCTTATTTTCTATGAAATGAATTAGCATTATAATGATGTAATTTTACTAATTTCTTATGCAAGCCTAGTTAAATGTGCATTCTTTTTACAAAATAAATTTACATTATATGTATATAAATTAAATTTGATTATTAAACACTAAAATCCAGGAAGGGACATTTAAACAGATTTAACGAAAAAATTGTGAAAATTTTAATTCCACTTCATTTTAAAGAAAGTGAATATATATATATATATATATATATATATATATATATATATATATATATATATATATATATCCCACATAAAAAAAACAAGCTATAAAACAAAGATGGTGCAGGTACTCAACACTGCTAAGAGTGTTCCGTCGTTGCTTCTGGTTAGCAGACCAATTTCGGTGTGGAAGACCCAGGTTAAATTCAAAGTGGAAAATTAACCAAGCTGTAGGGAAAGGAGTTGAGTTGAGTTGATTTTAGTTTAGCGTCCCTTTCAGCAGCGAGGCTATATGAGACGTGGACTTACTGAAATCCGAACCACATGAGCTCCCGCTGGGAATCGAACCCGGGTCTCCCACGCCAAAGGCAGTTCACTAACCGCTTAGCCACGAGGGAGCCCTGCAGGGAAAGGATGTTAACACTTCAAGCGCCAAGCTCAAAATCACAAGTCTTATTCTGGGGCCAGCAGCTTGCACTCGTTTTCTGAAGAATCCAAATGTGTGCTTTTAATACATGCATATGGGTCCCAGTAATGTATTATGTGTGGATAAAATATATGCACATGGTGCTTGAAGTGTTCAACTCCAAATCAACCGACAGAACAATTCGTTTTAAAATACAATTATTACTGCAAAGTTCATCTGAACTAGACCAATTTTGGTTACGCAGTAATGATAGCCCATTGGTATCTACATGGGTTAACATGATGCTACATAAGATACAGTGAGAAAAAAAAAAGTATCCGTCTCAAAGCGCACAATATAAATCGTCTCATATATTAAAGGAAAGAAGACTATCACACAATAATATGCTCATACGTTTGTCTATATTCCCCAGCATAAAATAAAGGAAGAAACAAATGAAAGTGTCTTTCGTTTTCTACAGGTTACAATAAAGAAAAGAAACGTCACGTTTATTGCCAAAAAAGTATTCGTCTTGTATCTATACCTGAAGCAACACACTCTTCGTAACGCGTGTCTTTGGGTACTAGAAGCTGCAAACGCTTGTGTCAATTGGTGAACTGTGGTTAAAGTATGTGTGCTGCTATTGGAACCAACAACAAACAGAAAGCAACCAGGGGAAGACGAAATGGATCGGAGATCAAAAGAAACAAGTGAAGAGGAAAGACGAATTATGATACGATTGTTTGGTAAGAGTAAATCGCTTAGTGAGATCAGTGATAGACCCTTTATGATTGATTGGCCTATTACCAATATTAAAGGCCTCATATACAAGTTTAAAAAGACAAAAACATACAAGAATCTGTCGAGATCTGGGCGTCCATCACAACTAACGCAGCAAGATAGACGTCTCATCGTACGTAAAGTTAAGAAGAATTCGAAGTGAGTGCACCACTCATAGCTGCGGAGCTCGAACAAGAGTCTCCAAAAAAAAAAAAAAAAAAATGCCAGTCCAAACCGTGAGAAACGTCCTCCATGAAGCTGGATATGGAGCCCGAATAGCCTACAGAAATCCATATATCAGAAAAATCAACAGAAAGAAGGGCCAGGAGTATGCAATGCCACACAGAAACGAAGAAGAATTGTGAACTTGAGGAAAATAATCTTACAGCTACAGTGAAGCATAGGGACGGCTCAGTACTTGTGTGGGGGTGCATGAGTACGTACGAAGTTGGAAAATTGTTTCATTGTAGGAATAATGGATCACACAGCATATATCAACATCCTGAAGATACATCTTCTCACGAGCGTTGAGCAAATGGGCCTAGCAGGGGATTACATATTCATCCAAGATAAGGACCCGAAACACATTGCGCTGAATACGAAGCTGTGGCTCTTATATAATACTTCAAAGTAGATGGAAACCCTTCCAAAATCACCGGACATAAATCGAATTGAGCATCTATGGCACTCTCTGGAAACAAACATACGAAAACACCATATTTCAAATAAGACTGATCTTTAAAACACATTGTTGACAAAATGGAGGAAAATTACCAGCGTAACAAGAAGAAAATCTAGTTAGATCAATGCCAAGGAGGTTGCAGGAGGTCATATGGCGAAAAGAAGAACCCATAAAGTATTAAAAGTTGGGGCACAACGACCCAAGCTATTGCAGATGAATAGTATTTCTTAGTAGACGAATACTTTTTGGCGTGAAATATGTTTAGTTCGCTTTATTTGTACGTTTTCGTATGCTTTGAATATGAAATAACTTCATTTCTATGTTTGGCATATATAAATGTAGTGTAATGAAATACCTGTGTTTCGTTCTTCCTTTTACTATTGAGTTGAATACAAATTATATGCGTACAAACATTTCAGTTCTGGCCGGACGAATACTTATTTTGCTCACTGTATTTCTGGATTCGCTAATATTCTACAATTTTTTAGAGTAACGGAAATATAAATTGTTAGGATGAATCTGTACCTACTGTGATTTATCGAAGTACCAAAGTGTGAGAATGTGCGAGGTAAATTTAGGGGTGCGACACGTACCAAAGTGGACAGGTATCCAGATATTCCTGGTTTGTACCACAGCAAAGTGGGCCAGAGTCGAATTAAAGTAGGAAACGAGGACACACGTTTTGCAGTTTCAAAAGACGTTTAACCAACTTCAATTCCAACTAGTACGAGTAATTCTTGAGCTTTCAAGAAAACACACATTGTATCATGATTTATATCTATCTATTTATTTATTTAGTTATTTATTATTAACGAGTTACTGTGAAGCATGATTTAAAAGCTGGAGAAAATTTGCCTGTTGGCTTTATGTGTTCTTGGAAAACCTAGAAAGTCTGGGAATAAGAACCGCTGGAAAACCAGGAAGAAAATATATGCAATGTTTCATTTTAAAAAATAAAGAAGAAGAAGAAAGAAAGAAACAAGTAATTTTAAGGGAAGTTATTATTCACCTGCTTCATGAGATAGCGTGACACAATCTTTTTCCTTCTAACCTCAATCCTAAACAGTAGCAATAACACTCTAATTTCAAAGAAAACATATACTTTGTTTTGTAAAATGGTATTCTTCGTTTTAATTTTTTTGGGTGGAATTTTCGCGGAACGTATGTTCTTAGCATCGGTAGAGGTAAGGTTAAATCCACTCCCTCATTACTGATTAATATCAATTTGTTTGTTTGGTAAGCCTCAAGGAAAGATACGTCATATTGCAGCAAAAGCCAATACTTATTAAAAGGTTTCTAAATCTTACGTTCCAAAAAAATCGAAGTTGAGATCGTAACAAGTGCTTTTTACAATTTTAAGCTTTTCAAAAATGTTGTTTAGGATTTCATGTTTTACATAACAGAAAAGGGCATTTTAGTCCATTTGATTATATTTTAACGCTTCGGATATTATACTGTACAATCCAAAACTTACCTTTTAACACTATTTTAATAAACTTTAATCTAGTCTTTACGGAATAAAAATATTAATAGAACTCCCTGGGATTATTACCGGTAGTAGAAATCTGATACAGCACAAGCATAACTTATTTTGAACTACAATGAACCCCACCCACCAGAAATTACAAAGAAATATACCGCGTAGAGGAAGCCTTGTTACTGCATTGTTGAAAACTGGTTGACAATGACAAGCTACCAATAAAAATCAATAAAAAAATCCTAGAGGGTCTAAAAGATGTTACGGGAGTTGTGTCTTAAGTGTATTCAACTTCAACGGGAATATGTTTGACTGCCAAATTTTATTCAGGAACACTATTTTTTTTCGGTAAAGCCAAGGATTATCAGCATCCCATCATACCCTGTACCAAAATATTCACTCCAAAAAGCATGGTGTTCCCTCGTAGTTAAAAGGTTACTTGCATTTGGTGTGAGGGACCCGGAGTACGACCCCCAATGGAGTATGTATGGTTCAAATTCGACAATAAACTGTAGGTCTATGTCTTTCATAACTTTCGCACTGAAAAGGAATGCGGAAAACGTGAATTGAATATTTCTCTTTCAAGTATTTGACTGAATCAATTTGAACCACGTAGAGATTTCTCTGTGTCACAAACTGAATATACATTTAAAAAAATCCACCTTACTCTTCTAATCACGTCTTTGCGCATTGGAACCTTCCAACCGAAGCGCTGACGGAAGAAAGAAAACAGCGAAGAGGAAGGAAGGAGAGAGAGACAAGATAGAAACCACAGGAAGGAAGGAAGGAAAGTATTCTGGAGACGCAGTGTTGGGTGATGCCAAAAGAATCAGCGACAACAACTCCACAATCCAAGCGAAAACGGATCAATTGCTTGGTTTCAACGAAGACTGACAAACGCTGGAAAGCGGGATTATTTTCAGAGCATTTTCCGTGCACACAAATAGAAGTGGCACAAGAATAATCAGTAACATATAAAATGATAACATTCGAACAATTTTGGAAGAAGCTCTTTCCCAGGTTCTTACTTTTAGAATGGCTATATATTCCTAAGATTAGAGGAATAAGTAAGTAAGTGCTTGTAAACCTTCCTTATTTACATGGTGATCTAAATTCACTGGCATTAGTTTCTGAGATAATTCAAATCTTAATACAATGAAATCTCCCTTAACAGACTCCTCTCAATAACAGAAATCTCCATAATACAAGGTCTATTCAATAAATAACCGGAAAAGTTCGACAAAGTTGGTGCTTCTTTGTTATTGTTTGGTGGTCTGGCTTACCTGCCTACCGAACAGGATGCTAGGGATCCGTGAAACAAGATGGCGGCACTCTTGCAGGTTTGTACCAACGTGGAGCAGTCACGGAGAACAACATTGCGAGAGTTGATGAGTTGATACGGGAAAACAGGAGTATTACGGCGAGTGATATTGTAGCAAAGATGGACATTAGTGTTGGATCAGCCCATCATATTGATCATGACGTATTGATGTTCAAGAAAGTGTGTGTGCAAGGTGGATTCCAAACCATCTGACTGCGTAGACAAAGCGCCCTGGACCTGGCGAATCTTCAACACCTGTTACATCCCGTTTGAACTAATCTGCTCACTCGTACACTTGTATTCGACTCAAACTTTCACCATATTGCACTGAATTTCGATTTGTTTCAACTCTTCAGCTAACAGAAATCTGACATTCCGCTGCTCCACGTTAGTGCAAACCTGCAAGGGTGCCGCCATCTTGTTTCACTGATTCCCAGCATCTCCACCAGGCCCATCTGATAACAGCTCTAGGACACCCCCCCCCAAAAAGCACAAAATTTGTCGAAGCGCCTAATACAACTTGGAACTTATACAACTTCTTCGATTATTTATTGAATGGACCATGTATAAACAGTTTTGTTTCAGCAAATGCCCCCACGTGTTACTGCAGGCAATATCTTGTGTTCTCCCTTCTACAGCATTCGCCTGAACTCTTTAAGTCTCGCACAAAATTCGAACGCCTCACATAGGTATCTTAGTGAACCATTCCAATCTTTTCCGTTCCAGATCAAATATCTAAAAATACTGGAACACGTGTTTAATTATTATAAATGATAAGTATGAATATAAAATTTCTTGGGTATATAATAGTCAAGACTTTCACCCTTTTACCTTCTTACCTCCCTTCTTCCCCTTTGGGTCACGTGACAAATGCTATGTTCTGTCCAATTTTAAGTTCCTAGCTTAAGTAGTTTGACCTAGGCGATCATAAGTCCGTCAGTTATGACTTTATATACATACATACATACATACATACACACTATATATATATATATATATATATATATATATATATGGGCGGATCCAGGATATGATCAAGGGAGGGGCTAAACCATATTTTGCTGTTTTATTCAGTGTAAAGCAGGATTGAAGCCCATTTTATCTAGTGTATACCTGAGCGTCATGGGGGGCTATAACCCCCATAGCCCCCCTTGGATCCGCCACTGTGTGTGTATATATATATAGCGAAGATTAAAAACAGAATCCTTGCGTTTAAAAATACGAACAGTTTTCTTTCTCCCTTAATACTTCAGTAACGTCTTTATAATTGACACGAAATATTTTCAATTCATACTTATTTACACAGAAAACATTTTCTTCAATTTGGAAACAAATCTGCGATACATTAGAGTGGGAAAAAAAAATTCCACAAAATGTGCCATCAAGTCAATGACCTGGCGAATCACCACACAGAAGAAATGCGAGCTAAACTTGACATTCTTTCTATCTACAATAAATTTTTAATGTTAATAATAATCTAACAAGTTCTTATTGCATCACTTTTATACAGTCAACATGCAAATTAAAGATTTTATTTATTTATTTTACAGGAGAACAACATGCACTTGAGAAGACAATTATAACACTTGCAATACACTATATTATTTTGAAGTCCATATAAACACATCTCTCTACTTTTTTCTTATAGTTATATCCCTTACTTCCCTAGTAATTTGAATACTGTATACACTATTTCAATATTATCTTATATTTACATTTATAACTAATGTATTTCTGAATACCGTATACAATTACCTCATGTGTGTAAGTAATCTAAATTTGTGTTCTCTCTCGGTACCGGACACCTCTCACTTATGGACACATAATCATATCCCATTGGTGTCCGTTAGTCACAAGGTTTACTCTATTACATAACCTACAATATTTTTTGATTGGCTTGTTTATTCACAGAAATTCTATCTAACATAACTATGTATAAACTACCGGATAACCAAACTATAGTAACTGATGAGATCCAGCTTAACTCCTAGTATCTCATAAGTAAATAACAATTACAGAATGTTACAACTTCAACTGTATTCTGAACAACGTGAAGGAAAGTATGTAGAAGGACAAAAGGGAGGGGATGAAACGATTTCATTTGACGGACAATACTATTAGAGGCGACAATGCTTATTTCTAAGACAAAGACATCAGCAAAAGATGTACTTCGAAACTTCAAGGTTCATGAAACAAGTGACTTCCAAATAATGATGAAATGTTCACAGTTGTGATGGTAACTCAATAAGCACGAAGAGTACTAAACAGAATTCCATAATAATATTCGTGTCTCGGTGTAGTCGAATGGTTGATTTCCAAGGTCACAAAATTTTGCAATCCGAACTCAGTACTGTGAGATAACTGGGAAACTATCTCTAAGTCAAGAGGTAGAAGAAGACGATATTTCAGGTGATAGAAGACTTAGGAGTGTACGGTTTGCAGATGATTGGCGTCGATGGGGAATATCAAAAAGAACTCAATAAAGATGTTACAAAACGTTAGGAAATCTGAAAATACGGAATAAATATAAAACTTAGAAAGTAGGAATAATGGTGATTAGAACGAAGCAAATAGAATCATGAAAGGAGAAAGTGGAAGAGATGACTAGCTTTCGGTACCTGGATAGTTTTACTAGTGGAATACTAGTAGCAAGAAGAGAAGAGTATTTTATAGGTCTTTGAATGCAGAGTTGAGAAAAAAAACTCATAAAAAATGTCCTGCCAAGTATTGTACTCTATGAAGCATGATCATTAACACACTATGCAGAAGTGCGACGAGGAAAAAAGCTACATACTTTCAAAATATGTATGGAAAGAATGGGAAAAAATTAACCGGGTCCAGTGTTGTTCACGAGTCTCGAAGGCAACCAGTAGTTTATCCAAGTCAGATCTCAAACATAGTTTTAGTATTACATGATTCACAGTATAACAACTACAAATTGATAGGGTGATTATACAAACACAATGAAAGATACTTACCAACGTTTAAAGATAAACTCATTACACAATATACTCTAATAAGAAATATGGTTTTAAATGTTGTTACATCGTACTCTCCGTGGACCTCTCGTCACGCGGAGGGATTCTGATAATTTCTAGATGAAATTAAAATGGAAATCAGGGCATAAATTCTGTACATAAATTTATAAAACGCGACGAAAAAAATCTCAGGATGAGACGAAAAAAAGTTTTCTTAGCATCGAGATGAGAAAGACTTCTTCAAGAATCGAGACGAGACGAAAGTTCGACAAAAAAAAAAAAAAAAAAAAAAAATATGATACGAGAAAACCTTATTTCTTTTATCGTATCGTGGACAACACTATCTGGGTCGAACGGAAAATAATGAAGTGTTAGGGATAGTAGGTGGAGAAATAGTATTAAATGCACCTAAAAAGAGGAGGAGAAAGCGACCGAGTCATTGGATGAGAAAGAACTGTATCATGAAAGATGTGATAGAGCGTATGGTAGACAAAAAAAGAGGCAGATTGCGAAGAGGCTAGAATTGATGAATATTGAAACAGAACATTGTTACGTTAAGACGAAAACGTTAGCTGAGAACTTGCAGAATACCTGTGGTGATGAGATTGCTGGTAGAAGGAAAAATAAATTATGTCAGTCAGTGCACTGAGCACACATCGCAACTGAAAAGTGCGGCACTTAGCCAGTCAATGCCATTCATAGCTTAAGAAGGCCAAAATTAATTCGAATTACGAGAAGTTTTCAGAAAATAATAACTGAACTTAAACAAATATTCCAGACATTCTTTACTGCAGTGTAAGTGAATCGAAATATTCTGTTTGCCTGTTTAAAATACATCGAATGTCACCCTAATGAGGAGATACAAGTACGAAAGCGCATAGAATTTTAAAAGCCTTCCGACGTCTGCTAAAGAAGAGACGAAAATACACAAAGAAAAGGTGAAAGATAATGACCTAACAACATGTCCTGATTAGAATGCATAAGAACACTTGACTCCGTGCAACTAAAGGCATCTGTAGCAGCTAGAACGCGACACACGAGCACACACACACACACACACACACACACACACATACACACAAACATACAGACTTACTGTTTGTATACGTATGCATAAACAGTACAAGCTGGAAGATCAGCAAAGGGTTTAGCCGGCAACAACATGAGACCTGCATTGCTGAACGGATATGGCGACCATAGCATTTGATTCCCGATACATCCGCTCGTTCTCATCGATCTTTTTCTTATCTCATGAAACGAATCTCCTTTCCCTAGATCTTCCTCCGCCTTTCCCACGACTACCTGGAATTCAGTTTATGTATAGGAATTGCTTTTACAGTTCTGGGGAAAAAATACCGTATATTCTTATAGAAAAATAATGCTTCCCTTCAGAGACTGTGCTTCCCTTCACTAAATGTGGGTGATTTTACACAAGAGAACTTAGGTGTCTGAATTTTTTTACAAGCTGACAGCCAGAATAAGGACATAAAGGTATTTTACTTCCTTATTATCCGGTAAAAAAATAAACACAACAAAACCGAAATGACATACAGGACGTTCGAAGAATGACGAAATTCTTACTGTAATAGTCAATAACGTTTGGGCCAATGTAAGTAAAACTACTTTTACAATATTGTTTCTTGGGTATAGTTTTTAAAAGAATACAAGATTTATGAACACTAACTAAAACGGAAATAATAATTTCACTTTAAGTGCTGAGAACAGGTAAAATGCAGCAAAAATACAGCACTTTGTCATATTCTAGACATCATTTTAAACTGTAATATAGTAAAAGAGACAAATAATGATTAACTTTTAAATAATAAGAATGAATTGATAATTATAATGAATTGATAAGATACTGTAAACTCCGACAGTGTGGCTTATGTCAATTCCTAAAACACTGAGACGCTGACAAAAATTAAAAGATAAAAACAACTACTAAGTTATATTAAAAATTCTAAAATAAAGTCACATTTTAAGATATGCATCTATTATAGTATGTTAAAAGTCTAGAGATTTAAACATGTTTCCGATTTTGTGGTTGCAATAACTTTTTTACTCTTGTACCGTATATTTTTTTAAAAAATGCAGTACGAGTTACATTGGTTTTCAAGTATTTTTTTCCTACAAATCGGAGTCAATTAATTTTCTCCTGTCAGGCAGTGGTTCCAATTTAAAATATGTTTTCCAGTATTCATACGTGCTAAAGTAATAATCCAGTCCTAACTTAAAACGAATTATTCTAAGAAAAAACCTTTGGATAATTTCCAGTTTTTTTTTTTTTCACGAGAGTATTTGTTAGGTTGTTCCAAATCACCGAGGCATATTCTAGTTTTGGCATATTATTTATATATATATATATATATATATATATATATATATATATATATATATATATATATATGCGTCTTCTCAGTTTACAATCAGTCAGAAGGAACATTGCGTCCGCTCAATAGAAGACGTTTTGTGTGCTGCAGTTTGCAAAGACTGAGTCAGTGATTTCGGTATTAGCGTGCTTTTCATAGGCGTTTTGGCATTGATCCGCCTGCACTCATAAACATCCCCTGTGGTATCGCCAATTTGAAAAGACAGGATGCTTGAGAAAAGGTAAGAGTCCAGTCCAGGTGGGCCTCGCACATCTGCTGAAATCGTGGAATTTAGCTATCGTCCAGATGTTGTTCGTGCTGCTGGTGGCGGACACATACAGAATTTGTAATAACATAGCTAGAATTTGAACATTGTGGAGTATTTTGCAATTTGTCCCATTTTTGTAGTGTTTTATCAATACATATGGACTTTTAAAATGAGGTCATTCTTTTTGAAACATCCTGTATATAAGAGGTGGATAAAAATATGGAAACACACCGTGAAATGCGCACTCTATTTTTTATCATAGCGAAGTGTGTAGGTGGCGCTGCCGTGCTTGTTCAATTCAATCACCTGTATCGTCTCCGTAACATTTGGCAAGGTTCACAATTGAGACAATGCTCTATGCATTTGCATCGGAATTATGTAAGAGCTGACGAAATTTCAGCGAGACCGAATTGTTGGACTCGGATGGCGGGTGCCTCGATATGCAAGATAGCGGAAGTGTTTGCTGTAATACGAGGCACAGAATCAAAGATTATGTCGGAATACAATAACATTGGAAAAGTCACACCAGAAAAACACAAGCATGAACAAATAACCATTTTGGGTGATAGAAACCGACAACATTGCTGGTGAAAAATAAGAAATCGACAATAGCAATAATAAGAGCGAAAATGAATATCGTGGTTATAAACCCTATCTGCATAAAAAAAAAAAAAAAAGGACAAACGGAATTCCCCAAGCAAAGTGTTTACGGACAAGCTGTTATTTCCAAACCTCTCATCATAGAGATAAATGCCGCGAAGAAGATAAGTGATGTAAAAGTTCGTGCAAAGCCATCTGGACGCTGAGCACTGGCAGAAGGTCATTTAGTCAGATGAGTCAAAACTTAAACTATTTGCGACTTCTGGCTTAATTTACGTCTCAAGAACACTATCACAACACCATAAGGTCCAAATTGATGCTACCACACATGAAAAATGGCGGAAGTTCCGTGTCATGATATGATCCGACATATCGTTTATTCTGCTGAACCCGAACGTTGCCCTGGAGATCACGTCACTGCCTGTAAGTCCATGACCATTTTGAGCGACCAGGTCCATTCCATGGTGCAATGTTTGTCCCTGATAGTGATGCTGGTTTTCAGGATGTTAACGTCTTTGTTCACACAGCTTAAATCGTGCTGAACTGGCTTTCTGAGCACCACCAGGAAGTTACACACTCACAATGGTTCCCAAAACTCCTGATGTCATTATTATTGAGAACTTGTGATCAGTGTTGGAGAGAAATTTTCAAGCGCGCTATCCATCACCATCATCGCTTAAGGAACTGCACCCGTTCTGAATGACAAATGATACAAGATCCACTGAAAACGACACAGAACTTGTATTTATCCATTCCAAGAAGACTGCTAGCCAAAGGTCGTCCTACGCCGCATTAGTATCAGATAGATGCTTTTATTGACTATTTTCATGTTTTTGTCCACTATCTACCTACCTACGTACACATACATACACACACACACACACACACTATATATATATATATATATATATATATATATATATATATATATATATATATATATATATATATATATATATATATATAATGTTTAAAAATAATGAATGTACAGCATTCATAACAAAAGAATAAGAATTAAAACGAATTCAGAAGTTACAAAAAAAATCTAGAATCTCTTATAATTCCATTTTCTTTTCCTCTTGTGTCAGTAACAGGAAACTATTTTACAGTATTCCATATCCGGAAAAAGATGCTATCCTTAAAGCAGTTCGATAGAAGAAGCAGATCGATGTTACAGTTCGCTGCACGCGCTTCTGAGAATCATATAATGATAAGTATCAGCTGATGCAAGAGCATGTTCTAGTGACGAATATGTACTATATAACATAAACTCACGCAAAGTTTCTTGACTCACGAAAAATATAGTACGGAATAACGTACGAAGGCTACATACATCCCCATTATAAAGACCAGCAAAAGAAATAAACGACAGTAATGGAAAAATTAATAGTAACACCGTATAATTTTATGCGTTTATAAGATTTAATAAAAAGTTTCTACATAAATAAGCATAAACACAATGAAATAGACACCAATTTAAAGGAAATTTTATGCAGAATGCAAATTAATTTACAGAAGTTACCTATATCTGCAACAATAGATGATCTTGATTTTGATTTAAGTTAATACTTAATTGGATATCCACACGATCTTATAAGTAGATGGTAACGTTTTGGCATGGAGTTCATTAAATTTCGCAGTGTCTCTACTTGAATACAATGTTGCCAGACGTTTACAGCATCTGATTTCTTGTTGTAAGTGTTTTTACACGAACCTAAATCTTCAAATCACACCATCAATTTTCAACAGGATTGAAGTCCGGAGAATCACCGAGCCAAGTTAGTGATATAACATGTCGTAAGAAAGAGTTGGCATGGTGGCAAGGGTCAAAATTGACTTACAAGGCAGGGTACCCTGGTGTAACAGGCCGATTGTGATAAGATTGGACAGACATAGAGAAATCGCAGAAAAAGCGACACGTATTTTTTTTTTTATATCGGCCAACAAGCGCATTGAGAGTCAAATAGGGGCATGAAAATTGCGTCAAAATTAGATTATGTGGAATATAGCGAGAACGAGAAGAGATTTGGTAAATGTTTAAATGTACGAAATACCCACAGTGGACGCAAGGTATTGAGGTAGAACACATCCGTGCGAAGAAAGAACATCCAGAAATGAACTAATCACATGAACATCAATGTCACTATGTGCTACGGAAATGAGCGAAAAGGATAGTAAGGAGCAGCAAGAAAGAAGAAACGAAAACAAAATATATGTTTTTGCTTTGGGTGCATATGTCGTCCGTATGCGAAAAAGACGCAGATTCATCTCAATGCACGAAGATGGTAGAACACGAAGGAAGTATGCAAATGCCGTTCGTATAGACAGCCAGCAAGACAGTACTGCGCAATGGGTTGCATACATCGCGTATTGGGAACAACGATGAGATGGATGTTGGAAAGGAAAATGTGTGTAGTCAATAGTAACACAAAAATAAAGATGATATTATTACTGTTCTGTTGCACACGTACTTTCGTAGTGATGTAATATTCATAAATGAGATCTTTGAGTTTTACGTCCCACGGTTATGCCGGTTAGGCTAAAGGAGACGGTGATGATGAGAGATGAGTGAAATGGTGGAATGAAGAAAGTGGGAGGAAACGGGAGAACCCCGAGAAAACCCACGAGCACCGTGTTTGTCCACCACAAAGTTCACTTGGCGGGGGCTGGGATCGAACCCGGGACCCCAAGCACCAGAGGTGAACGCTCTACCACTGAGCCACCGCGCCCCCCTGTAATATTGATACTCATGCGTGGTGCTTATATTACTGTTGCTGTTTATCTTGCGTATGTGGACCACCTGCTATTACATTCTACTGTACTTTTGTTCCCATTACGCGATATATGCAACCCATTGCGCTGTACTGTCTCGCTGGCTGTCTATACGAACGGCGTTTGCATCCTTCCTTCGTGCTCTACCATCTTCGTGCATTGACATGAATCTGCGTCCTTTTTGCATACGAGCGACGTATGCACCCAAAGCAAAAACAGGTAATTTCTGTTTTCGTTTCTTCTTTCTTCCTGCTCCTTACCACCCTTTTCGCTCATTATCGTAACATGTGACCATGTTGTACACGTGATTGGTCCATTTCCGGATGTTCTGCTTTCTTTGCATAGGTGTGTTCTACCTCAATGCCTTGCGTTGACTATGGATGGTATTTCGTACATTTAACCTTTACCGATATCTCTTGTCGTTCCCGTTATATTCCACATAATCTAATTTTGACCCCATTTTTATGCCCCTATTTGACCCTTTCAATGCGCTTGTTGGCCGAATAAGAAAATACGTGTCGCTTCTTTTTCGATGTTCTCTGTGTCTGTGTAGTTTTATCACAATCGGCGTGTTACACCAAAGTACCCTGCCTCGTTAGAAAAATACAGGGTTCATCATTGAATATATATCTTCCCGAGGTATCATTTTAGTCTGAAGAATAATTTGTATGTTTGTGCATTAACATTATCACCATCATATGAATTCTGCTGATCCCACTGGAAGAAAAATATTCTCAAATCATGACACTTGTAGGGTAATTCGAGTGTTCGCACTGAACAGTACTTTGCGCCATTATTCACTAGTCCAATCCTCGTGATCCTTGTCCCACTACACATACACTTTAAGTTGGTTTTGTGTAAGGCATGGGTTCTTGACAGCCATGTGTGAACGCAAACCGATGGATTTCAACTTGTTTTTCAATGTACTGTAAACTAGGGTTGCTTGAAAAGTTTTTTTTTTCATGCTATCCCTTGTTATTTATTACAATTAATTTTTCTTCTTCTTGTGATGTTTTTAGAGCTTAGTCCGTGTTACCTTTTCCTGTAGTCATAACAAAATTTTACTGAAACTGAAGCCTCCCAGGAGCCAAAATGTGCTGTTTCCAAGTAGCCCCCAGGAGCCAAAATGTGTTGTTTCCATGTAGCCCCGTTTTTGGGGCTTTTTTGAAAATATATATCTTTTCATAGTATAGCAAACATGCAGCCAGAATGGGCTAAATTATAAGTTTATTTTAAAACAATTTTTATTATTTAAAAATTAATATTTCTTGGTTAAAATAATAAACATTTGAACAAGCTTTGTAATTTTAAAATAAACTGTTAGTTAAAAAAAGAAAAAAAAACTAATTCCAAAAACAAACACACGAATGTCATAGTAACACACTTTCACCAACTTAAAATTAAAATCCATATGAGTAAACAAAAATGCTTATCCGTATAAAAGCAAAATTTTAAAAAGTTTACTCGTCCAGTCCTTAACTATTCATTAAAGTGTATACGCCGCCACTCCGTGTCAAGCGTCGCTCAAGAGGATCCGACGCCTTTACTTTGGTAATGTAGCAGCCAGTACCTGTAGTCCAAGAAGCTAAGTCGGGGTACGTCCAAGTCTCACAAGACGTCACCGCATAAGACGACCTCCAGGAAGGACTTCAAGCTCACAAATCCAGTTCCATAGATGGAGACGACAAAGGACAGTCATCAGCCAGTTCGAACCCTTTAGAATTACAAAGCTTGTTCGGATGTTTACTGTTTTAACCAAAAAATATTAATTTTTTAATGATAAAAATTGTTTTAAAATAAACTTATAATTTAGCCCATTCTGGCTGCATGTTTGCTATATTCCTGCGACCAAGACATGATGCGGGCGACATCGAAGTATGTGCCATTTGTTTTGTATAATTTAGCCCATTCTGGCTGCATATTTGCTATAATAGTAATAAGAGCTGTGTGAGAGATGGGACTATTTGGAAAGAACACTTGCAAGATCACACTTTTCTGAGAAGAATGATATGCAACATGCCTATGTTTCTTTCATAGTAATGCGTTCCTAGGCTGTTTTACAGAAAAAGAGACTTTATTTGCACAACCTTTTAGTTAAACACAATGAACTGTTGAACCTGTCTAAACTAACTACAGTGGTAAGCTTGTCTTCCTGAAGGCCTACAGAACTAGTAACAAACAAACAAACGAAAAAAAAATTGCAATATGCTTTTACAATTCAAGGGAAAGTTTAGCAAATGCCAATACACGCATAAGCTCTTGAGACTTCTTTAAAATATTAAAACATGTCCTACATAATTTTATGAAATTTATGTATGTATCAGATCAATAATTGCCTTACACTGGTTTACAAAATTACCTGGTACAATTTTTACAAGTGTACATTTACGTTAACCCTTTGCAAAAATATCATATGGTACTGTTATAACAATAATAATGTAACAGTATGATAAGGACACAAATTCAAATATTGAAATTCTTTGTTGCAAAGTCATATGGAAAAACAACTTGTTCTCTGCGGTTGTACGTAGGTTCAGGCAAAACTTCAATAATGTCAACATTGTCTATTCCCTGATCAGTATCATTTTAGTAGAAAACCGGAAGGTAATAAAAAAAAAAATGGCCACAGATTGTCCCAGAAAGGAAGTGGAAATGTAAAACTAATTCGTCTCATTAGGAAACTTCTAAAAGCAATGATATTTAGGACAATCAGATAAAAACACTTTTCATCATGGAAACACAGGGACAATTTAAAGATTTAAAAAAAAAAAAAAACTATCAATTGCTTTGAGAATTTTTAGACCAGTCTATAAATAAGACAGAGCAGTAATGACCATCCATATTGTTTCTTTTAGGTGCCTACTTTTCATTGGACTGGAAGGAAACGACGTATCTGTCATAGTTCTCTCATTATTATACCATATAACACAAAAATGTCAGTTTTCCAAGTAGATCCAGATTTTCCAAGTAACGCCAGTTCAAGCTCCGTAAACAAACATTGACACTGGATGTTTTCGCCAACTGGTTGGAAGATCTTGTAATGATTACTGAAATCTTTTTGCAAGAAACAATCACCGCAATGCACTATTCTGTCTAGCTGACTTCACTTTTCGACCACATTTGCTCATTCTTCCACTTTTTATGTACCAAGCTTCCCCAATCTTAGCCTATTGTCTACCTACTGTGTTTTTATGCACTATCATAATCCGCACAATTTCAGCACTAGTTTTGCCACACTCACTTATGTTAGAATTCTACTGCCCTTTGTCGGTGTTGTCACACCATTTTTCCCATTCTATGTCCGATATAAGTGAATTGTACGACTTTCTAAAATGTACTCAGTGCAAATACTTTGAAAGAAAAACACAACATTTAGGGTATAAATTTAAATTTCAGAACTGACAGTAAGTTTCACTACGTTTGACAACTGCAACACTTCATCTGCATATTCCTGAGCACATGCACAACAAGAATAGACAAAAGAAAGATACTGCATGATTGAGGGGTCGATTAGTCGAGCGTAGACCTCACATGAAATGAACATTCGGAAAGGCTTATTTGTGTTTCATTAATGTCGCATTTTGTAAAGAATCACCCATTGTTGCAGATATACGTAGGTAACTTCTGTAACTTAATTCGCATTCTGCATAAAATTGATGTACAAGTATATTTCATTGAATTTTTATGCTTGCTTATGTAGAAACTCACTAAGCCTTGTAAGCGCATAAAACTACATGGAGTTGCTATAATTTTTTCCATTACTGTATATACTTATGAGTTACATTTCTATGCTTTCTTATCAGCTTGTCTCAGATTTTGTGTTGATCTTTTATTTTATTTTATTTTTTTTTAAATCACGACTAAGTTTTCTTTGGCTCAGCTTCCCTTATTAGAGATTGTGCTCCCCTACTACCACATTTTCTAGGTCTAATAAAAAAAAAACCTCTCATAATATGAAAATGGCAAGTTTATACCTACGCTTAAAACCAACGCCCTAGTCCCACTGGAATACCGCTTCTCGTGAGATAAACGAAGTCAAACCGATTTGGGTATGGTCAGAAGTAGTGTGGGTCAATGAAAACTTGACCCACCACCCACCGTGACCCACTCTGACCCTCCACCTACCAAAACAACCACCATCCACTCTAACCCATGATCAACGCCCTCCTCTCCGCTGACTAAAGAAGTTACACTTGTAATAAAACTAGGCTCTGAAATTATCACTAACTGGAGTTTGAATTTCTACGGTCAATCGTTCAAGCACCGCTCTGTTACAATACCGGTGGACCTGACCTTTATGACATAAAATGTTAAAGTGCTTGTTATGGGCTATAATATGATGTTATAGGCCTATGAGAGAAGCAAATGTGCTAACCACACATCCCTCAAAGGTATGAGCGCCACAATCCGGCTGGTAGTGGCTTGATCTCTAAGGGTTGCTGCGTCAGATATTTCTTTCAAGTATCTTCCGTCACTCTCCAACACCAATATTACGCCTAAAGTTATCTGGTTTTAGCTGAATGATTCCGGTTTGAAGTCTTATCCCAGTGTCAGTAAAATTTTACATGTCTTAATTTCATCACTGTACGACGACACAACTGATTCTCTTGTTTTTCCTTTCTTTTCAATATGCATTTTCAATCGTAAAATTGATGCCTTACATTCGGAACTAACAAGAAAAACACTTAAATAAAGAAAAGAATAATTAACTTTTTACACTTGAGAGAAAAAATGAAGACGACATTGAAATGTTTTCATTTATATAATTTTCAAAATAGGAAATTATAAAAACGAAGAATAACAACAATCAGAAAGTCAAGCTAAAATGCTTCCTAACATCTGTTGAAAAATTTCGGCACGATTACTTTTTAATACCACACTTCAATGCAGTGACGGATTGATTCCAAATTGTATTTCTCTTCTTAGTTTTCGCTTCAAAGGATGCCTTCAGGCGACACTTTCATCTTATCGGATTTCTAGATTCTTCAATTTAAAAGTTTTAAATTGCACGGATTATTACGAATTTCATTCCGTGAAGTTTTGGACTCATTCCAGATGGAGAAGAATCCAGTAGAATTTTCTTGTTTCTCTTTCTCCTTCCCCTTTCATTTCGGAACATTTTTTTAAAAGGAAAAGCTTCCTAACAGGATTCTCATCGAAAAATCGAAATTTGCATATTAGTCTGCTTTTTGAACCACTTGCGATGCTTACTTGTGCTCTGGCCGAAACCCAGACAAAAGAGCTCAACACTGCAACAAAAGTTCTCCCACAACAAAATGAAAACCAGCTATGTATGCTTAGAATTCATACGTGATATGGGAGCCTCGGAATCCCTTAATATACACAATGTAAAATTATGAGCGAAAAGTGCGCAAAATATGCATAACAGTTACGCATACAGCAAGGGGAAGTTTTCAACTACCTCCGTTCTATTCACCGACCTCGTTTCTTCATTTTCCTATTGTGTTACGAGTTTCTTTTTTCCTTTGTAATGCTGCATAAAATAAATGAAAAAGAAATCTAATTAAAGCACTAAGTTCATTTTTGCTCAGGAAACAACACTATTTCGAACTAACCAATAAGATCTGAATTTTAAATGGTGCTCACCACTTTTCTCCACATAATTAAATTTATTGAACAAATTTGTAAGTTTCAGTTTCTCAAACCTTAGCATCAACATTATTCTCAGAAATTCAATCGAATCACATGCAAACTAAAGTGAACGTGCTAACTATATACAAATATTCAGATTCCTTACAATAAAAGGACGGATGTTCAAGGGTAGTTCGCATCGTTACTTAAAGAAAGTAACAGAAAATATTGTGAGAGAGCATTGTATTGTGTGGTTTTAAAAGAATGATCTCTACTTGGACAGCGGCAAGAGGAACGTAGCAATTTGCACTATACGTGTATTGTAGGTAATATTTCCTACACTATGTATGTACTATGTATTAATAGAATTTATAAATTATTGTAACAAAGTTTTATGCTCGTGGTTTAATGGCAATTAAGTCACAACATTTTATTCTATTTTCTATACTAATCTTCCTTGTATTTGCATTCATCATCTAATTTATTGAAAAATTTAATCCAATATTCATTTAAAGAAAATAATACCAATTTAAGGTTACATCATTGATTACACATCAGGCCGGTAGCCAGCTCAAAAATGTATGGGGGCCCGGCTGAAGTTAGGGGCCCCGATCCAACCGATATTATAGTTCATTTGCAAGCCTACCGTGAAAATTTAAGGGAGGCCAGCAAAAATTTAGGAGGGGCCGGCCCCCCTAGACCCCCGGGTTACGGGTCTGTTACACATTACTTAAAACATTTAACATTGCATTAACAATGAATATGATCTTAGAAATTCTGACATGTACGGAATTTCAAAGGTGTAAAGTTGGCACATTCCATAACTGAGCACCATACAACATAACTGAAGCACCATACACTGTAATAATGGAAAGTAATGTCAATTTCATTAATGGTGATTTCGGGCAGCTCATCCACATGGCTAAACGATTCCTATACATCCTACCCTTTCGGTATCATATTAGGAAAAGCCGAGAGAGGTTAGGTTATGATTAGGAGGTCATAGGTTGTTTAGAAATTATGCGTGCATTAAAGAAATTCCTTAAAAATTGCATGTAACTTAGCTTTTGGATATGTGACTTACAGCGTTATCTGTTTACAGAAACTTTTCGAGAACTCACCATCGTCATGTTCCAAGAATTCCATGAGTATATGGCGTAAAACTATGTGTTGAAGATTTCATTAAAAAAAGGGCCAAACTGTATCAAAAAGACTCACATTACACTATATATTAACCTTTTCAGAATGAAGTGCTGTTTTGGTAATAATGCTGCGATTGTTCGGAATCAAAGATTGCTGTTTTAAGTATATTGAATTGAATACTGTTTGTCTGCTTACTTATCACTACTGTTATATATATATCACTAATAGTCAATAACATGTCTTACGCTAGCTTCTGTCACGGTTACCGGATGGAATCTCTCATATTGCTATGATAGATACAATATCATGTTCATCTCATCGAAACGATCACCTATATTACACATTTATTTAAGTAAATAACGTAAAGCTCAAATGTAAGAACTGACTTTTTCTTTCGACTGGATTAAGTACTTTTCTCAGTGCACTTATCAAAATAAACATGAACCCTTTTCCTTCATTGAAAGATACTTGCTGTCAAAGTATCTTCTCAAAATTCACAGTCACTTACTTTCTTCTATCGACAGAACTATACAGTATTTAATTTAAATCATGGTATTAACTAATAACATTCCATACTGATAGCCTTTTTTTCTTCTTTTTAAAGATACTTGGATCAATTGTGACATGAACAGAATGGGAACTTGATTCATTACAATTTCAATGTACTGGCAATACTTTGAAGCATGACATGCGAAGCCACGTAGAAATTACCAGATGCCCCCCCTCCCCCGCTTTGGCACGATATGAATGTAGACAAGAGTATGTACGTAACCCTTTTTGATGTACTACCATGAATGCTTATATATTATTGCTTTGTTGAGAAGGGAGAGGTGATGAAACAGAAAAGGGATTTTCACAGACAGACGTGTAGTATGAGTTTCACGTGCAAATGATTTTGTGTCGAAACCCCTATTATTCTGTATGCAATGCATTCTCATTTAAACAGTCGCTACCAGCAAGCTTTCCTTCTCTCTCTCTCTCTCTCTCGCCCAAGCTTCCCCGCAGATTTTCCTAAGTTCAGTTGAGTGAACTCCAACACTTCCAGCCCTCCAGACCTTAATCAGGCTTCGGGGATTTCCTCATGTTTAAACTCTGGGATTTTGTCTTTGTGTACCCCCTCGGTGGTACTTACACTTCCTAGTAGAGCGCTCTATCGGATGACGAGGGATATTAAGCTCAGGAATGAAAGCTCATACATAAAATTTTAGTGACAGAGTTTCAGTTAACGATGAGAGGTGATGGTTGCTCTTGTTATGCATTATGTCTTTGTTGATAGCAGCTGTTCACACTTACAAACAATGACGCCACTCCATTCTATTCTCTCTCTCTCTTTCTCTTGACACACAAGTCCTCATTGGCTGACATGATGCACAAATATGTTTCCGGTGTTTTCATTCGACTACCTAATGTACTCGTAAAACTATTTTTGACTACAACATTGAGTCTGAAACAAGAACATGTGTCACTTAACAGAGACAATGACGAACAAACATAACTGAAAAAAAAAAAAAAAGAAATGTTTCATTTAACATATACAAATAATGCTTTACAATGAAACTGATTTTCACCAATCATGAGGCACTTGACTGAGATTTCCTAAATTATCACTAAATTTACTTATTTTCAATGCGTCTTTTTCTGGCGGTACTTACCGGAATTTAGTACCAATACCTTTTCCACGAGTTTCTTTTTCTTAAAATGCGATTGCTCAAGTAATTTCTTTGTTCTTCTATTTCCAATATGAATTTTTTTCAATATAAACCGATTTCACGCCCGGAACGACATATGCATTTAAAAATAGGTCAAAAGATGGCAGCACATGTTAATTTCTTCTACTTGCTTACTTTTGACACGTGCCTTCGCAGCCAATCAGAATAGTTGGTTAGTAGTTGAATTCAGCGGCCCGTTCAGTAGCGAGGCTATAAGAAGTGATGCAATGGGTGACTGGGTCACGACCTTTGTTCCGGTGCCGGTCATCCGGGTCTGGGACTCGCTTCTCAGACCCAGTAACCCAGAAGAATCAAAATATAAGGTATGTAACATTACTGCAGAACTTTATAGTTGATTAATGATGTTCAATACTCGAGCTTGACACTTAGGCTGAGATATTTCTTAACCAAGGAGGGAACCATGTATTAGATATTTCAAATAATTCAATATTTATTCGTCTTTTCGTACTAAAAAAACACAGTAATTTTTGAACACAGACTATATAAAACGATTTAAGAAGACACTATTTGAGCTCAGTGGCAATTTTTATGTTCCAAATGACACGTTCTTACTGGATTAAATTTGACGATCCCCCATCAGAAAAACATGTAGCCTATCTTTCTGTCATTCTCAAGTGTTTACACACTGATAAACTTTGTAGTTATCTTTTAGTGCAATGTTTTGACACACACAGCCGCAAAAACAAGCAGAAAGAAACTTAGAGATTAGTGAGAAGACAGATAGATATATATATATATAGAGAGGGAATAATCGTGTTTATTAGGATTCCATTAACAGTATCATATACACTCCCCATGTGTTTGACGATGTTTCGTTGCGTTCGGTGTGTCCGGGTCGTCGGGTCATTCATCTCTGACTTCCTTGGAGTCTTTCGGGCCACAAGTCACGACTCGTTCCAAACGTGGAGCTCTCACCAGGTCACCAATCAGAATGCGTGGAATTCATGATGAATACTGGGATCTTTTTTTTTTTTTTTTTCAGAAAAAGGGCACTACTTATTTCTTTATTACAAGTGTCATCAGAACCAGTACCTACATTAAAAAAGCCGGAGTACCATCATCATTTCAGACTGCGTGCAGGCAGAGAGCAAGATTCTCCACCTACACAAGATTTAGGATTGAGGATCTGGGCTTTCGGCATCTATGACCATTTAGCCCGTCACGTATGAGGGACGACGTAGTTCGGCGAGCACACCATAAGGGGGAAAGGGTAGGAAGAAAGAATTGGGGAAGGAAAGAAGCAGCCTGGGACCAATAAGTTAGGTACCACCCCGGGATTTGCGTGGTGTGAATGAGGAAAAAAAAAAAGCTCATTCAGGATGGCTGGCACGGAAAAAAAATTATTACACTTTTCGGTCGACTGCCCCACCAGGAATCAAACCAGGGACGCTCGAACTCCACCTATACAAGAGACTTACGTTTTTTTTTTATTAATATGCCAGTAGAAAATACTTAGAGGAAATGTACAACAAATGTCGAATTTTAGCGCAGAATAACTAAAATTTTTAAACGAAATACTGCAAGTTTGACAAAGATGAAATCTTTTTCTTTCTTTCTTTCTTTCTTTTTTTTTAAAGTCTATTTGTCAAGGACTCCAAAATACAACCATTACTAGCATGAATCTCCCACCTCACCAAGTTTCACATATACATTTCTGTACAAGGGACAATCTGTATCTTGGAACGGTTTTGGTTTATCAGGGGTTTTTGAAAGGCTTCAAATGCACACAGTTTGCTATTTTACGCTCGAAATAACAAGAAATGAGAGATAAGCACAACTTCGGGCGTGAGTTAGATGAGAGTCACGTATACAATATAATATCAAAATACACTTAGTGGAACTAAGAGGGAAAAAACCTTCAGAAAACCTCTGTCTCGACTACCGATCTAGGGATTTGAAATATAAACCTTTAGATTATGACGCGAGATCTCTAATGCACAAAGTTTTTTTTTCCCTGGAAGTCTATATAAATCAATAAAGTATAACTTTTTCATAATTATTATTAAATTAGTAACAAAACAAAGTTTTTCAGTTTAACGTCCCACGATTATGCTCTTTAGGCTAGGGGAAACTTATGATTACGGTAAATGAATGATGATGGAAGAATCAGTAGAATAAGAATGTGGGAGGAAAAGCTAGGAACACGATATTGTCCATCAAAAACTTACTTAGTCGGGGATCGAACCAAGGACCCCACATACCAGAGGTAAACGCTCTATCACTGAGCCACCAAAGGCACACGCGGTCTCAGATGCGATTGTCTTTGACAGAGCATTAAAAATTTGAACGCATTATGGTGGTTCGGATTCTACCTTAAACTACAGATTCACATCTTATATAGCCTCAGTGGTGAGAAAAAACCTAAACTTCAACAAATAAACATGTTCCTCTATCCTTCTTCGAATATAGAAAACATACGTGTAGTGGTCTGTAATGCTAAAAATATAACAACACACTACTATTATAACATCTTCCTTTTAGGTTCCAAGTTTTTTGAAGAAAGAAAGGTTATCTCCATATGATCATTGTACATTTAAATAATCCTCCATTAACACATATTTTTATAAATTTGTGTCTGTTTAAAAAGTTGAAAATAATAATAATACTTGTAATATTAATGATATACATTTGAATTTCACGTATTTTCCCTCCAAGCTATCCCAGAACATGCCTTTCTCCTAAATTTAACACAACTGTTCGTAACGTTCCCTTTCAGTCCCGAGAAGTAGTTTTACAATTTAAACGTACAACGTGAACCACGTAAATTCTCATTGGAAATCAAACCCGTTACACAATTAAGAATTATATTAGAGGTTAAATGTCAGTAACAAAGATACTATACTATAACATATTTGACAATAACGTAATGAAGGTTAAAATATTGAGGAAAAGGAGACATATTTATCCTCTTTTTGTTCTTTCCTTAACAGAACGAACATTATTTTTTTTTTTTTGTTTCTTTTCAAGTGGAAAAATTGATTTCTGTCGCAGTGGAAAAATCAAACACTTTAGAAAAGATTCGGGAGACATGTCGGTGATCTGTTGGACCAGATTTTTATGACCGAATATAAAAAGCTGCTCTTCCAAAAGTTCATTCGAACAAAGCCAGCCACATTTTTCCGTCTCTTTCCAGCTCTCCACCCACCAAAAACATTTCCCAAACTCATCCCAATGTTTCTGGGTAAAGTAAGCACACGAACAAAAGAAGGAACGGATAAAAAGGATGGAGACAGAGAGGAAGCAAAGTGGAGGACACAAAAAGGGCATTTGAAAAGAAGGACAAATTGCATTGGGTCCGACTTGGAAAAGAAACAATTGGCTCCAGCATCCTGAAACTGATACGTTTAGTCTTACCTATTCCGCTTTTTCTAGCCGTGAAATGCTCGTCTAAAGGTAACTTTATTTATGCCCTCATAAATTGTGGATTCAGAAGGGTTTTTTCTATTGCCAAAAACAGGAACTATAGGGCGCACAGGCTAATACATAACTGTTTCTGCAAGAACACAAGACAGCGTGATTCACGGTTTCCAATGAAAGCTCTACGATTATACTTATTCACACTACAACACCCATATGCTAATAAGTTAAAATAAATTTTATTCATATATATACATATAGCACAACAGTCTTGCGCCCTAAAATGCTAGACAAAAAAGGAAGGAAAGACATATATTTATGTTTGTTTTCTCTGTGAGTGCATACAAATAACAAAGAGACATGGGATGCAATAAGAGAAAAACTTGAAGTCACAAACAATTACTGTTCCTATACATAAACCACGAAATGTTCTTACAAGCACATTTATTTAATACTAACGACTTTTTCGTATACATTAAAATACTCACACAAATGCGAGAGCAACCTGCAAATTGAATAAAAATAAATGAAATATTTGATTGGACATTCCCTGGTTTTGCATCATACCAGTGCTTCCAATCATTTCGGTTCTCCGCGCCCGTAGAACCCCACGATTTTACCTTGGCCCGAACTCAAAACATAGGAGTGCTTGATACATATATACAGGGTGTCTGAGACGAAACGCTCCAATATGAAATATCTGTATACTGCAACACTTATTCGATACAAAGAAGATTCATGCAGCAATGGATACACAAAATGTTTAAGTTTTGTTTGTGCAATCACACTATTTGTACATGAGCGCCACGAGTGGCATGGAGGATGTCTAATCAATACTCCATTTCTTTCCAGGTACCCTTTAACGTCTGTGGTGTAACTGTCTCAATTGCAGCTCTAATCCTCGCACGAAGTTGTCACTTTGCTAGAACACAACCTGTCCTTAACATACCTCCACAGGAAGAAATCCAGAGGAGTAATATCAGGCGACTGGGATGGTTATGGGATTGAGACAGTTACGCCACAGATGCTAAAGGATACCTAAAAGAAATGGAATATCGATTAGACATTCTTCACCGTGCAACTTGTGGCGCTCATGTAGAAATAATGTGATTGCACAAACAAAATTTCAAAACTTTCTGTATCCACTGCTATATGAATCTTCTTTATGTATCGAATACATGTTGTATTACAGACGCGAAATTGGGGCGTTTCGTCTCGGACACCTCCTTATACATACCTATACACACACACACAATATATATATATTATACAGGGTGATCCAATAAGAACGTACCAGGCCTATATCGCAGCTATACTGCACGTAGAGTCTTCAAACGAAAAACTGCATTACCAAATCGTATGTGTAGAATGCAATAAAAATAGTAGCGACACCAGTGGCGTCTCGTGAATACCTCCAACGAGAAGCAACTTCAAAATTTGAAATGGAAAGTGGTATAACTGTTGGAATCGTTCGAAAGGCCATTAAATGTCATGCAATTTTCAGAGGACAAACTTTGTCATATTCTTTCCCATTTAGCCGCTAGAGGCGTTGTTGCAGACTTGTATCTTACTGCCCGTAGCAGGCCTTTATTTCAGCTAATAATGCACATAGAACCATCAAACAAACAATTGAATTACCAAATCGTACGTGTAGAAGTCAATAAAAATAGTAGCGGCACCAGTGGCGTATCTTAATATCTTCAACGGGGGTCATCTGCAAAATTTGACATGGAAACAGGGGTTGGTTGTGCCTCCATTGAAACAAGCGCACAATGGGAGAAACGTCGAGAGGAAACACGATGGCATATTTCTTCCTCGTTGGCAGCAACACGGTCGCATTACTAGGTGAAAGTCAGATGGTGTGAGGGTGTCCTCAGTCACACTAGGCGAATGCCGGAAGGGTACGTGCAAACCATGCCTTGGCAAATAACCGCCGACGCCTTTGCAGGATTAACTCGGGGCCTAAGCCATGGGTAGCCCAGACCCACAATAACGTGGACGCGCGATGTATCATGCGTGCGTACGTACAATATGAAATATCTCCCAAATCCGGGAGCATGTGTTATGGGCTTGTTTGTCGTTGTTTCGAACAGCACACTCATTTATCGTTGCAAGTGATTGTGTGATCCAGTAGATCCAGTAGCTAACACGTACATGACCTTGCTCAAGACAGTCTATGCGGCCTCGAACAGGCGATTACTGCTATGTCAGACAGAGGGCAGAAGGAGCGATGCTGTAGCCAAAAACAAGTAACACAAGCGTGTAGAGTCCGAGAGCGATTAACCTCTGCAGTGAGTTAAAGTGGTCCATGTACTGGACAAGGTGTCGTGTATTAAGTTCTACTACCCCTGTGCATTACAAGCTCGTGACGGGACGAATACGAAACTTCCACAAGCAGTGAAACCTCTTTGATTGTGTTGATGTTTGAGTGATTGTAGTAGGAAGTGTCGGTAGTAAATAACATTCATGCGGTATACGAATTTGGACGCATTCCAAATGCTCATGATTTTTGGGGAATGCCGGAAAAAATAGAGGGCTGCCTGCAGTTCGATTATACGCTGAACGCTATCCACAGCGACAAGCTATTTCCCACAATCTGCTGCGGAGATTAGCAGCACGATTGCGGCAGACAGGCAACATGCGTGGACGCTATGGTGTCCGGAGAAGAGTCGTACAAAATGAAGACGTTGCCATTGATTTACTTGCCGCTATTGTAGTAAATCCTCATGTATCTTCGCGGTAGATAGCACGAGATCGTGGTATCAGTCAAAGTAGTGTCCTGCGTATTCTGTGGAAATCACATTTTCACCCGTACCACCTCTCTCTGCATCAAGAACTGAGTGATGCGGATTGTAATTTACGGCTTCTGTTCTGCAACTGGGTGGTCAATCGCGTGAGAGAACATCCGAATTTCATTTACTTCATTTTATGGACTGATGAAGCGACATTCTGCAGTGATGGCAACGTGAATCTCCACAATGCACATTACTGGGCAGCGGAGAACCCTCACTGGATGAGAGAAGTCAATCGGCAACACCGATGGTGCATTAATGTGTGGGGTGGCATTGTAGGGACTCAGGTCATTGGACCATGGTTTTTTGCTGGTCATTTAACAGGTGCAATGTTTTGTGATTTCTTGCGACACCATCTACAGCCGCTATTTGAAAACGTAACGCTCCATATACGTCAGACGCTGTGGTTTCAATTGGATGGCTGTCCAGTCCATAATACTGCCATGTGTCGGGAAGAGTTAAATGTTCTATTTCCGCAACGCTGGATCGGAAGAGATCCCAATCCAGTTTCCTCCGCGGTCGCCCGACCTTACTTGTATGGACTATATTTTCTGTGGTCGAATTAAGGATCTTGTGTATGTCAACCGATCAACTACAATTTGCAACATGCAAGACCGCATTACAACCGCATTCCGGACCATCAACGTGGCCGAGTTGGAAGCTGTTGCTCACAATTACGTACAGCGAATAAATCGCTGTATTTCTGTTCGGGGACATCACTGGCATTTGTGAACGCCAGGGGACGTCGACTACACTCCGCAGAAGGTAAGTTGATTCTTTAGCTCTTTACTCATCTTTCTCCAATGGCTTGATTGCAACGCCTCAGCTTTCTGTCCCCATGTTTTGTTCTATGCTTTAGCAACAGCACATTCGGTTCGTCTTTCTTCGCTGCAACCAATAGTTTCTTTTTCCGTTTTGTTATAGCATCGTACATTGTCCCTCATCATAGTTCTCCCCATCCACTGCGCTTCTGTTGCAGCCATACGGAAACACTCTCTTGAAATATTGCGTATGTCATTGGGTCCCTATTTAAAGCTTCATTCAACAGCAGCAAATGTACCTCTGCTTACTGTTACAGTATGCACCCACCCCCCGTCGTGGTCTCTTGCTGACGCCATTGTTGTCGCCACTTACACGGTGTGATTCCGCGTATGTATAATTGTACGTCCCGTTCGTTCCAGACCAGTATTTACTCTTCCCTTTGGTTCCGCATGCAGAAACCCTCGCATCATCTGACTTTGACCTCGTAATGCAATCGTGTTGCTGCCACAGAGGAAGAAATATTCCAACGTGTTTCCTCTCGACGTTTCTCCCATTGTGCGCTTGTTTCAATGGAGGCACAACCAACCCCTGTTTCTATGTCAAATTTTGCAGATGACTCCCGTTGGAGATATTAACGATACGCCACTGGTGTCGCTACTATTTTTATTGACGTCTACACATACGATTTGGTAGTTCAATTGTTTGTTTGATGGTTCTATATGCATTATTAGCTGAGATAAAGGCCTGCTACGGGTAGTAAGATACAAGTCTGCAACAACGCCTCTAGCGGCTAAATGGGAAAGGATATGACAAAGTTTGTCCTCTAAAAGTTGCATGACATTTAATGGCATTTCGAACGATTCCAACAGTTATACCACTTTCCATTTTAAATTTTGAAGTTGCCCCCCGTTGAAGGTATTCACGAGACGCCACTGGTGTCGCTACTATTTTTATTGCATTCTACACATACGATTTGGTAATGTAATTTTTGGTTTGAAGGCTCTACCTGCAGTATTAGCTCCGATATAGGCCTGGCACATTCTTATTGATTCACCCTGTATATATAAACACGTACATATTTAATACAATACATATTTTAAATTCATATCAATTCATAAAAAAACGCGAAGCATGTTTTGAAAAGATAATTGTTTGTTTTCAGAACTAGTGGGACGTAATTTTCTCACAGCAAATATTTGTCAAACCGTAAAATTAAGTTGGATGCAACTACTGTCATTTCCTGTCCGAGTGTTGGGTAAGTTTCTTGTAAAAATGTAACGCGTTACAAGTTACTTTACTTTCCCTTAAAATATAACGCGTTACAGGGATGTAATGGAGGGTATACGCGGGCAAGGGCGGATCTAAAGGGGGGGCTAAGGGGCTACAGCCCTCCCCCCTTGACGCTCAGGTTTACACTAGATAAAATGGACTTCAATCCTGCTTTACACTGCATAACACGGCAAATTATGGTTTAGCCCCTCCCTTGATCATATCCTGGATCCGCCACTGTACGCGGGTATACGGCCTATATCCACCTCTAATGTCGTGTGGCCACCTAACATTTAGGAATTACGCTGGCACATTCGATTCATGGTATAGTCACTTCATTGGAACAAACAACTGCTTTTTTATGTACTGTATTTCAAAACAAAAAATTTTACTATACAGCTGGTCGTCAGGTTGTTGCTGCGAATGATGTCTAAATTCTTTTAAAATGTTTTCGTTTTCGGGGTGTGGAAATCGAATCTTCCGAAAATGCATTGTCTTGAATTGTTCTGTCACCAATTCAAGATTTTATAATTGTTCAAATAAAGGGCTGAAAACTATTCTCGAATAACACATAGCCTATTTGAATAATTTTAACAGCAGCAATTATGATCAAACTATATTTTATATGAAACTACCTGAAATGCCTATTCTTCGCACGTGAAGAATATGTTTGTGGAAAACGGTGTATTTCAAATGTACATTTTAACCCCATTTACCCTTCTTAGGATCTGTATTTGAATCGAAATGAACTGGTTAAAACCCAGTTCGTCCTAGTGCTAACTTCAGTATGTTCAAAAATCCATTTCAATTGGTGCAGTCATTATTCTTTGCAGAAAATTAGACAAATTCTCTCCCGACTTAGGATACATATATCAATAGAAATACGATGATTAAAAAAAAAAAAAAAAAAAAAAAAAAAAAAAAAAAAAAACAGGTTGATCTAAATGCTAACTATTTCAAAAAAATATTTCCAATAGTTCAACTATTCCTTTATTTTTGCTATTTTATGAATACAAAATGGGAAATTAAAATGTTATAGTACATGACCCTCTCCTCCCCGGGGAAGTTTCGGAAACGATGGACACCAGTTTAATTATTATTACTTAGGAGTTTATATTACATCTTCATAATTTTAAATTTTGAAGTTGCCCCCCGTTGAAGGTATTCACGAGACGCCACTGGTGTCGCTACTATTTTTATTGCATTCTACACATACGATTTGGTAATGTAATTTTTGGTTTGAAGGCTCTACCTGCAGTATTAGCTCCGATATAGGCCTGGCACATTCTTATTGATTCACCCTGTATATATAAACACGTACATATTTAATACAATACATATTTTAAATTCATATCAATTCATAAAAAAACGCGAAGCATGTTTTGAAAAGATAATTGTTTGTTTTCAGAACTAGTGGGACGTAATTTTCTCACAGCAAATATTTGTCAAACCGTAAAATTAAGTTGGATGCAACTACTGTCATTTCCTGTCCGAGTGTTGGGTAAGTTTCTTGTAAAAATGTAACGCGTTACAAGTTACTTTACTTTCCCTTAAAATATAAACGGTGTATTTCAAATGTACATTTTAACCCCATTTACCCTTCTTAGGATCTGTATTTGAATCGAAATGAACTGGTTAAAACCCAGTTCGTCCTAGTGCTAACTTCAGTATGTTCAAAAATCCATTTCAATTGGTGCAGTCATTATTCTTTGCAGAAAATTAGACAAATTCTCTCCCGACTTAGGATACATATATCAATAGAAATACGATGATAAAAAAAAAAAAAAAAAAAAAAAAAAAAAAAACAAAACAGGTTGATCTAAATGCTAACTATTTCAAAAAAATATTTCCAATAGTTCAACTATTCCTTTATTTTTGCTATTTTATGAATACAAAATGGGAAATTAAAATGTTATAGTACATGACCCTCTCCTCCCCGGGGAAGTTTCGGAAACGATGGACACCAGTTTAATTATTATTACTTAGGAGTTTATATTACATCTTCATAATTTGGGGAGCTCCTTAAGATACCTATTTTTGGCATAAGTTTTTAATCTCTTTCTCCTTTAGCAGTTGCATTTTCATCAAAGTGACAAGATAAAAATTTAGTTTGAGATACAATATCTATGATCCAAATATCATTTTAAACTGTTCAACAGTGCGGATATGAATAGCAGACAAACAAACAAGCATATACACATACTCAATTTTTAGAAGTAACGACCAAAGGGAGAAAAGAAAAAATATAGCACAAACGTAGACAACCTGAATAGTAAAACATGTCCTCCAGTGTATTTATCAAAATTAGAACAAATTTGTAAAAAGTACATAAACAGCAGAAACTAATTATTTTATATGTAACTATTGGTTCTAAGTGGCTATTCTTTGGAAATATTAGCTGAAATTAAATTAACTACAATGAGTTAATATTTTATAATTTCACACTTCATAGTTGAAACATCTTCAACTTCTACTTAACGTCTTGTCTTGTCTGCTCTATAATTTTATGCTAGATCCATGCACAGGGTCATAAAATTCTGAAACACATAAACACACACAGAACACTGCTTTCAACAACAACAGGAATTGCCTACTATGATACTAGTAATACATGCAATATCATTTTACTCCATGGCGACAAAATTCATAATCAAAATTATAAAGCTCTCAGACATACTATATACAAATTTTATCACTGTCGTCTCTTTCAATGATCACGAAGGAACAACAACAACAACAAAAAGTTTAATAATACGTTATGTCTCGAATACAAGAAGACTGTATATTATTTCAAGGCCATGTGTATCAAAATTCAACCAAATGGAATTCGCATCTACTAACGTTATAGTATGTTTATTTACAAAGAACGACTACTATGTTTATATTTTTGCAAGGAATATCTAAATTTTGAACCCTGTTAGAATATCATTTTAAAAATTGTAAATGGGCTACGTTCTCTTTCCTACAGTTACCTGGAAGCATGCCACGCTAATGCTGGGAGTTTGTATAAAGTACAAACAAACAAACATTCTGATTTATAAAATTAATTAGCATATTCAGTGACATCGTACCGTCAACTTTCGCTGACAACTATTAATGTTAAATTTTTGTCTGATGTAAAGTAGCAAAAGTTGAAGGTCCATTGCCTCTTATCAGTGTAGTACCATTTAATTAAACATATCAGAACCACTAAGAAATCAACGAGCAGACTTTAACAACGGGAAATACCTATAATCTATGTCGAGAAAGTTATTTCCCGTTATAGGGAAAGTAACAATATATAAAAATATATTGAATGTTTGACATTTAAAGGGAGACTAGGGAGACACCAGATGTAGGATGCCAAATTATCCTCTAGCCTCATTCTCCTATATTGCCTTATAAAGAGCGTGACGAGCATAATTTGTTTTACCTAACTCTACGTGTGTCCGAGGGCTTGTCAATACTTCACACTTCACAGTTTAGCAGCTGACATTTGTACACATTTCATTAAATTTTGTCAAGTCAAGGTTATAATTCAGTCAACTGCATGCATAGATCCAAAGTACTTTACACAAATTTGGAACCATAAAATGTAATCGAAAACAGTCTCAATTATTATTATTATTATTAAGTGAAGAAGGGAGTTACAAGGTGTGGAACATCATAATATGCATTCCACATGAGTACTGAATAATGGTTGTAGGCATTAATCCTAACAAATTTCTTTTGCTCTCCACGCTGGTGTAATAGCTAGTGCGTGTACCTTAAGTGCTCTACGTCCTGGATGAGCAATGAAAGCACTACAGTGGATCAGATCCAACTTTAAATAGCAGGCCTCTTGTTATACAGCTTTGAAGTTGACGAAATACGTATTACGTATACACAATCAATAGTGATAATACAATTGCTATATCAAATTTAAAGAAAGGGTTCGTGTCGTGAGTTCTCTTGTGATTCATTTCTATCCATATTCTTCGTTAGCCTATAGAGCCCAACCGCAATATCTTAAAATAATTTCCATTTTCATTCTTTTCCATTTCACATTATCCCCAGGTGACTAATTGGATCAAAATATGCATGACGTATTGGAAAACGTTCCTCGCTTGGAAAACATGAACGAGAAGTTTATCTGCGAAGTCTTCATCAGGGTTCATACAAAAATATGAACTCAATTTCCCTGAATTTTCCAGGTTTTCCAGGTATTAATTTTGCAATTTCCAGGTCTAGGGAAAGAAACTAACAGTAAGAGAACACTATATTTATATACTTAAGAATGGCCACCCTTCTCCCCAATGAACGATTGCAATTAAATATTGAGTTACAAGAAAATGTATAATTAAAATAAATAAAATTTAAGTAGAAAAAATATTAAGTTGAGAAGTCTACTAAGGGAATTAATAAGTAAATACTTTTGTTCCATACTTGAATACATTCAAAATATACAAAAATATTGAACTCAATTTCCCCGATTATTTCCAGGTTTATTACTAGATATGATCGATTTCCCTGAATTATTCCGGATTTTTTCTTCCAAAATCAATTTCCCTGAGATTTTCAGATTTTCCAGGTTTTCCGGGCAATGTATGAACCCTGTTCATGAAAAGTCAGAGGAACTTATAAACAGCAAGGGAAACAATGGATGATAATATATATAACGATATATTTTAGAAAGTTTGTATAAGAAGAATTTAATAAACTGTGTCACCAAACCGTGATTGGATTTTGTTTACTACATTGAATGTATTGAATGTGAGGATTTCTTAACACTTAAGACAAGACTTTTTTTTTTAAAACTAACTACCGTGGCATGTTAGAATCTAGAAGTCTACAAACCATAATCTGAAAATTATATAACAACACATTACAGTACGTGTGACATTTCAGAATACGTCAACTGATATTATTTGCTTAAATTTTGTTTACGAATAATAATAATAATAATATGATAAAACTATCTGATTTGGTAACTAACTTACCACTAAGATATTGTTGAAAGTAGAGATGCAAAAAAGCCGGCTTTTTTGAATCGATGGTTTTTTTCACATAAAAAGCCGGCTTTTTTGGGGAAAAAACGAGAATTTTGGAAATTTTGGCTTTTTTCATTTTCATGATTTTTCTATCCAAATAGCTTTCTTATAGTATATTCTATAGTTAGATAAGAATTCCATGTCCTAAATGCCATATTTAGCTCTGTAATTCACCATCAAGATGGATGGAGCACATGTTTTACGAATTAAAGCTAACATGAAGAATGTAGTATTTGAGGGCAATTTTACAGGCTATTTAATTTTATTTTAACTTTTGAGTTATAGACATTTTTTTCTTCTCTAGATCATTTTAGTTTGTCATCCATGTTTCATTTCTAAGAGCTTAGTACTCTAGCTTCTAGTACAAAAGTTAAACTTACGTTTTTCTATATATCAGTCAAAGCATACGTTTTTCAATATGTCCGTCAAACCGTACTTCCACATTTCTGTTATACTGTAGTTGTGCAATGATTTAGCAGTAATTTTCCGGATACAACCTTGAATACCAATTTATACAAATAATCAGTAGCGGATTTAGAAAAGTACTTTGGGAGGGGTTTCTCTGATTGTTTCGTTTTCTAAAAAGTCCTAATTTTATTTGGGAGGTGCTTGAAGTTTATGAGTACAGGCATAACTAATATTTCGTTTCATTTATATGTTTAGCAATAATCTTCCGAATACAACCTTGAAGATCATTTTATGCTGAGAATCCGTGGCGAATTTAGAAAAGTATTTTGGGAGGGGTTTTCTTACTACTAATGTTTAGTTTTTCTAAACATTCGTAATTTTTATTTGACGGGAGCTTAAAGTTTATGAGTAAAGGCATAACTAATAGATATTTCGTTAGTTTTAGACATTCCGCAACTTTGGGGAACAGGCTTCAGTCCGAAAGAACGACCCCCTAACCTTCGCAAAATCGTCACTGCTGGTAATTAGTAATAATAACGATTTAAAAACAATAAGAAATGAAGTCGGCCAACTCCTACACTCCTAGTCGATCAATACACGCACTATTTCTACATTCACAGATGGAATGAAGGAAAGCTTGGTCAGAATGGTCGAATGCTGAGTTGAATCCCGGACTTCCCGATAGAAGCGCAAAAGCCAACCACTCAGTCATGTTTGTTGTGCAGTTGTATTTAGCTTAACTTAAATATATTCCGTAGTCCCTTTTTTGGGGGGGAGGGGAGTTCCGTAATGATATGTTGAATCCCTCTTGTTAAAAATTCAGAAAACTTGAGGACTGGGTAAACCGTGATGGTGGTCAAGGGCGCCCATGTTGTGGTTTCCAAGGGGGAGCAATTATAAGCGACGTTTCAAAAATAGTTTCAAATTTTGCTGTAACTAATGTAAAAATTCTACTGGATTTTCGATATTCTGAAGTACCTTTTCTTCTAGGGGGGGGGCGAGCGCCCCCTTGCCCCCCTGATGGGCACCCTCGATGGTGGTTATAAAAAACTTAACTGTAGAATTTCAAGAATATACAGAACCAAAAGTTCCAGATGTGCAACCTTTAATTGAATGATATAAATCTAAGTATTTTTCTTATGTTTTATTTTGTTTCAAAAAGAGGGTATGGAATATTTTGAAGTAAAAATACTACATACAATTTTGCTAGTTATTTGTATATTTTTTTAAAAGAAGTTTTTACTTTTAGGGTTGGCTCGTTTACACCAGCTGTTTTTTTTAATAACTGGTTTAAACCAAAAAAATAAAAAGAACAAAAATGCGAATCGTGTGAACTTCATGTTGACGTTTCCACATGTCAAACCATCTGCATTAGTCTTATTTCCTTTTCACCTTTTAATCAAGGTGTCCCATTCAATTCTCGGTCGAACCACAACCCTTCTTTCATGTGTAAACCAAGTAGCGGTTCGGATGTCACTTTAAGCGAAAGTCTTCTCCTTGATAACCTCGATATTACGTAAGGATGTTGAGCCTAAACATACGAAACGAAACCAAATTATATATTTCTGCATGCCTGTTGTTTTATAAAGAAGCCAAGGTTGCTTAAATATATTGATTGAAAATGGTAAAATTTATCGATTGCCTACGTAGCTTCCAACATTAGCTTGAATTGGACATCTACATACTAAATTTGTAATTTAATACCTCAATTTAGCGTACTGATTATAATACGTTGACCTTTAAATTTTACATGGAAAGCAATAACAGGATTTTCCCGTTATTGTTTTACATTTAAAATAATGACGGGATTTTCCTGATGGCTAGGGCGGGAGTTTCTCAATTTAAGATATTTACTGACCGGACTTCTTTAAGCTTATGGGACCTCCTCCAGCATAACCCCGTTGTTGCATAATAACACCAAGGCGAAACAAACTTATTTCTGTGAATATGCAATATAAATACATAAAGGGCAATTCTCAGCGTTACGCACGGGATATTTGTACACAAAAACTGCTTTTTTTAAACAAAAATGTATTTTCAAATAAAATAAAATAAAAAGTATGTCAAAATTAGGGTAAAAATTATTAGTGCATAGTTAAATAAAATGAAACACCCAAAACAAATGCAAATTTGAGTTATAAGCCGAAATTAAGCGTTACGCACGGGACTCAGACAAACAGCTAATTTGGCAATCTCAATTTCATTGGACATTCTCTGTGATTTGTGGCAGCACTTTCATTTTATATACCATCACTTATGTTTTACATTCATTCTCCTTACTCTGCATTATATTTTTAAATTGGAAAGTATAATTCAAATTAGCTTCACATTATGTTTTCTTTTTCGACTCACCGTTACGCACGGGACAGAAAAGTAACTATCCAATTCTTCGGTTGTTCTAAGACTGTTATTATGCAATATCCTTACTAAAGAGATCGATATTTTAAGACTAACATTTGGACATTAACAAGCATAAAAAATTCGCATCCATAACTTAATTTAAATGAATTACATTCCAAAGTATCAAAGTCGAACTTTGCTAGGCAACTCGCTTAGTGCTATTACCATGTCTTTGGGGTATTTGTCTGAGCGCTGATTGGTGGCGTTCAAACCACATAATGTTGTACAACTGTTGAGCTGCTCGATCCTCTGTGCTACCTACCAAAAGTTGAGTCGTTTGAACGCTGCTATTGGCAGGTGAAATGCGGGAAAGTGAATTGAAGAGAAACAGTTGGTTTTTGGTTATTTGGTATTACTGATTGTTATTTCACAGTGAAGATTTGTTTTAGTGTGAGTTTTTTAAGTAAGTAATATGGGTTCACAAGCAAGTAACTCTGTTCCAAGTAATATTGTCAGGGATGAACTGAGTCGATCAACAAAAAGCAATGAGTGGCTCTGAATGTAGAAAATATATAAATTGACTTAAACGTAGGAACCAAGGCGAGACTGGAAAATAAAGTGAGGATGCAGCGTTATAGATAAGTTAAAGAATTAACTTTTTTCCTTTCACGTTTCTTTTGCGAAACTCATTCCGCATTGTTTCGTTGTTATCCATTTAGAAAAGGAAAACATTAAAATGTGAAGAAAAACAAGGTAATTCAAGTTAGATTGGTTCAAGGAAAACGAAAAGTGCCAGTGTACAGAATGATATATTCATCAAGTGATGAGAGCAAAATTAATTCAGAATACAGCTTTGAAGACGATGTTCATAATGATATTCCAACCCTCCAACTGTCGAGGGCAGAATAGGCAATATTAGAGCAGGTGTATTTTTCCTAGTGAAATTTGATTGTAGTTCTTCCAAAACTAAGATTAAATATCGTATGTATATGTGTCTGAAAGTGGTGTAGAAGAAGACGGTGACATTATAGAGTAACAAATCTGAAATGCACGGACAACAGTTGCACAAAGTTTTGTTTTGATGAAACGAATAGATTTTATGTCTAATTCGATCAAGTTTTAAATATACTTCAAGCACCTAATTTCACCCTGATAAAGGATGAAAGAATATACTATAAGTTCCAGAACCAATAGCCGTTTTTGTAAAGAACTAAAGAGTTTTGAAGCGAATCCATATGCCCCCTACAAGACTGTCAAACCAACTTAGATACCTATCTTTCTAATGAAGTGTGATTTATCATGATAATTTGTTTTTAAGCCTTGTGGTAAATGTTTCTATGTAACTCAGCGTAGACGTTTTTGGTAGTTATTTTGTTGGTTTAATTTCTCTCAGCAAATTCATGCTTCTTTTGAGTTAATATAAAAGTATATTGTTTATTGTTTAACCTCAATAACAATAAACACGTATTGAAATCTTACTAACTTAATTTTATTCACTTCCTTGCATAAATCTGCAAATGTCCCGTGCGTAACGTTACATACGGGACAACATTTTTATACCTCACGAAATAAATAACGAGGATAATAAACAAATTTAATAAGTACCACTACTAGGCTAATAATAATTCTACTTTGGAGCAAAAGTTTCAATACTTTATATTCTATAATTACAAAGGAAACACGAAAAATACACGTTTTCCGTTACGCAAGGGACAGCAAAACATGACATGAGAAAACTACGATTTTTGCCTACCAGGATAAAACATTAATTAAAATGAAATTGTCAGATTTTTGCCAAAGGTCCACTTCATATTTTTTGCTATTGTTCATATAATTTCAGATTTAGAATTTAGTTTGAAAATTATTTGAAAATTGGGATATGCGAAAAGCATTGAGCATGGTGTAGAACATGTAAAGTTTATGTGGTCAAAATCTAGTAAATATATTTTACATAAAGATTTTAAATGTCTCAGCATATAGTTACAGTATTTCTTAATAGAAAAACATAAACATCATAGTTTCAAATTAATTTTGAAAATTTACTGACAATGGACCACTTGCCAGAGAAACGCTCTAAAGCAAAATATCTAAATCAAAAAACCTGGCTTAAAACTCAAAAAAGCCTGGTTTAAACTGCCCCCAGAAAACAGGTTTTTGGCATTTTCAGAAACAACCATGGTTCTTGCCAACTCTGCTTACTTTTGTATATAGGAGGTTAAATATTTTTTATTACATACATTAGTTAATCCTTTGGTATTCATAATGTAGAAATGTTGAAGTAAAATTGTTTAAAATATCTGTTCGAAATTCATGGTTTATTTTCGAGGTTTTATATTATTATCAGCATCAACCACTAATTAAATGACTTTTAGCGTTATAGAGAAGCGAAACAAAGTCTGCTTTATCAATTTAAAGCAGACTTTTGAAAAAAGACCAAAATTTCCCAAGCAAAAAAGCGAAGCAGAAAAAACCGAGTTTTTTTTTTCAAAAAAGCCGTTTTTTTTTCCGAGCCCTTGCATCTCTAGTTGAAAGTATTCTTATTTTTGGAGCCTGGCCCTGTCATCAGAGTCAAAAGTTAAAATAACAAGTAACAGTAACGGTGTCACGTGAATATCACTTGAAGGACTTTGGTTCGTATGATGTGTTAATTTTTTTAATCAATACTGAAACCAATAATGATAGTATATTTATATCCCACCAGTTGTAGTAGAGAGATTAGAATGAAGGTAGAATCTACACTTGGAAAGTTTAATTCGTTCTCGTTGTTTGTTGCAAGTTTTACTCTATAAGAATTAGCGTTTAAACCGGAAGTGGAACCGGTTCTGGTTTAAATACAGGGTTACGATAGAAGATGGTTCACATTCTTAGAACACTAAAACGATTCCAAAAACAAAGTTCCGTTTTCTCTTAATACTTTTTTGCTCTGTAGATAAATAGTGAAGCCGGAAGTTGTACTGGACTTCTGGAGTTAAGAGTCTTCATCCCGGCGAAATTAAAATACCGCTAATTTTACGGTAATTATGTGATATTTTCAAATAGATAAAAGATAATCGAAATGTGGAACAAGAGCGCCCTAGACAATATTATTTTACATGTGATACCGTTATCACAACTCATTTATCTACTTTCGATTTCGAGCCATTTTGAAAATCGGCATTTATTTTCGCGTTTCTAAACAGCTGAAAACGGAAAGCCGCTAGGTGACTTGTAATAACGGTACCGCACGCAAAATAATATTGTCTAGGGCGCTCTTGTTCCATATTTCAATTATCTTTTATCTATTTGAAGATATCACATAATTACTGTAAAATTAGCGGTATTTTAATTTCGCCGGAATGAAGACTCTTAAGGATGGAAATGAAATGTGTTCTTTGAGCTTAATCGATTGTAGAAAACAGATGCTCTCTATGATCGTTTTCGCTCTAGTGATCAACGTAAAAGACAGAAATGGCCTATACATACAATTTCGGTTTGAATATCGCCTCCAAAAACGAACTTGGTTCGTAAGTTTTGATCCTCTATATTCAGACCAAATTTGGTGGAGATCTATCACGCAGTTCTTGATTTTTTTTTTCCTTCCGAACGGACAGGGTTAACAAATAAAGGAGATTTGGTAAGCAAACTCCTTAACAAAACTCATAATACATAGTAACATGTATTACATGGCACATATCGATGCTTCAATTCTTTGTTTGATTCGTTTTACACCACACGACACGAGTTACGTACGTTCCAATAAAAACAGCAAGACTACTAAGTGCACAGCATGCGCTCTTGGTCCTGGAGTTTATCTGCAGTGGAAATACAAACGGTGAGGTTTCTAAGAGTTTAAATGTCGTTCTCATATAACCTCAGCTCGTGCTGGAAATTGATGTTAAGCTTCTAAGAAAAAGAATATATATATTAAATAAATGTCATCAATTTAAGTGGAGATTGTATAATCACTTCTTTTTCTCACAGCTGTCCGTTTGATAAGTTCTGCATCTGTTCCCACATAGGGATTTGTATAAGATTTTAAAAACATATATACAGCATGTCCATAAAAGTACTATCATACTTTACGTCACTTTGGATAATCATGAAATTGGTCACATTTGAAAGAAAAACTCAAATATTTTTGTGCATGTCAACAATGGACAACAATGTCAATAATGGATGGGATCGCGATCAAACACAAAGAAAGTAAATTCACTCATGTTTACTTTGTGATTAGTCAATATGGGTTCATTGTTGGATATTTAGAAGGCAGTTGTTGTTTCTTGCTGGAGGTCACTTGGGAAGATTTTATGTTTCTGTAGTTATGCCGTAATGTACTAACGTAAATTTATTTCCTTTCGTTGTGTTGTGTTGTTATTAAAGAATAAGTTTAAGGAGTTATGGCAACCCCACAATAATGAACTTGGTGTGTTTTGCAATATCACAGCACGTAGAGTGATGCAGGTTCAGCATGATTTTAGGGGAAGGTTTCAACATCAGGCTCCTACACACACGTTAATTTTGAAGTGTATCATGATTTTGTGGATCGTGGCTGCATTTGTCATCAAATCGAAGGACATTCAGGGAAACCATCTGTCAATGCGGGAATTGTAGAACAAGTGGCCGCCGAGGTCGCCTGATTTTGTGGTCTGTGACTTCTTTTTATAGGGTTTCGTAAAGGATTGTGTCTATGTATCCCTATTACCCTATTACCCCAAAACCTGCAAGAAGTGAAAGTTGGTAGCACTGCTACCATCCAGTCCATCAGATATGTTGGAGCATGTGTGGCGTGAATGAGAATGTCGTTTTGATGTCTGCATCGCCACTCGTGAGGCCCACATTCAATGTCTAGAGGTATAGTAAAAAAAAAAAAAAAAAAAAAAAAAAAAACTTTCAAATATGACCAATTTCATTTAAATACGATTATCCAAAGCAACGTAAGTATTTTTATGGGCACGCTGTATTTTTATTATCGTTTTCTGTGCGTTATCAGAAGCTTTAATGTTGTGCAATTGTCAGTAAAAATGTATTTACTCTTATGTACTTATTATTCTGATAGGTTCGATTTCTGGCGGAGCTCATGTGGTTCAAATCCCACGTTAAGCTGTAGCTTCACGTCTTATATAGCCTCGATGCTGAAAGGGACGCTAAACTCGAATTTAACTAACCAAGAGGTGAAACAAGTTGATCTCACATGGTAAATGTGGGTGGGTGTATAGGATTCATGTTGAGCAGCCTCTAGAAAAGGAACCTTTAAAGAAGTGACTCCCCCCCCAAAAAAAATTAAAGCATTACCTTAGAGAAGTGGAAAACTTCAAACCTGATTTGACTGCATACTAACAAGAGAGAATCAAATGACGACCTTAATTTCTGAGGCGACGAACTTTCGATTTGATTAATCCGTACGATTTGCTTAATCCGTACAAAACGTTCATTACACAGGCAGTACTTTGCATACATTAAAGTATAAATGAAATTCATAAAAAAATGTTTTTTGTGATCGAATCATAGAAAAACGTCTGAATCGTATGAAATGAACGTTTTGAATACAGTCAGTACGTACTTCGAATGGAATTTTAATATTTAATTCCATTAAAACGAGAATACAGAGGTTGTTCAGCTTACGTTTGGCCGATTTCGTTCCTTCCCCCTCCCGGGCAGAATGGACTCACCCGACCTAGTTCGTGGCGTCCTGCAGTGTTGTGCTGTGGCTTCCTGGGAACGGAGCTGTTTATCCGTGCGGATGACAATAACGCACAAAACAGGACACTCGTTGTGAGTGTTGTTTTAAATTTGTTCCCAAGTATGTGGCTTTCCGCTCTGTGACCAAAATGCCGCCCAAACTAAGCCGATTTTGGGAAGGCTGTGTTGCGGCTCTTTATGACGCCCACTTTAGTGTTTTTGTCATTAGAAAACAGTGCAAGAAGAATGGTTGAACACCAGTTTATCATCATCATCATCATCATCATCATATGTATTCTGCCTTTATTGGCAGGTCACTTGCCGCAGCTGAGAAGATTCCATGCTCCACGGTCCTCCGCTAACTTCTTCGTCTTCACGTATGATCTTTCTGTTTTTATATCATCCATTAATTGTAGTCTCCTTCGCCCCCTCCCTCTCTTCCCCGCCACCATACCCTCTAGGACGTCCCTCATGATACAATCTCTTCTTAGGCAATGTCCCAACCAGTTTCTCTTCCTCTTCCTAATAATATCTAAAAGTGTTCTTTTCTCACCCACCACTTCTAACACTCTCTCATTCGTTTTCCGCTCGACCCAACTAATTCTTTCCATTCTTCTCCACACCCACATTTCGAAGGCTTCCAGTCGATTTTCATCACCTTTACGTAATGTCCACGTTTCCGCCCCGTACAGTACAACACTCCACACGAAGCATTTTATGAGTCTTTTTCTGAACTCTTTCTTCAAGGTCCCACAAAACAGACTTTTCTTCCTCCTAAAGGCTTCTTTCGCCATTCCTATCCTTGCTTTTATTTCACGTTAGCACTTCATGTTATTACTAAGAATTCTACCCAGATATAGAAAACTATTCACTTGTTCTATTTTCTCCCCTCCTACTTTTGTATTTGACATAGACCCCTTCGTTCCAATCACCATGGCTTTTGTCTTTCTAACATTTATTTTCATCCCATATTCCTCAAAGCCCTTTCTAATTTTTTCTAACATTTTATTGATTTTCTTTTCAGATTCTGCAACAAGCGCCATATCATCTGCAAATCTTATGCATCTAATCATTCTACCTCCTACCGAAATACCATCATCACCATGTAAACTCGTTTTCACTATCTCTTCTAGATAGACATTAAATAGTGTTGGCGAGAGGCAGCATCCTTGTCGAACTCCCCTTCCAATTGCACTCTCTTCCGTCATTTCTTCCCCTATCCTAACACTTACTTGGAATAAAAAATGTTATTAAAAAGTACAAGGGCAACGAAGCTCCATCATTTGGATCATCAATGAAGTTGCCTAGAAAGCGGGAATGCACCAAGGCCACCTCCACCATGCAGAGGAAACTTCGCAAAATGGCAATGCAAGAAATTGCGCCAATACAAAGGTGCACGGCTAATCATCTTGACGTGTCTTTGGGGACTGTGAGCCGGACATTACACCATCAACTCAAGCTGGAAAAAGTCATGGAAGCTCGAGGCCATCTTCTCACGGATGCCCACCAAAAGGAACGAAAGTGCAACGCCCGGAAGCTGTACGAACGACATGTGGCAAAACACAGGTGGATGTACGTCGTACCGCTCGATGACGCATGGATTTACCTTTCCGAATGCGGCAAACCGAGAGCCATCATGTACCGAGAGAAAGGCGCCAAGAACTTCAGAAGGTGGATCCGTGTCTGTAAAGAATCCTTCCCAAAAGGGTTCATGTCGTTACTGGCTACTGTTACCGAAATAAACTAAAGATTCGTAGGGTGGCGAAGAACTGCAAAATAAATTCGCAGTATTTTCAGAAGCAGGTCATGCGGCCGGTCTACGAGCATGAGATTCCAACAATGTACGGAAATGACGCCAATCTGGTGCGCATTCACATGGACAAGGCCTCATCACATACCTCACGATCGTTCCTCGCATTGTACAGGAAGATGGAGGAGGCAGGTGGTATACAGGTGAAATGAGGTACCTTTCAATGAGGTACCTGTTAAATCTCCAGATGCAAGTCCTATGGACTATTGTGGATTTGGATTGCTGAAGCGGGCTTTGGAAAAACGGCGTGTGACAACTGTGGAAGGACTTTGGAAAGCTGTGCAAAGGGAATGGGAGAAGATTCAACTTCCAGTTCTTCAGAGAAGCTTATTACAGTGGAAATTACGCTGTCGGGCTATTGTTAGGAACCAAGAGAAACACATCGAGTACTTACGGACCTGGCGCCATGGATTCTTCTAAATTTTTAGGTAAATCGAAATTGGCCAAATGTAGACTGAACAATCTCTGTACTAAGGAGGGGATGGAGGAAACGAGGATTTAAAATTTATGTCTAATATAAAATATCTCAGCAGCTCCTAAAGTTGGACATAGATGGAACTTACAATACAAACTCCTTAATAAAAATAAGTAATGTAAAAGTGTGTGAGAAAATTACGCTCCCAAAGGCGGAAAACGGGTAATTTCGAAAATAATAATAAAACACTTCGTACTCATAAAGTGGCAAAAGTGAGGAAACGGAGGATTTTTTAAAATGAATTTCTGAACATAGCACTTGCTTGACCTGCAATTTTATAATTTCATTTAGATTTAAATACATATACTAATGAGGAAAGGGGTTCAAATATACCTCTCAAATATTTTCCATAAATCTATTCTATCTGTACGAAGAACGAACAAATGTCAAGCATCTAATCCTAGAAAGGGCTGAATATTATCTATAATTTAAATAATGTATAGCAGCATTATTAAAAGTATTTGAATAATTCGAAAATCTCAAATACAAAATAAGATAAAAAAAAAGAAAAGAAAGTAAGATTATGCTATTTGAAAACAAAAGAAGAAACAGAAATGTGAGATCTGGTCACTGTTTTCGGTCGAAATATGAAACAACACAACCTAATATATATCATCTGCGCCTGGAAATGTGTGTGTGTGTGTGTCATTCCATTTTTAGCTTATATTCTCGAAAAAGACAGAAAGGGAAGATGAAAAAGGACAAAGACTGAAAAAGAGCTGAATTTCAAGATCCTTGTGAGGAAATAAAAAGACAGAACAAGAGATCTGATCATATCTCCCAAGAGAGCGGCCCAATCTTCCGGTCGCATACATCGCCCGCTACTCATTACACTTATGTAAATGGAGTGCCTTGAAACAAGAGGAACGAGGCAGTTTTGCCGCTGCATCGTTGAACCGTTTACATGGAAATGGTGAGATGGAATGAAGGGAAAAGGGGCAACCAACGAAAAGACTAGGGAGTTTGTATAAGATGATAGAAACGCTGCTCTGTTTCTCAGTTTCTGTTCAAGAGATGAAAATCAGCCGGTTTTTCGTTAGTAAAAGAGGGGACGGGGGAAAAGCACGCATACTATTTATGACTATGTAAATTACATGAGTTTCAGCCAACGTGTATAACGTAACCAGAAAAAGTTACTTGTTTGGAGGAAACTTAATTCACAAGTTTTCACCTTGCGTTAAAAAATATAAAAAAAAAGTATGGAGGATGTTTATATCTCAGGCTTTAAAAGGTAAACAAAACAACAACAACAAAAAGGTACACGTATATATTAGAGTAGCTGGTGACAGAATTTACAATCAACAGGCGCAACACTAATACAGACCAATAGCATTACTACCTCGGATCAATACTAAAAGTAATCTTCAAGCCTCCCCCCTGAGCTTAAGTAATACATATACTTTAATCAATTGTACACAATTGTATATATAAAAAAATGAAAGTGGCTATGTTTGTGACTTAATAACTCTTGAACCATCCAACCGATCTCGATCAAATTTTCTGCACGGATGAGGTTCGGGTCCGGGATGGTTTATATCATTTCACTTTGATGATGCAATTTAGGTGAGTGGGATACATAAAAATGATCGAAAATGACCGATATTAGTATTAATTCAATCCATAGTTTTCGGGGTTTCTGAGATGAATAGTGACACTTGCGATGCCTTTTAAATACAAATTCAGCCTCGCAACTTGGAGGACGGGATAATATATATATATATATATATATATATATATATATATATATATATATATTATATAAATGATCGAAAATGTCTGATATTAGAGAATGCTTCCATATCTTAATTAGTAAAGTCCGTATACTCGATTTCGCGCTCCTTCATTTTTTGAAAAAAAAAAAAAAAAAAACAATTGGTACAAGGAAAAATGTTAGGTAGGTAGTGCGTACAAATGTTTCGTAGGGCAATCTTATCCCCCCCCCCCCTTTTACCTTTTTCCCATTTGAAAATCACAAGAACGGGGCATGTGCCCCCCATTACACCACAAACGAGGGCTTTCGGGATTTTGTAAATAATTTCTACGGATTCTTTGGACCCACATTTGTAATGCAATTTTTTATTTCAACTTGATAGCATATACCGTTCTCGAGAAAAAAAAGGTAGTGTCTGGATCGCTCCGGAACACCTTATATACTCTAGGAAGTCTAATGAAGACACAATTATTGTGTTGAAACTGTTACATGATTTTTTTTATTTATTTTTTTTTTTTTACACACATTATCACGCAGCCTTGCTCAGTGTGTTGTGTTTTCGTTTGTCAATATGGAAACAAGGCCTGATAGAATAGTTATTCTACCCCTTCGTGGACAAATAGCTCGTGTTTTTTGTGTGGGTCATTCCTGAAAGAGGGGAGGATTAGAAATTCGAATAGAGATTTGATTCTCAGTTTAAGCACTAGATCTAGTGTCATAATAGATTCAGTATTGAAAACGGACTATGAACTACGTTCAATCAATTCAATATGTTTAACTATTGATAAAAACCGGAATTGTATATTCTTATACACATAACAGAAAAAAAGTAGCTTTACTGTTGTACATGTTTTTTTCTTTTGTTTTGTTTTTCAACGGATACAATTCACTAGCAATTATTAATTGTGATACTATTCACCAATGTAAATTACTATCAATGGGAGCTACCACCTACTTCAATCTTACTATTTTCAACCCAAACTATACGAGCAAGTCTCTAATCTCAAAGAAAAAAATGTTTTACAAAAAAAAAAAAAAAAAAAATTACTAAAAACGAATTTTTACAGAATATTTTATTTACAATTAAGGGATAGGGGATTCACTTCCTCAATATTTATTAATTTCAACACCAAGTAGTAGAAGCAACTGGGAATCCTCAGAAACATTTACCCATGCTACACCAAAATAGAATGATTTTTCTTCACGAAAGCTATTGTGTAACTTATTCTGTCAAGCATAGAGAAGGAGAATAAAGTGACTCCTTATTTTTGACCGACCTCAACTCAAAACACTGTAATTATGGGAGAGCCTCAATAAGGGTATACATCATATTGTGTCATAATGGAATAGTTTTTATGACAGTATCGTGGACCATATTTTTAAATAGGCAAGAAAGAAGAGACTTATGCCTCCTGATTTTTGTGAAAGTTATCGTGGAACATATTTTCTAAACAGGAGGAGATGTTTTCAATCTACATTAGGGTGTAAACTCACCATTCATTTTCGACAGTTTTTAATGGAAGCTTCCCCTCCAAAAGTTAAATTCTTCCGAAAATCCAATTACTTTTACGAAAGTTACCGTGGACTTTTTAAAAGATCGTGGAGAGGTTTCATCAATATCTTTATTTTTTAGTGATTATTGCTCTATATAAAGGGAAGATTAGGAAGCCTTATTTTATTTTATTTTATTTTTTTTTTTACGGAAATCATCATGGAACATTTTTATTTTTATTTCGGGGGGCGAATTAATTCAACGTTTCTTTCTTGGCAAGTTTAAACACCAAACTATGGGGATCATCGGAATGGTCTAAAGAAACTATACAATACCTTCTCAAATTGAACAATTTTACGTATGTTTATCTTGCATAATTGTTTTGCATGCACAAGTTCCAATTTGAAACATTGATGGACTTGATACCCATTTACTTTCCTTGTTTTTTATGGATTGCAAACCCAAACAATGGACTTACTACGGAAGGTTGGATGAAGGGAATTACGTAACGAATTTCACTAAAATCGAGTATTACGAAAGTTACTGTGGAACAGGCAGACAGACAGACAGAGCAATGCCGATGAAAACGAATGGCAGAAGCTGACCGCGCTCGCTTCAATTACTTGTTTTATATATATGCAAATAATATTAACTTGAGAACACCAATCATTTTTAACCAAAATACTTTTTGAATGCTGAAATAGTATCTTTCATTCTTTTATAAATTATTAGTCATCTAAAAATCTAAACTTTGCAATCAGTGCGTGAATTAAAAGTAAACTTTCAAACAATTCAACAAAAGATATACATACATACGTATATTGATTTTATTTGTCGCGCAGGAACTGATGACACGCAAACCGAAACTAAACTTTTTTTTTATTTTATATACACTTCACCTTCATATAAAACAAAAAATTCATTACGCTAGGTTAGCGAGAACTCATTGCAAGGGCACTCGACCAAAATGATTGGAAAGCGAAAGAGCTTTTAAAAAAACAAAGAAAGGTGAAAAAAGAAAAAAAAATGGGAAAACACTACCATGTGTTCCAAACCGCACAGCTATTATAAGCTACATCGTTCTTCTACCTCAATAATCCGAGGGCTGAACCAACTAATTAAGTGCACTGGCCTTCATTAGTGACAGACTGCCTCTAATTGACTTTTCAACTCCCCCTCCCGCTTCTGCACCCAACATATTTGGAACACCAGAGAACAACTACAGAAAGTGCCATATTCGCTAGAGGAAGATTACTTAACGCGCTAACCGTTGAGTTTGAAAGAGATGGAAGAGAATGTGGTTGTATATGAATATCGCCCTATACAAAAGGATGAAGTACTTTCCAGGATGAATAACAAGGGATACAAGAGCAAGGGAAGTCATTTATCATGTACGCGTAGGAGTAAGGGAACTATTATTAACAGTACAACAAGAAAACAAGAGTACAATTGCCACTTTTTACAAAACAAATATTTAGTTTTGTGTACAGTATTGGAAAATGAGATTTATTTATAAGAAATTTGCACATAAAAAAGCAGACATATACTTGAAACACAATCAACAGTTAAGAAGATAAACAAGCAACTGCACTTTTAAATTAAAACAATAAATGAAATAAGACGAAATCCTTTGTTTAGTGTATCAAAAAGAAGACAGATGATAACAGTAAGTAATGGTAATGATAGAACTGTCGGAACAGAGGTAGTGGAAGATGAAGGGAATAGGGAAACACATATAAGAAATTCACCAAGAAATTTACATAAGCATAGCCGAAGGGTAGACCTACCGGTATGCACTAAATGTTAACGCTCCACTACGAAATCACTATATCTCGATAAAATAATGAAGCAATTTATCGAATGTTTAATGATTACAGTTCAGTACTCAGAAAATGTACCAACATTTTTTTAGTTTTTTCGTAAGCTTCCACTCATGTACGTATTTAAAAACACATTTTGAGACACCAGGTATCGGAACATTCCCCGCTGGTCTAGTTGCTAGCACGCACGTCTTTATAGCGCGGGGTCCCGGATTCGATTTCAACGCTTTTCGGTGGTTCGGATTCCACCCTGAAGTGTAGATACACGTTTCATATAGCCTCTGTACTTGAAAGGGACGCTAAACTGCAACAAAGAGTCGAATTAGAGATATGCATAAATCAAATGAGAGGTCTAGTCAGAAACAGTAATAATTTATAACAAAATTATGCACCAATTGCTGTGGAGTTGCCAATCATTTATGGACAGAACAAGTAAAAATTGAAATAATGTGACGCTAGTGGTACTAGAGGGTGTGGTAGCAGGAAAAAGAGGGAGGGAGCAACGGAAGCCTACAGCTGATGGATGGTATCAAAACAGAAAAATCGTAAGTTACGACAAAATAAAGTTAGCTGAAGATCATAGTAGGTGGAAGCTTCTTAGTTGTAGCAACTGATCTGCCAATAATAAAAGAATACTTATGATGATGAGTGGTTACGGGCAGAGAGCACAACACTCACTCTCCAGACTTCCCGTAACACTTTATATAGTCCGATTGTCGATACACGGGTGTGCCCTGTGTACTACTCTTTGTAATTTCGTGCAATAATTGAAACATGTCTCATTGTGGTCGAGCAGCTAATAAGCTGTCTTATGTGAACGAAATTCTGAATTTGATTTTCGTAACGGTAAGTATTTTGGGTAAAAACCTGCGGTTGGGAAAAGTGAATGAAGTAAAAAAAATAAGGTAATGCGTAAATAATTATTAATGGGTAGTGTACTAGACGAATTAGCAGGAAAAAATGTGATCTGTATTTTATACCCAAAATGCTGGTTTAATTCAACTGAATGGCCAAGGTGTAAACAATATTTACACCGATATCCTAAAAATACGAACATTTGTCCTGCTCAGGAGAAATCGTGTTCTAATCGCAAAGAAGTGGACACTTACCTTAACGTGGGATCCGAACCACATGAGCTCTCGCCGCGAATCTAAAACGATGAATTAACTTTGAGATATAATTATAATCCATCTTGAACTGCGCTTTCATCGTATTGTTTTGATTAAAATATACATTCTCACGGTGAAATAGGGGGTTCAAAATTTATGCGGAAACAGACTAAGTTGGGACGATGAAATCCGGTACATAACCTCCCAATCAAAAATACGCGGATATGTATTTCGGTTTTAAATATTTCCGTTTTATAAGGAAAGAAGAGGACGTTTTCTGTATTATTGAGCCATATTGAAAACGCGCTGAATGTTGTCATCGCATCACATGAAAAAGTTTTATCGGTTGAAATAAACCATGGAACCATAGCCCTACCTACCTTAAGCTGGATTATTATTATTATTATTATTATTATTATTATTATTATTATTATTATTATTATTATTATTATTATGTCACTTTAATTATACTATAACAGAGTAGAGACGTCAAAGTTTACGCCAGAAAAAAACGTCTTACAGGTTTTTGTCATTATACTTTCATTAAAGTGCATATCCTAATGCAGAAAGGGAGAATAATTTACATACAACTATTCTTTCCGTGCGAAGAACCGATAGTTCAATTAGTTTTCTCATAAAACTTATGTTACTCTATACGATTTAAAAATATATACTTCTCATTAAAAACAAGAAAAAAAAAAACTTTCGGGCGACGATAGGAGAGAAGAAAATAATGCTAGTGAAAAGAATCTAATACGAGATTTTAATGCGTTTACACGTTTTATGACCTCTACTTGACAAGAAAGTGATTCCTCGATGTCTGTTCCTCCGTTCATTAGTCAATTTGTTCGTTCTTCCCGATGAGTTCGACAAACCAGAAGAACATGCCATTCAACGTATCTGAACGAACTGAACGAATAAACTTAAATTTCTTCAGAAGATTCTCAGGGGAGAGGTCGAATTTTCTTTCTACCCTAAAAATACTGGAAATTTATTGGAAGTATGAAAATAAAGAAATGCGAGTTTCTTAAAATCACTTCTAACAATTTTATTTCTCTGTATATATGTATGTATGTGTGTGTATGAACGTATGCATGTTCTAATACTTCTGGAAGTCTGGAGCAATTTCAACCAAACTTTGTATAGGCCTACATATAACTTACAACCTGGAAAAAAATATCGCTCAGTTTTTTGTTAGATCTTGAGCTCTATTTGTGGGATCATTGTTCTTCAATTATTAAATAAAACAAACACAGAATCTTCCTATCTTGAAATTATTTTCGCTATAGCGTAAGCAGTTACTTACATACCAACGCTCAGTTATTTTGATCAATATATTAATGTATACATAGTCGAAGTCTCAGGATTCGTTCCAAAATCAAAATACTGTGTCTGCCTTCAGAATGACTGGCAGACTGTTGGGAATTTAATGTTCCTCCTTAGTATCGATGACATATGAGGTTGACCTATTTTAACATAAAAACAAAGTGCGATACACTACCAGTGGGGATTGGCCCTTCCTTCAGTCCCTCAGGGCGCTGTTTGATTTTATCTTAACGTTTCTGAGCTCCTATCCATTACCACAAAAATTAATAATAATAAACCTTCTTATGGCACTGTAAGTTTACATCATGCCCTGAAAAACTTACATCAAACTTTGCAACTGGGGAAACATACTACTTACACAACCAATGAAATACAATGTTGCCTAAATAAAACTTGTAGCATGTGTAGTTAAGTATATCAATTTAATCAAATGTTTTAACATATCAGTTTCTATATATTTAGACGGGAGGATATTTCTAAGAGTCAGTATTACACCATAATTTTATATTACATCTTCATTTCCGCAATGTTTTGTTTCTAGGAACAATATTCCTCATCCAGTACGCCACTTTTAGAAGCCACGAACAAACAGTAGCCATAGATCTTCGCCTGTTGTTTGGCTATTTAGGGGGAAAGAAGATAAGTGCATCTCTCATACAAAGTTTCTGCTCATAATGATAAGACTTAAACTAAGGCTTCATTTGTCCCAAGTTGTCCTCTTATCTCTTATGGAGAGTTTGCGCGTAATGAGGAGTGTAGGAACGTCCTTTGTGTTCACGGGGGGCGCTATCACTAACGCTTTACATGTTCACTCTCTGTTTATATCGGAATGAGAAAAGTTTGTACCTTAGTAAAATTAATGTGCCATAAAACTACCAGAGTATCGCTCACGCTTATATTCGAGGAATCTCTTTTCTTTTTATCATTACTGTTTTTCTGTTCTACGATGTTGCGAGATTATTACTCACACAATCTTTTTCATTTCTTTAGGGTTTTCATACCTGCAATTGGTTACTCATAAACGTTTTGAACAATAGTATCATATTTTACTCCAACATTTTATGTTTAAATATGCACTTTATATGTACCAAAAGTCTGCTTAATTTTCGTTTGCATCTTTGATATATAATCACACTCTGCACAAAGGAAGAACAAAACTAATGAACATAACTGTAAATCTGACTTTCAATTTACTAAAAGCACATTTTTTAATAACAACATTAGCTGAACCTGGGATGTCTGCACAACGCATCATTCAAGTATGAGAATGAATCTCCTTCCCATTTCTTCACTATTATCTGTGCATGTTACTTTACAAACATAACTGAAGAAGAGAGGATTCACAAAGGGAATGAATTGCTGTATTATATATATATATCCTTCGTTTTTCACTATAATTTGGCCAAGAAACAAACGCTTGAAATACGCAACCCCTGTATACAATTGTGTGGTGTTTGAATGTATAATGCATAGGATACGATGCTTTTTTATTTTAAAAAAATCAACACTTCTAGTGTACCCGTACAAATGTAATGAAGAAATAGTGGCCGTGTTTTTTTTTAAATATTCAATTAGAACTGGACAAACTACGCAGAATTTGTAATCGATCAGTGAAAACTTCATTTTTCTAGAGCCTGTGGTTTCCGAGATCTCATTGTCGAAAGGATTGGCCACAAACATATAAACGTCCACAAACGTATAGTTTAACATAACTCCAAAGATGACAGCACAATACATTTTCATTGATTTTGGAGAAGGTTTATTAAAATACAAAGGCTTTGAACAATATTTTTTTTAAAAATAAACTTTATGAAAAAGATCTATTTAATTAATTTATTTAAAGTACACACTTTAAAATATTTGTGTTCGTTAAACGTGAAATCACAAATAACCGCAAATCAAAGATTTGAAATCAAAAGTTAGAGGTTGGAGCTCAGGTGCTTTTATTGCTACTGTACCATTTTAATAGATAGACTAGCTGCACCTCTGCTCTCTACACAGCTCATCATTCACATATGAGCATGAATCTCCTTGCCATTCCTCACAACATCTAGATATGTCCCTTTACTGACATAAATGAAAGACGCATTGATAAAAATAGGTATGGGGTACTATAAAGGGGAGATTTTTTCCATTTTTTTTTTCAATATCTCGCACCGCTTGCAACAGTTGGAGTTTCTAATTCATGTATGATCAGTGTTTTCTCTCTTCTTGCATGTAGTATGTAATGAACAAATACATTACATACACAGTTAATTATAGTGTCAGTGATATATGGGGCAAAACACTCGAAATAATAAAGATTCATCTTAGACTGGAGAAATGGTTATCCTTCGTTTTTCATTATCATTTGGCCATGAAAGAAACGCATGAGAGATATACAACCCCTATATACAACTATGTTGTGTTGGAATGTATACCTCATAGGATATGGCGATTTTTTAAAAAAAAGATTTCAACACTTCCAGTGTTCCCCTAAAAAAATATAATAAAGAAATAACGGCCACGTTTTTTAAATATTCAATTAGAACTGGGCAAGCTACACAAAATTTGGAATCGACCAGTAAAAAGGCACGTTTCTAGCACTTGTGGTTTTCGAGATCTTAATGTCGAAAAGATTGGAGACAAACATATAAACCTAAAAATTTAATATATAGATGGAAACTTAAGAGTTATCTACGAAGAGTTATATACGTGTATTTCCTAAGCACTGAATGATAGATGTCTAACCAATTATCAAATCTGTAAAAGACCATCGTTTCATATGCCTCAAAGATCTATGTCTGACGAGGAAGGTCCATAAACCTTGAGAGTTGAATTTTGATGAAAATTTGTGACAAGATTCAGTTCGAGTTGCTAAGTAACGTAGTAATAGTCACTCGATGCGCAAATGCTTCGTTGAGCTGCTACACCGACGCCATCTTGAAATCCAGTAGGCAATGTCCAAGAATACCATCTTGGCACAAAAATGAAAAAGCTTTTGATAGATCTAACTTCAGTATTGTAAACCAAGGTAGAGCATCTATATGTGGGAGTACTTCCAGTGCATGATCGCCATTTTGAAAGGCGTCATATTGAGTCGCGGTTAAGTATGATAAATTTCAAAGGGGTTATGTGGGGTATCAAATAGCACTGAAATTTACTCCTGAATCCATTTCCGTAACCAAAGTTTACATATCTGTTTTCACTTCAGAGTTGAGAGCTCTCTCGCTCACAGAACATATAAAAATTGTGCAGTTAAATTTGTGTTATGAAATGCAGTCATGCGAGCACTTGAAGGATTTTAACTAATGCAGTAGTAGTCACTTGATCTACAATAGCCACTATACCAATCAGATCTTGATTCTAGTGAGAGAAATCGATGATTAAATTGAAACTCCTGTAGTGAAAAATGGAATAGCAGCATACTTCAAGTTATACCTATTTCAAAGTGCGATGGAATAGACTGCTCGTCGATGAAACACATTCCTAACAGTACTGAAGAGCAGAGAATACCAAAGGGATTGTTCTGATATATATTAGAAAAATGATATAAACTGGTGAATATTAGTTGAACGACCAAAATGGTTCAGATTCCACTATAATCAGTAGGTCGACGTCTCCTTTAGCGTAGCAGACATAAGTGTGGGACGTTGAACTGTATCAAACCAAAAATCTATTTTAGGCAATTTTACGTGGTCCGTTATAGTCTGTTAAGTTTTCTTCTCCAATCTTGAAACCTTACGCAAAGACCATCATTGTTGCAGAGTATTGCGTTCTTTTCCAATACTCATACTTGACAACCTATAATATACCGTGCATATTCCGAAGTTAAAATACGTTAATGCATTTATTGCCAGTTTGTCTAAATACAATCGATTTATTGCTGACGCATTGAACAATGAAGTGGGTTTAAATTATCAGTACACAGCCTATTCTTAGAAGAAGATACACCTGGAAACTTATAATTCACTTTTCTTGTGTCTGTTCTGCTATTAGTGATAAGAGAATGCATACACACCTGCTAAGAATAGATGGCAATAAAGATTATTACAAGATTCAATACCAAGTTGCAATCCATAAAACAAGCCTCTTTCTTGCTTTTGCTTCAATAATAAATAATTAAATATCTGCAACTTTCCACCTTTAACGATAAAACACTTGCTTATAATAAGGGCAAGACTAGTTTTCATATCAAAACCGTGATTAAAAAAAAACAATTGTAGCAGGTGTTCACTTGTTCGATGTACAAGTTATATGGCAGATTTTCATAATGAAAATGCATTCTGTTGTGCATCGTCAATTTTGTGCGCCAGTCCTAAAGGACATGCTTGCAATGTATGGCAGAAATGTAGGTACGTCACAGGAGCAATAGTTGGTTCATTTACAAATATTCTGGAGCAGTGCCGGATTTACGTATAAGCTAAACAAGCTATAGCTTAGGGCTCCATACTCTTGGGGGCCCAAAAAATGCAAGGAAAAAAACGAATGTACATTTTCAAAATATAAGAAAAACAATAAATAAAGTAACATCTACATATAGCAACAGTGCTTCGTTTATGTAGGCTTCTATGATGTAAGTAATGGGACCCCTTCTGCTAGTCTGCTTCGTAAAATATCACTGGTTTCTTCACTTCTGTATATAGGGTCCTACGTTCATCTGGACACAAAGGGCCCCATTATCTTCAGTCGCTTAGGGCCCCACCAAACCAGCTCTGTTCTGGAGACTAGTAGAAAATAGTATCTGTGGTCATGTAGATTGTGACGAAAGTGCATTTGTTAAGTGTTTGTACTGCTCCACGGTACTGTATGCTAATCACTTCGTTTTGGATCTCCATCATCACAACTGAAGAGCAAAAGGTTAGTAGGTTAATATTTGCTTATCTGCATCAGTTCATATTATTTTTCTAATAATTTTTCTATTAATTTTCTAATAACTTCAAGACATATTCTTGTAAAGTCATATGTGCCGTTGCACCTAACATGTATTACAACATTTAAATGTTATGCATAATCGCAACACACATAGACTCATATATATAGCACACTTTGAAATAGGTATACATTGTTACAGTACTGCTATTCCATTTTTCACTACAGGAATTTCAATTTAATCATCGATTTCTCTCACTAGAATCAAGATCTGATTGGTATAGTGGCTATTGTAGATCAAGTGACTACTACTGCATTAGTTAAAATCCTGCAAGTGTTCACACGACTGCATTCCATAACACAAATTTTACTTGCACAGTTTTTATGTTCTGTGAGCGAGAGAGCTCTTAACTCTGAAGCGAAAACAGATATGTAAACTTTGGTTACGGAAATGGATTCAGGGGTAAATTTCAGTGCTATTTGATACCCCACATGACCCCCTTGCCACTTATCATATTTAACCGCAATTCAATATGGAGCCTTTAAAAATGGCGATCACGTACTAGAAGTACTCCCATATATAGATGCTCTACCTTGGTTTACAATACTGAAGTCAGATCTATTAAAAGCTTTTTCATTTTTGTGCCAAAATGATATTCTTGGACATTGCCTACTGGATTTCAAGATGGCGTCGGTGTAGCAGCTCAACGAAGCATTTGCGCATCGAGTGACTATTACTACGTTACTTAGCAACTCGAACTGAATCTTGTCACAAATTTTCATCAAAATTCAACTCTCACGGTTTATGGACCTTCCTCGTGAGAGCAATAGAAGAAAGAATACATATCTTAATCTGCAAATGAAACACACGTTACAGTAGATAATGTTCTTGCTAATAAAAGTTCTCCAAAAACCGCTACAGTATATAGTGTACCAATATTCTTACCTCTCATTATTTTGACCATGCAAAAGTCAGTTGCATTCGTATTGTAGAAGTGCGATTTTAGGTAAGAATCTACAACTCAAAGCTGAATATCGTACAGAACTCGTTGGCCTAATGCAAGGCAAAAGCTGATAAGTCACATTTAGCCAAAAGATAATTGGTTCCGCATTTTGAGGCAAAGTGTGGTCAAATTATCTAAAAGTTTCCAATAATTTTTAGGGTCACTTAAAAAAAAGAATGACATTGATATATTACATGTATCAAAATGAGGAACAACACTCGGAACCAAATGATATACAAATAGTTTTTCGCTAAATGTGACAGACTATATCCTATTTATAAATAATAAACGTGTTAGTGAGTCACTCTTATTTCTTATAATAAACGGTCACGCTAACAGATATCGCTACCTGTCCAATCGCTTGCCTGCCTAAAGGTAATAGACATTGATAGTGTGCAGGGAATTTGCCGATTTAATTGCAACTTAAATCTGTATTTTTCCAATTGTATTATTTTAAAATAGGACATATTTAACCATAACCATATTCAGATCTGAATATTAATATTTGCGTAATGGCATGTTGGTTGGTGGCCAAATTAACTAACTAAAATAAATAAATAAATAAAATTGTTAAATGTAAACAATCAGAGTTTCTAAACTAACCACAAGTTTAACTTATAGTGTACTGCGGGCCGAAGGCTTGGGAGAGCAAATAGTAAACATAAACTGAAATACAATTATGAAGTGCAATGTTGTAAGAAAGTCATGCCTATTTGTACCATCTTTTGTTTCCAGTTCACTGATCTATACGAAGAAAATATTTTTCTTTTCCTTCTCTTACGGGGGACAAAATGGCGATTTTGATATTACTGTTTTACTAGCTCATACTTCGAATTAATTTACATGCTAGTTATTTTACAAACACAAACAAACAAACCAGTAAAAAATCTACAAAATTTAATAATTATTAGATCAATAATAAATTTATTTACAGTGGAAATACCTTTTGCAAAAGTATTTTCTTTTAATAAACATGAAGACATGAAAAAAAATCGAAAGTTACGATTCCCGTTCATCAAAAAAAAAAAAAAAAAATAAAATAAATAAATAAATAAAAATAATAATAATAATAATAATAATATTTCATCACAAAAATGAAACAAATATGGCAGATTTTTTAACCTTAACATGTTGAAATAAATAAAAAATAAATGCAAAAGTAATAAAAAAAATAAAAATCGAACTTGATATTAATCTTATACAATTGAACGAGTAAGAAGTTCAGAATTAAATCTCAACAAACTGCATTTCTATTACGCATTTTGTTAGAATTCTAGCAGGGCATTATCGGGCAACTCCTACTTTGGTATAACTTTAAAAGTGAAAAGAAATTAATATTCAATTTTAAACAACATAGGAATCAAAAGCCCAAGAACGGAAACCTTCCTTAAAGCTTCACAACAACGTAACTTCAATCTAATAACAAAACACTATCAGAAATATATTAACTATTATTGCAAAACTCAAAACATTGGACATTAAAAGTATAAAAAATATAGCTTAAATTTTATTCTCTTTTAGGTGTTAAATCAACTCAACTCTATTAAATCTATTTAAGTGGCTAGGGGGTTCGATTCCGTTCACTCGTTGTTTGTTAACTGAAGTTTGGGGTCCCTTTCCAGCAACGAACCTATATGAGACATGGACTTTCAGTTAAGGTAGAATCTGAAACATAGTATCCTACCGGGAATCAAACCTGGGACTCTGTGCACCAAAGACGCGTGCCGTAGACATTAGATCAGCGACGACGCAATTCCCATTGAATGTTCAACTAATTCGATTGCATTCTACTGTTTTCAAGTTAACACTACACCTGACTTTTCCATTTTTGTCATACTAAAAAGGAAATTTAACGTGATTATGACAAATTTCGCTTGTGTGATATTCTAATAAGTCGATACAGTAGAGTTCTGAAAACTCGGCCTAATGCGGACCGAGGGCTGGCCGCCCTTGTGAAAATGCCAGATTATCGGGAATGGGGTTAAAAAAGAATGAGTGTTTCCTCAAAAAAAAAAAAAAAAAAAAAAGTACTGTAATTGTATGTATTGGTTGCTTGAGAATACAACAGAGAATAAACTGTCCAATTACTCTTAAACAAAGGAAAAGTATGTACTTTATGAAGGTATAGACCCTTTACTACACATGAAAATGAAAAGTAATGAATACACACTGTATAGTAATTCACCTGATAAGATAAACCTCAGAAAAATACCCGGCAATGACCTTGAATGGTATATGCGCGGGTTTTTTTTTTTCTTTCTTTGCCCTGTCAGGGTGAGGCCGAGTTATCGAGTGCCGAGTTTTTGAAACTCTACTGTAGTAGGAAATGAATTTATGCCCCTATTATTCCTACATTTACCACAACGATAAACAGCATTCTGTTACTTAGCGAAAGTGTTTAAAAAAACTGCTTGTTTTCCAAATGTACGATTCAACGATAAAACAAATTTAAATATAAAACCAATAAAAAAAAGTTCTCGACCATGGCCAACAAGAGAGTTATAATGATATATATTTAATACAATATTGGTCTTACCTGCAATTAAACAAAACCAACCTTTCTTCCTGGCAGCGAATAATTACGTAAATTGCAATTCAAAAATTATTGAAAGAAAGAGGAGGAGAGAGAGGGATATACAAGGCGAAGATAAATCTGTTCCACAAATCCGCTGGCAGGGATTCTGCAACCTTTCAGTATCGATTCTAATTTAGTTTTTTTTTTTAATCGCTATTTTTTTAGAAAAAGAAAAAAATCTCTTTAGAAAATGTAAGAAAAGTTTTACGAAGGCGTCACTGCTGAAACACATTACAGAGATTTCGAGAAATAAAAGAAATGATTTTATGTTAACATTAGACAGTAATATCGTTTACACTACAGAAGATGGATGGTTAATAAAAACGAATGATTATGTAAGAATTGATGGAATGGAAACCGACGGAAGGAGGACTCAGGAAAGGCTCATAACGTGATCTTATTCACCACAAACTCACTTAAGCTAGGATCGAACAAGATACCCCTCCCAGTAGAGATTAGCTACCGAGGTTTCGAACGGTGCGTTAACAGTATGAATGCAAGAGATAGCAAAGAAACATGAAACCATACTGGTAATTACAAAGCGATAATATTTGACAGCAAGCTGTAATGAAGCTTAAGAAAATCCATTATCAAGAAACGTTAATTGAACAAACTGTGAGAATAAGAAGAAAAAGAACAGAATAACATTCTAAACTCTAATGTAAAGGATTACTTATAAAACCACCATGTAGCTATTCATTGCCAAGTACGATTATAAGAAACCAATTTCACGTTTCCATTCCAGGACACAAAAGAAATGAATTCAGCTCATGAAACGAAATGCAAATCTCCCCTTCCCCCCTCCAGTCTCTCCAAATCCACAAAAAGGAAAAGAATTAACAATGAACATTCTTTTCAGTAAATTCCTTTTTTCTTCCTATTTTTTGGGGGGAGGTTTGTACAATAACAAAATGTTCCTCTAGCAGACAGTCTTTTCTTCTTTCATCTAAAAAGATATAACTTTCTTTCAAATGAACAAAAACATACACAATCAGAAGAAAGAATCGTAAAGAAATAACAATTAAAATGCGTGATTACTCATTTTATTCCCTCATTATGGAAATCCAGAAGCTTTGCTTAAGGCAAACAACGTCCATCACATAAGCAAAAACGACATTTCTTTCATTTTCGTTTCTTTCACTCTCTCTATCAAGATATTATGTTCATTGTCTTACGTTAAAAAAAGAAAGGCGATCCACATCTAAAGAAAAGTCTAAATACTCCTAGGAATTTCGTGGTGCTCCTATCTCAACAAACAACGATTGCCTAAAACCTTTGATTAAAAACCCTAGAAAACAAAGAATGACCATAAAATCAAAACCTTCATCTCAAAAGCCCACTATCCTTTTTGTATTATAGTTTCTTTTATAACTGAAGATAATTGAATCGTATTTAACAAATGTCCCATGTTTAGGAAATGATGTTTACTGACGAGGTTTGTTCAGATTTTAGTCCCATTCCTAGATTTTACTGCCTTCATTACCATAGTGTGTATAATAAAATTCTCTATCAAAGCACAATGCCGAGGGTACACACGAAAGAAAGAAAATAACATTAAATTTAATACAAACAATGCCCACATACTTGTAGGGTATGAGTAAGAAAATTCAAGAATAATGCGTCAAAATGATGAATGATTATTTAAAATACCAGTTATCATTGGAGACCACGATATTACAAAGGGCGTTCAGTAAGTCCTGGACAGACGGGTATAATATTTTTATTAGTTTCAATATGATGATGAAATTTCAGGTGAACATACTTCGATCCTTCAGCTTCAAAAACGTAATAACTGTTGTTTCCTATTGTTCGCAGGTAAACCATAATGGACACTGAAGTAAACATTAGAAATCAGGACACAACAACGGTTGGTAATGGAATTCCTGTTCAAAACTAGTGATGAATCAGCCACATCAATTCATAAGAAGCTGCTTAATAAAACCTAGACTTCCCGGGTCAGGCGGAAAATTATGCCCTCTTTTTTCTGGGATGATGTGATGTTAGTGTGATGTCATTTTCATAGACTGCTTGGAACATAGCTCCAAAATTAACAAGAAGAGTTACTGTATGTCACTACGTAAGATACGATGCTCTCCAGACCAAGATACCGGAGCTGCAAGGTACGGTCATCAAACTTCATCATTACAATGTCAAACCTCACATAACCATGATAATGAAAAAAAAAAAAAAAAAAAAAAAAAAAAAAAAAAAAAAAGGAACGTGAATAGGTTCCTCATCCTTTCTATAGTCCGAATTTGGTTCCTTCGAATTTCTTTCTGTTTGCTCGTCTGAAGGCCCACCTGCGAAGAGAATCATTTCATAGTGACAAGGCCCTCATTTGGATATTATGATAAAAAGGCCTTTTGTCTATCTTAAACACAAACTAAATACAACTTTCTTACAAGGCTGTCTATAATCTTTATTATAAATTAACTAGAAATGTTACAATTTCGGAAGTATATCACTTCCTTCTTCAGACTACTACTCCAACTGAAATCATAAATAACATTACATCATTTGTTATCTCTACCAATTTTTGTTCACTTGCAGATAGCAAATGATATAATGTTATTTATGATTTCAGTTGGAATGGTAGTCTGAAGAAGGAAGTGATATACTTCTGAAACTGTAACATTTCTAGTTAATTTATAATAAAGATTATAGACAGCCTTGTAAGAAAGTTGTAATTAGTTTGGGCCCTCATTTCTAGTGTGAAACAATTATGCAAAAGTGACCACTTAACTACGTATTACCAATGTGCATTCAAGGCATAGAAAGAACGTTGGATGAGATGCGTCACAGCAGATGAAGGCTACATTGAGTGACAAGGTCTTGTAGCCAAAGGATCAAAATATGTTCACCTAAAAATTTCGTCACTATATTACAACTAATATCAATATACAACCATTTGTGCAAAACTTACTGAACGTCCTTTGTAACATTACCTGGATCTACGGAACATTGCTTGAAGTGAATCTGGAAACACGCCAGTGCTACTGGTATGCTCAGCAGTTAGGTGACTCAATTCTATTAATTTGCCTCTTAAGCCCGAGAGCAGGAGAGTCAAAGCTCCGGCAAGGTAATACAACAGTCACATGCACAACATTTTAAGTTAGATCACAATGTACTTTGCATTTTGAGTCTATCGAATATATATATATCACCTACAGCTCTGAGGAGGATCACATGGTTTTGAGAACAACGAAGGCACGTAATATTCACTATTAGGTAATATTATTGTAACTTTAAACAATGATTTGTTTTAGCTTGTTTGGAGTCGACTGAGAGTATTTTCCGTACAGACGTTACATGTAATCCGAGCCAAATGTTTCACACAGAATAAAAGCTGCTCACATGAAGAGTTCAAGTAAGGTCTTCCTCAAAAGACTGTAAAATTATGACAGCGTAGACATGAGGAACATTTCCGTAATCTTAAATTGAAAATTTGATGGAATTACTAATTGAAATTAAAATCATTGCTCCGGAAAAGTAATACCACATGTTAAAGAAAAGGACAACTCCAATAAAAATCAATTGTCCATAGAACTGGCCACTCCCCCAGAAGAGAAAACTTTCTTATTTTATATATATAAATAAAACCCATCCCAAAGTTTAGAGCCCTTAAAAATAGCAATATGACACGCCCCCCCCCCCAGATGTCGGTCCTGGATCCGCCCCTGACCCCATCTTGCTTTAGACGGCTATATTTTCTAATATTTTTTATCAGTAGAAGCCTTGCTTTGTATAGAATTAAACACAAACAAACCATTTGCTGAGCAAAACAATATATTCACATTAAAAAAACTACATAGTGTAACAGTTTTGCCAACTAACACTTTGGCGTCATTACAGATAGTGTCTGATGAAGCCAAAGTGTTAGTTGGCGAAACCGTCAAATGTATGTAGTTTTTTTATATCATTATTATTAATGTGAATATATTGTTTTGGTCAGCAAATAGTTTGTTTGTGTTTAATTTGGATATTTTGGCAACCGTATGTAAGAAATTCTAATACTTCAGCTCAAAATAAAGATCTCAACTGGCTTGGCTAAGATGGGGGCGCGGTGGCTCAGTGGTAGAGCGTTCACCTCTGGTGCTTGGGGTCTCGGGTTCGATCCCAGCCCCCGCCAAGTGAGCTTTGTGGTGGACAAACGCCGTGCTCGTGGGTTTTCTCGGGGTTCTCCCGTTTCCTCCCACTTTCTTCATTCCACCATTTCACTCATCTCTCATCATCACCGTCTCCTTTAGCCTAACCGGCATAACCGTGGGACGTAAAACTCAAAGATTTCATTTCATTTTTTTGGCTTGGCTAAGAGCACACGACTTTTCAAAGAGAGGTGGATGGTCAGGTTTCATTTAAACAAGACTGAACATTTAAGTAAATAATTTTTAGAAAAATGAATTTTAAAGGTTATATATACAGGGTGTTTCAAATTAAAGCCAACAACATTTGGGAGGTAATTCCTGATACCAAAATAAGACAATAGTATAGACCACGGTGCACAAATGCTTCCTTTCGGAGTTACAGACTGCCGGAAACATGAAAAATAAACTTTAAAGGTCCATAGTTGCAAAACTATGGGACCTACCGTAGTCGGGTCAAGACTTCACTTACGAACTAGTACGTGCTCTATTCAAATATCTACGTTTTAGAATCCTGCGGTACTTCTGCAACAATTTCTATAGAAGTAGTTGGCGAGTACTTCAATTATATGCCCCTAGCCAATCTCCCTCTATAAAAATTGTTGCGTAAGTACCTTAGGATTCCGAAACATGGATTTTTGGATGAGGGACGCATTAGTTCCTAAGTGAAGTCTTGATCCGACTATGGTAGGTCCCATAGTTTTGGAGCTATGGATCTTTAAAATTCATTTTTGTGTGTGTGTGTTTTCGGCAGTCTATTACTCCGAAAGGAAGCATTTATCCCGGTTTGGTCTATACTTTTTGTCTTATATTGGTGTCAGCAACCACCTCTTAAACGTTGTCGGTGTTGTTTTGAAACTATATATATGAATTAATGTAACGATATTTGTCTCTCACATTCTCCTAGATCGCTGGAACAGTTTGATTATTTTTGGTATATGACTGGACTGCACGCTGACTTACGTTTTTATGTTTTTATTTTAATTATTATTAAGGAGTTTATCTTAGAAAGGAGCAGCGGGTTCAAAATTTATGTGAAAAATTCAGGATCTCACGATCTTCTCAATTTAGTAAAATTAAACTTGGTACATAAATTCATTTAAAATAATAAGACCCATGTCCTTGCATCTTTTTTTAAGGGGTGACGAGGGGAGCATCTATGTATCTATATAAAATTAATGTCATGTTGTTTGTCAGCGACATCATTCTAGCTGTGCCAATTTTGATTATTTTTGCTACATGAGTAGACCCTGGCCCAAGTTAGGCTTTAGTACATTTTTGGCTTGGTCAAGAGAAAACGTGAGATGGCATGCAAAAATAATGGAAATCAATCGATAATAATATCCAACTCAAATCTTTTGGGTTGCTGAGATTATTAATAACATTTCCGACGTCACTGAAGTTCAATTTCAGCCCCATCGATATGGACTGTGGTAGGAAGAGAATGACATGTTAAAAGAATAAAAAAGTTTAATATTTGTGTCAAATCTACGAGATGAATAGTGACAGTGCCGATTAGATCTACATTCATCCTCCACGTGTATCTTAAGGGGAGAATGGTATTTAAACACCATATATACACAACCTCCCCGTGCGAAGAACGAGCATGCCAGCTAATATATATAAATATACGAGGGGCCAGTTAAAAAGTTCCCGGAATGTCTTGTGGTTTTGGCATTTTGTGATGTAATCAGTGAAACTTGTACAGAACAGTTCTTAGGTTCCCCAATTCTGTATATGACAAGTGTGAACAGGTCATAACAGTCAGTTTTACAGGAATGTACCTAAACGAAGGAGTGTGTAGGGATCAGTTGGTGCATTGCTGCAGTTCGAGCAACGCGCCAACATCAAGTTTTTATACAAATTGGGGAAATCTGCTTCAGATACCTACTTTAATAACCTTTGAAGTCAGTCTACTGTGACAATGCTTTAAGCAAGGATGTTATAAAATAGAGGATCTGCCAACACGTATCTTTATCCTATTAAATCAATGAAGCCAAAAAAACAACCGAGCATCGGCAAGTCTGATTGGCTACTCTCGTTTTAGCCATCGTCTGATTGGCTACTTTTGTTTCCGCCATGATTGTTGACTCAAAATATTGCATTCTTATTGGGCGAAGTGGGCAGAGTAGGGGTGGTGAAACTGTGACGTATGGCTTCAAGATTTTGTTGTAAGGGCAGATCCTCTATTTTATAAGATCCTTGGCTTTGAGGATAACAGAATCGGTACCCGTTTCGTCACTGTAGAAGGTATTAAAACCAACGCGACGGCTGAACTTCGGAAGATACCAAAAGAGGTCTTTCGTCGTTGTTTCCAGCAATCGCAAGAGTGGTAGAGCAAGTGTGTGGTCCGAAGGTGCATACTTTTAAGGCGATTAAGTACATGTGTATTTATATTGTGTCAATAAAGAGCTACAATAACATTCCGGGAACTCTTTGACTGTCCTTCGTATATAGTCCTTTTTCCCATTGGTTAAGAAAAAAAAAAGCTTTATGCACACACTATACATACATTACGATATGCACCTCTGTTACCGAGAGCGAAAAATATATAACATTATCGACCGTATCGAGAAAGGATGGTAATTACTACGACATAGCAGTTATTTGAACTAACGTGAATTATGAATAATTCATTTATTGGGCAATGAAAAAAAAACGAGAAAAAAGAAAACTACATTTTAGCATTGGTTGCAGCTGTACAATACATGAGCACCAACCAACTACTACCACCACCTCCGACTCCGAGGGAGCTGGTAGCACGGTTCATTTACGTTTTCAGTTGGCGATGATTGATTGAGCTAATAGATATGTTTAACGTTTAATTCGCGGACGAACGTTATCGTTAGTTTTGCCGACAAGCAACAGCAGGGGAACAAGGCTAGCAAACACAGAACAGCAAGACAAACACAACTCAACACAAACAGTGAACGTCGTCACTCTTTCCACAGTGTTCGTTTATGTTGCGGTGAGAAAGAACAACGAAATGTGCAGGCAAAGCTCAGCTTAGGAGATGCTACATGTTGAAGGAGAAGCCGCTAGTTGATCTCTCGGGACAAAAGAAGCTTCCAAAAATTCTTCTAAAATTCCTCTGTCACTCAGACAAAAAGGAAAACACGTCGAAACACAAACTGTAGGCGTAAAAGCTAACTTACTACCTAATTCAGTAAATAAACAAAGACCCAACACTGTAGAACTTAAATGATCTTTTATTTTTCAGTAAGAATGATTATGTTAATATCAATACAAAACAATAACTTATGAAGTACTGAATTCATACAGTGTGGTCGTATATATGATTTCTGCGGGACGCATACCATGTTCAGTGCTCAGTTACCAACATTGCAAGGCAATTAGGAAGCTATCAGCTATATGAATTAAGAGGTAGCGAATTCTGATCTAATAAGTCAGACTCAAATAAATCCAATGTAGTTGTATAATATTCGATGGGTATTACGTCACGGATTACTATTATTATTACTACCGATATTTTGCACTATGGTTTGCCTTTATGCTTGTGCAACTCACGCCAGTGGGCAAGGGAGCCCAACAGAGGGGGCAAGGTGGGGCGCTTGCCCCCTCTAGAGGAAATTGTACTTTGGAAGATCAAAAACCCAATAGATTTTTAAGAATAATTACCGAAAAATTTGAGATTACATTAGAAATGTCGCTAATACTAGCCCCACCATGGAAACCACAACATGGGCGCCCTTGCCAGTGGGTTATATAGGATTTCATAACTTAAGCTGGAGGGGGGGGGAGTTCAGGCTCCGAAGTTCATACAGCTAAGCGTATGTTTAAATGATCACATAATAATAATAATAATAATAATAATAATAATAATAATAATAATAATAATAATAATAATAGCACTTGATAACTGTGTTTTGTTACAGACGCACTGACATCTGTTCCTTATAGCTTTTGATGTGCTAAATTCAAATCCGTAATCATATTTTTCACATCGGGCTCCAATTTTTTGTAATGTACATTTTTCGTTTGTATATTAAAAACCGTCGTGGCTCCGCGTAGCGCAGTCGCTAACGCTCGCGAGCGGTCCCGGGTTCGATTCCCGGTGGGGCACTCGGTCGACCACCCTGAATGAGGTTTTCCTGGGTTTTTCTCATTCACACCAGGCAAATGCCGGGGTGGTACCTAACTTATAGGTCCGAGGCCGCTTCCTTCCTTCCCCAATCCTTTCTTCCTTCCCTTTCCCCGGATTGTGTGCTCGCCGAGGGACGTCATCTCTCAAAACCTGAAAGGCTAAATGCCGAAAGCCCAGTAACCTAACCTTAAAAACCGTAATTTACACAATGCTACAAGTTCCCAGCAGAAGACAGGCCAAAGTCAAACAAGAAATATCTAGGTATATGAAAATTCCTTTACCACAATAACAAACATTATCACAGTAACATAACTTTACTATACCTTAATAAACACAATATTTGATGTGCTAAAACGATATATAAAAGATAGGGATTCGTACTTCATTCTTAAACCGCTTTTGAGAATCTCTCCTAATCCTCTGTGTGTTAATTTTTGTAAAAGTGAGAGAAGCAATTTTGTTGATTGTATTGTGAGTGCATTTGTAAAGTGGTATTTTATGAAGTGTGTTGTTCCTTGCATCCAAAACCGTATTTTCTTAAACACTTGTGTTTTTCAGTTAACGTTGTCGTGTGTGAGAGTGAGCAGTTCTTGCAGCTAGGTCTCGAAAGTGTGTGAATGATCCATGTAACTTTTATTACATTTGCAGTGAAGTAGCATTTTCATTTTAAAGGCGCAAAATAACTCGGCTCATAAGAAAAGATTGAGAGCTATACTTTGGTTGCAAGATAGGTGACCAGGACCAGGGGAAAAGAAATTGCATTTGGTCAATCATACGTGGAACAGCCTTCTGTACTTCTTTATGAAGCAACGAGTAAGATGGGTTTTCTGAAATAATTTTTTTTCTTCTTTCTTGTGGCCAAGAATATAATGTTCCACGAATTCCTGAAGTTAGGGAGATGAACCTCTACTCTTAAGGGGGAGAAGCAGGACAATTTCTATAGAATCTAAATGTGTTTTCCTTTATTCAGGAAGTACCTAATATGAGTATTTCCTTAAGTTAGAAATGTGAATTTTGACGTATTCAATCTTAATTAAGAATACGGGAATATATACATGTTTCGGTGTTTTTGAAAACTCCGCTTCTAAACAGATAAATGGGGTCATTTTCTACAATATTCAAATTTCCGGTTTCATATTTAATTAACTTATATTCTTTGCGTGCAAAGAACAGTTCATTCTGTTACTATATAATAAACGTGTCAAAACGTAACAAATAACAATATTTACTACACCCATCCAATATAAAATCAACTAGGGTTTCAAGCCAACAGAACGTCAATCTTTTGATTTGTTCTTTGTTATTACATAAAGTAATACATAAAACAGCAGTAAATTACACTTAAGAGAAGAGAGAGGCGCGCTTTGGAAACCCATAAACCCTATATACCTATAAAATATGTATACTAGCACTCTTGCTCACAAGCATGTTCTCTTGTGTTAACAACTGCTTTACACTAATGACCAATTGTGTTAACGTGCCCAGAACGAACGCTACACACACCTCGTCAACCAATTTCGGAGCTACAGTAACTGCGGCTATGCATCAAACAATCAAGACTACGGGCGATGACATAAGGATGATTTTGTCCTCTTTCTGGCATTATTCACAATACATAGGCTTAGCAATCCGAAAGGAACTCTGGGTGAAAATAAGCCTTTTAAAATTAGCATCATTATAAACAACAATGACATCAACAATGACATACATTTGTAAGTTCAGTCTTGAAAGCCTCAGTCTCCTCTCGAATATATATTTTAATCTGAAATTGCCTTTACTCATATTTCATTTCACTATTATATATGAAAAATGATGGAACAATCGCCCGAGGATGGCAGGAGTCATATGCGTGCGCACGGGGAAAATGACATCCCTCATCAGTCGGTATTTAGAAAATGTGCTTAAGCTTGGATTCGCATATATTTCGTTCTCCTTTCACTTTATTTATTTATCGTACCCCTGTACTTAGTATCGGAAACACACTAAGTATCTTGATGAAGAAATCGAGAAACGAATAAGATACGAAGTCAATTTGTAGTGTAAAGTTCTAGAAAGGCTGATTAATATTACATTAATGTTAGCAAAACAAAACAAACAAAATCTCTATCCTTCCAGGGACACAGGGACCACACAATTGGAATTATTGTAGAAATCTTTTATCTCAGGTTCAACTACTTGCTAAATATGATCCTATGATGAAACAATTATAAACATAGCAAAAGGTCATATTAAATATTTATTTAAGTTCTGTCGTACAGAATGAAATAATTCATAGTCTTCGCACCCACCCCAACTAATCTTAATGCAAACAGTTAAACTGTCGCCATTTTTTGATCTTATCATATACCTCACCGAAGATATTTCAAAGCAAGATAAATTAAGTGCAATATTAAGAGTAAGACCACTTATTTCCCTACACTGAAATAATCCTCGATGAACATGAAGAACCAAATGTCTTATATCTTAATGAACATTTTACGAAATGATTTGGAACACTGCTGGAAGAAGCTCACGATGGGGTCTCTGTTATGAGTAGTGTATATTATGAGTCCAGGGTAAAATTAAGAATATTGAAGAAATTGTATACATTGTGCATCTCATCATTAAAATTTGGTGGTAAGTGGTGCCGTTAAAGGTATATGAAAAGAAAACTGTTTATTGTTTTAGAAGATTTAAATACATTTTATATCACTGATGGGACGTCCTTTCGTCAATAATAGGATAATCAGGAGTCACAATGAAGAGACTTAATCCAACTCTATGAATGGAAGGTTGATATTGTTGGTGGCAGTAAAACTGATATTTCCAGACATACATAAAGCATTGAAGACAGGAAGGTTAACCAGAAAGGCTGCCAACGAAAGAAGTACAGCTAATATAATCGACAGATAATTTTGAATTTATATTTCTTACACAGATAATGTCCATGATATTGTCCGTAGTAAATATAGTATTTAAGTTATTTCAAGAAAAATTTTGTAATCTTGAAATAACAACTATCTTGACACAACTTTATATGTAAAGCTGGAGGGAAAAGAGGAAGACCTAAACTGAGATAGACTGATGTGATGGAGAACTTACGCATCATGGAAGGAAAAGGATGGAGAGAGAACCAGCAATAGAACAGAATGGAGACAGATCGTTGAGGAGGCCAGGAACCTCGCGGAGCACAATCTTTCTGCAAAATATGAAACTAAGTTAAACAGTAAAGTACATAGGCTCAGTGGTAGAGCGCTCCCCTCTGGTGTGTCAAATCCTGGCTCAATCCCCAGCCTTGCGAGTTCGTGGTGGAGAACATCGTTTCCTTCGTCACTTTTGGATTTCTCCCATTCTCATTCCACCAATTATTTCATACTCATTTGCCTTCATTAATTATCGGTCTCCTTTAGGCCATAAAAGGGAGGCGTAGAACTAGAAATTACGTACATTTAAGTTCAATAGTGACAACATTATTATATTTATAAGAGTACATTTAATAATACGCTAATCAATATGTGATTTTAAATTGGCATTTAAGACGACTCATACTACTTTCCATCCCTCTTTGTTCCACAGTTTCGAAAATTTTCAAATCAATAACTCAATTTTACAGCAAATTTTCATTGTTATACAACATCATTACGAACAGTGCTTTATTCTATCGGTATGCAACGGAATGTAGTGCCGGGATCTTTTTTTCTTATTTTTAAATTCGGTTTTTATTTCTTTTGCCGTGTGCTATTTATGTATACCTAAATATTTTTTTTTTTTAATTTTGAACATTGCACACAGAAAAAACGCATGTAGTGTACGTAAAACCTAGGTTGCATGCGTAAATCCTGTTTATTTTTTGGACTTAATATACGGCTATAGATAACATCCCGCAGCAAACGTATGACTGAAAACGTATGTTTTATAATACTTTCCGTATAAGTGTTCGATCTACATAATTCCGTATGAAAGAAAGAAATGTGTATAGGCCGTCAAAATCTCACATACAGATGGACGTTGTAATATATGTATACGCATGTAATATATGAAAGGCTGTTAGAAGCCAGATATCCTACAGCAGTATGATGTAACATCTAAACGGGAAAAGGGCAGCAAATGTGTACCAATGGATGACACATGCTTCGTGTAGATTTCCGTAGTAAACTTACTGATTCCGTATACCGCTGTCCGGGAATAACGGATATTTCTCAGTGTAATGCTCAAAAACACGGATTTTTTCAGTGTGGAAAAAGAGAATATTATATACATTTAAAAGATAATAGATCAATAGATGGTAGCATCCGATAATTTCTTCTATTTGTTTAGATTCTGACACTAGACTTTGCTGCAATCAAAGTGCATATAAGAATAATATATTCCTTGTGAGCAGACATATGAACTTACCTAATTTTTCTGAAAAAAAAAAAAAAACTGGATACAAATACTGATATCTAAAACAGCACGAAGGTATGACAGAAAATAAGGAATTTACTTGATCAATGCATCTCATGCATCTATTTCCGAATGATTAATAGCAATTATTCCAAGCGTATTATATATATATATATATATATATATATATATATATATATATATATATATATATATATATATATATATATATACAAACGACCGTAGCAACTATGAGAACAGCGACCCCGGCAAATTCACCCAATGAATTCCAATGGATTGAGGTCAGAAACATAAATTACAATATTCACATCAGATACAGCTGTTGAAAAGTGTACTAGTATTGTTCTTTGCTGCAACTCCACTATTAACATTCGTCACTAACAATAACTAGTATTTATCATTAAAAAAAAAGCCACATCTAAAAAAAACACACAAAGTCAACCAGATATAGTGGGCAGCCAACTTAACGACCAGTGTCTGCAGGCAGCCGGGGGTAACGGATTATATATGCGCAAGCAAATTAGGTTCCACCAGCTGCGACAAAACGCACAATGGCGTATTGGTTTCCATTTGAAATAGTGGACGAATAAAAAAAAATCACTGGTAAATTTATACAGCGCGAGATGTGTCGTTATCATAGAACTGCAATTTTTACTTGATATATCAAATGTAAACAAGAAAGAGTTTATGAGCTTGCATTTTAAATAACAAGCCAACATCCATGGAGTGCGGATAAAATATATAATTGGTATTTTGTACAATAACGAGATCAGACAATAACACAGCTAATTAGGTATTCCACAATTGTGAAATACAACAGATTTTTTTAATGTAATACATACGACCTAAATTTTATTTACTGCAACAAATTTTAGTATTTCAATTTTCTTTCTTTTTTTAAAAAAAAATTGAGGTTAACAACAAAAGGGTGTATATTAATATAATATAATAACACAAGCTATATTAAATACGAGCTTTTGCTGTTCCTGCATTTGCAATAAATTTATTTAATACATTTTTTTAAAAAAAAGAAAAAAAACTTGGATGTTATCGTTCTAGCCTGATTCAAGATCATGATTGTAGATGAAACTGTAGAATGTCGAATTAAAAATTTATGAATTTCATAATCGATATTAGTAAAAGAGAACATTCAAAAGTATTTCTTTTCTCGATTAGACCTTTGATTAGCAGACCGACAGAAGACAAGAATGAGAGTGTTCGAAGTGGGAAAAAAAGCAGAGGAGACATGTTTTATTTCGATTTTGACTCGACATACCGGCTATCTAAATGTTGAAATATGTTGCCTGAAAGATTGAATTTCTATTTACATAATAACTAAAAACCACTGGAGAGTTTCTCTATAGTTACGGGAGGGAGGGACATGGAGAGACATTGATCTTCCGACAACAACTCTACGAAAAAATAAAAAAAATAAAATATATTGCATTATAGAGAATTATTTACGAAAATGCTCAAAAACCGGGATTTTATATTAACAATTTCCTGCGGGAAAACTGCCGGACCCTCCACTCTACTGAGGGGTATTCCAATCCCCTGGAAGATCTGCCGATGCTCAAAACACGACATTTAGGCCTATATGCTTTAAGGCCAGACGACACACATACATGAAAAAATCAATATGGCCCATCAAACTATAAAGTAGATGAACTACTTCGAAGACATCTCATTTTAAAAACAAAAGGTAGGAAAAAGATAATAAAAATGTCGTGTTGTTAACTTAGAAATTATTTCTATACAAGAAATAAAATCATCTTACGTGCAAAGCTATTCGTCAATTACTGTGTATAAAATAGATTTATTAAAGGTATTTAGTACCTACTTTCCAGTGACGGTAAGTCTTGATCACTGAAAAACCAGAGGTGGTATGCCTTTATCATGGAAAAACCAGGGACGGTATGGCATACCACCGCATACTGTCTCACTTCGACCACTGTTGTTAGGATATAAGGTTAAAAATTTGGTAGACAATCATGTTGGATTGGAAGCATCCTCCTTTACGAATTTACGTCACATTTTATAGGAGTAATATTATTATTTAACTTCATCACGTTATGTTGTTTTCTTTCTTTCTTTCTTTTTTTTGTCTAAATTATCATAAATGGTCAGCATTCACTTCAGCATCCTGAATCTGGGAGACAAATATTGTAACTACTCGAAGGTCATTGATGTTACATCGAAAGATAAACAACAACTAACATTTCTCATTATATACTTCCTATCTTGACAAAAAAAGGAACGATTGTCAGATGTTATACACTAGTTCAAACGCATTTAATTTCAGATATGTCATTGTGCCTTCTCCTATCAGCAGCTAGATATTGAACCTTCAAATGTGTAGATTAAAAAAAAAAAAAAAAAACTCTTATCTATATTTTCTCTAGGTATTTCAAGCATGAAAACTAGAGATAGTTTTGATAGTACTAATAAGCACAAGTACCATATGTCAGTATTTTCCACGGAAAAAATGGGACTTTATATTGATTTGGATCATCGATAATTGTAACTATATATTTAATTTGCATCGTGAAAAACTAACTATATATTGATTTGGATCGTGGGAAACTCCAGCTCTGCCAGGAACCGTTTAGTTGAGCGGTTAAGTGCTTTTGACAATTCTGAGGAAAATAATAACTGTAGCTGCACTTAAAAAAAAAAAATCTTAAACAAAATTAAATAGAAACATAAATGAGTGGTATTAAACGAACTGATGAAATACCCGAGTTTAAACGGATATTGTGATCCTCATTCCGTAAGAATCTTCGCAAAATTTGTGAATTGTTACGCAAATAATGTAGCTAGTAATTATAACTACCACTCTGACTATCGTGAAATAAAAGGCGAATTTTCTGTTGCATTGACGGAAACCAATATATAATGAGACCCTGAGTGTTGTCCAACATAATCTCACATAGCCACAAATCGAACTAACGACTTAATTTACGACACGATTGAACCGAGAAAATTAAGAGTCACGATTTAATCTTACAATAATTCTAAACATACTTCTGAGTCCATATCTATGTAAATCGATAACTGACGAACGGAATAATAGTACAAAGACAACCACATTATATCTCTTCGATCTCTCCTCCCTCAAATAGTTTAAAGTATCATGATAATGATCTTATGGGTAACGCATGACTTAAATAAGTGGTATTAAGTCGCACCATCAAGCATAAAACAGCTGCATCATCTGCTCTCTACGTAGTTCATCTCCTGATCAAAGAAACTCCCCAACTTTTTTTCTTTCTAAATATGATTATTCGATGGAACAGTGATTCTCAACCGGTATGCTATAACACACTGTTATCTCGCGTAGCCCCATGAGTATGTCGCGAAATTTTAGAATTTAAGAAGAAATATTGTGTCATCCAGAAGCTTTTAGATCTTACACTAATTGGTAGATAATACTGAGTACAACAAAATAATATGTATCAGTGTAAAAGCTCATGCGTAGTCCTTAAGAAGATTGAAAAAAATCTATATCTAAAAATATATGTTGAATGAAAACTACGCCAGCTATTAAGGTAAGTCTAATATGGAATTATATTTAGAGATGTTCACGAAACGAGACACATCAATTTCGAGAAATATTAATTTTTTGAGAAATATAAATTTTTCGAGTCGAGAAACCACTTTTACAGCACATTTTCGAAACGATACAACCTCAAATATTGTCTCGTGTGCATCCCTAACCTCATGAAGCTCTTTATTACGACAGTAAGAAGATCAAAATTCGTAGACTGGTTATTGAGATATAGCCTGGAATTATGATTTATTCCTAAATACTATTTTCTATTTAACTAAAATATTATCCGAATTAATCGAAGATCATATAATAAGTTTGATGGTAAATTATCATGCGTAATTTTTGAGAAAAAAACATTTTTTAGCATTAAAATGACGTTCGTTGTTGATCTACAGTTTTATTCTGCTGGAAAAGTTTTCTATTATTAATTTATGTCCTGCATATTATGAAAATATGAACTATTACGGACTACTGCTTGCAATGAATTAAATTTAGTTTTGAGATACACTCTATCAATCAAAGCTAGTAACAACGCTCAGTTCTACTTGCAGATACTTAATAGTATAGATAAATTTATGGTCTTATACTATTAAATTATCATTGATCTAAAAAAAAATCCTCAGTGTGTCGTGATGTCGTGAGAGTTCTGTAAAATGTGTCGTCAGTAAAGAAAGGTTGTGCCATTGCGAGAGAGCACAGTGAACAAATTATGAAAGCTAGCCTTTAAAACTTAAACGGACATTTAGCAGCCGACCATAAGTTGGGTACTACTTTAAGTTGCTAAGTGAATTAAATAGATAAATGAGATATAGCTCACCAGTCGAATACCTTTAACCGTTCTTTCGAGATTAAAGTAGCCTAGATGACGGTCGTACTCACCTGAAACAAACAAGAAAAAAATCATTAAATAAAACATATTCGACATGTTTTACTAAAATTCCACAAAAAAATCTTATAAGTTGACAGGCAAACAGTGGGGAATGTTCTGTGCTTGACTTTGACATCTGCAACTAAAGGGATTTAATATATTAAACTATGTAAAACAATCGCATATATATTTCCTGATAACTTAAGACATTTGTTGCTAATACTATGCAATACGACAAAACTAATTATTATGTACTTTTAAGTATGTTCTAAAATCTGAAGGTAGTGCTTTGTGATTTTCCTTTACATCTTCATGCAACTCCGCTTTTACAAAATATGGAGGTGATATGATATTAAAGTGATATTCGAAGTACACATTACTATTTCATTTTTATCATGTGCACTGTATTTCCAAAAAGGTATGAACCTACAAAACCATGCACAACAAGTAAATGCGCGAACAATGTAAGCATAGCAGAATACGCAAACTTAAATATTTTGTTTAAAACAAACAAACAAACAACAAAGGTTCAACTGTACCGTTAACTTAGCTCTGGGTTGTATAACAAAAAAAAAAAAAAAGTAAAATTTTGATGTGTGGAGTGCAAGGACTATATTACAGTAATACAGAAATATATTCAATCCAAATATACTCTGGTAGACTATAGAAAGTATCAGCGCTGTAAGTTTCAATTTCGTCGGGAAGATGTCAAAAGATGGAGGATGTGTAACCCGTGAAAATGTTAACCGAATGACTTCATTAACGAATTCGCCCACCAAATGATTCATGTCTAGAGTGAAACATCGACGTTACGGAAAGCTGTTTAATAAGCAGAAGTTTTCGAGTTGCATGAGAAGAAGAATGAAGAAGCTTCGCTGGGTGCAACGAAAAAACAAAACAAAACAAAAAAAAAACTGTCACTGAAGTTCAGGACAACGGAATAATGCAGGAATTAAACAACTAGCTATTAATCTATATACTGAAGAGATTATTTCGCACTACCTTTTTCGAATTTTGCCGGAAATTGTGGAAAAATTTCATTATAAATTACTTCAAATAACTCCAAAAGCGATGCGAAATATCAAGTATCAATAAATACGTGATAGAAGTGTTGAGTATGTTTATAGTATGTCTAATGAAAAACTTCGTACAAGACGATCATTATTTATTATCATAAAATAGGTGACTTTAATACTCTTGTTCTTTCAGGTTACTCCACCGTACTAAGGAAAGCAGAGTTAATAAGGAAAATGAGCTTGTCACTGACATTGTTTGCGATATTGCTCGTTGCTGGTCTCGTTAGTGAAAATAACCATATGTAAATGCATAATAATTAACTTAATCAACTCTATCTACTGCAACACGTAATTTTTGTGAGTTAATAACACTGAACAATCGTTCACTCGTCAGTAGTACGCGAAATAGTAGTACGGATTCGTATGTGCAATAGGCAAGACGTTGCTGGTGTAAAATGAGATACTTCTCCGACTTTAGGCGGCAAATTGTTAGTGCACTATTAGTTAAAGTAGGCATTCAAGTTTGTCACTATGTTAGCCATGTTAAACAGCCTCGAAGGCAATGACGGCATATAGCACTCCTGGCAATATATCTTCAGGGAAGATAAATGGAGAATGGAAACCAACTCTAGGTCAGAGGAATAGCCTATGTCACCAAGAATCATAGAACTACAGTGCACAAAACTGACTGCAGAACTCGATCACCTTAGTGACATATGACAATTACAGTCAGATGAAAAATGCATAACCTGAATATCCGGAGTCGTTTTGCAATTTCGAAAACTCTGATCACTACTGCCAATGAGATCTATCTACCAAGGCTAGAAGATTCCGGATGGTACTTGGAGGACCAAATTCTGAAGCCACTTCTGGAAAGACTTAAAGATATTCCCAAGGCTTGTTTAGAGATTACCATGTGTAGGTCAGAAACTTGAGTGTCTAAATTTGAAATGCAAATGTAAGAATCGCGGTTTCTTGTGAACTTCAATGTGTAGTTGTCCAAACGAGTATAAAAATTCAATATCAGTTAATGGACCGAGATGAAGACTGAATGATGAATTAAAAACATCACAAATTTCTTTATCTTTTTAGGATATTGAGAGCTAATTCTAGAAATCAAATAATTTGTTCTCTTGTGTAGCGATTTCTTAAGCATATGCTTTTTTTCTATTACGTTTTTTATTATAGATTTATTGTATTATAGCAACTGTACACAATCTTAATAATAGGCAAGTGCTTCCTCCGTAAATAAAATTTAGCAGTTTTAAAACTGAACATTTATAAAATATGTGAGGCATATCTTATTTTTTGCTATTTTCTTACCGTTACAGTAAGTATTTAAGATATCAGGTACAGGGTGTCACGTATAAAGGAAGAAATTTGCAGTTTCTCATACTGTGTACTAGAGAAAGCTCTCTTTTCATTCTTCGGAGAAATTTTGTATTTTGACAAGGGCTATTTTCCGAAAAGCTTCTCAATTGATATTAAAAATTGATATTTTTAGTTAGATTATAGACAGATTTAATCATCGGGATTATATACTTGCAGGCAGACAAGATTATATATATATTAGTCATCTTCAGCTGCTAATATCTACCGTTTGTGGGAAGGTAACGCTTGGGCCGCGCCGTGATCAGTTTCGTACACGACTGAATAAAGTCGCTTATAACTCAGGCACTATTAGTCCTACACTAATATAAGTATACATTTTTTGAAAGAGCATAAAATGACGGAAAACTTTTAGAAGAAACATTTTTCCGAATTCGATCTTGTAAAGAATCTGCGGCTAAAAAACTGATGTCACGCGCAACCAATACTGAGTAAAAATGAAAATAATAAGAAAACCATTATATTTAGCTCAAAAACGCACTACAATCAAATTGTAGAAGACAATTAGACAAACAAAATGAAAAAAGTTTGGATGTTCTAGCTCCAATGGTCACGGAGATATAGTGAATAATAGAAACGGCTAAACTTTCAGCTTTCTCCCCCTCCCCTTTCGTGAGGTGTTTTTTTTCTGGTATCCGGCATTTTTGTGATCAGTGACGAGTATATATTAAAAAATATCGGATGCCAAATTGTTACATGATTTGCCCTTAAACTCGAAAGGAGAGCACTTTTATCAAGTTGATGCCTAGACTATACAGTAGAGCGTCGATTATCCGAACGTCGGTCAACCGAACGACCGCTTAACCGAACTGTGTACTCGCTCGCACCTGTTACTCTCCCACCCTACCGTCCATCATCCCCCTCACTCCCAAACCAAGTTTCCCACAGTAGTCGCCGCACTGAGCCACCGCTGGCGGAACATTGCTTCTAATGGGGCCTTCATAGGGCGCTACTGACCGGCCAAGCCGCCAGTCGTGTTTCAACAATCAGCACACTTCTGTCGGTTTGGCACTGGCTGTAGAAGTAGCGGTAGTATCAAAGCTGTTCACAGCAACAGCTGCGCCAGCTTAGAGTTGAGACGTGCCGCTCCGCGCATGGCAAATAAACATGTACAGTTCGATTATCCGAACAAACCAGTTTTCCGAACACTCATGTCCCCCAATTACTTCGGATAATCGACGCTCTACTGTATATTGTTGTATGGAACCTTGAACAATATTATATAAACAATATTCACTGTAATATATATTTTCAAGTATTATTTTTTAAATGAAAACCTTACCATAACCTTTTCTTCTGTCAGTTCTTCTAAACCTCAATAATTATCCAGTGTTCATAAGTATCAGAACACTAGTTCATTTTCATTTTAAAAACATAATAATCTAATAAAATATTTTTCTACAAATTCAATTCTGCTCATCAAACTTCTAGAAATACTGTTCCACATTACAGATCCAAATTCTAGTTTAGCTCTAACAAGTAACTTGTATAAATGTCCATGTTCTACTGTTTTGAAAAACAGACCACAAAACAGACCAATGCTTAGAACCTATTGTCCATCTAGCTCCTTTGTATAATAGGATTTACATAGTGACAATATTTTAACTGTCTGTCAAATGTGATTCTCAGATCCTTAATAGTGTGTTTGCTCTATTTTTACACAATTAACCTCGTATTGTTTACACTCGGTTTGTTTACACTATTGTGCTTTGTTTGTTGTCATAAATTTGTTTTCTTAGTATTGATTTGAAACATTTTTCTTTTATACCATGTATTTATCGTATTCAAGTTTTGCTGTAAACAGGTGATCATATTTGTTATTGATTATCCTAAACAATTTGATGTCATTAGCATACAACAATATGTTTGAATATTTGATTTTATCTGGAAGATCATTTACAAATAAAAAAAAAAATAATAATAAAATAAGTCCTAAGGGTGACTCTTGTGGTACTCCATTTTTTACATCACCTGCACTAGATAGGTCCGATTTTAATTCTGTGTGTCCTATTCGGTAAGTAGCTTTCGACCCAGAAAGCGTACATTGAAGACAATTCAATATTTAATAATAATAATAATAATAATAATAATAATAATAATAATAATAATAATATCTGGAACATATGTGTTTACTGAGCAAGTTCACATAAAACCAGTCGGTTAATTGGTTGGAAATTTAACGTCATTTTCACAGAAGTTATATGGGACGTGAACCTACAGTTTAATGTGGACCCGAACCACAAGCTCCCCGAAAGATGTATACACTAACCATGCAGAAACGAAGGCAGGTTTTATAGTCAGGGTGTTGTCCGTTCTGAGTCCAGTGACAGGCCACCCTGACTTTTTTTCTCTTGTCTTACCAGTGAATATTGAAATGATTATCTTTAAATATAATAAATATCTAGTAGAATTCCTTCACACCTTTTATTGGTAATTATTTCAAATATTCGTAACTTTGCTATGTGTTTTCTGTAAATGTAAGTCTCTAAAAATTCACCTAAGTCTCGATGTCAGCATTTATTGCATATAGCTATTTATTTAGCAACAAATCTTGAGTTGGCGACTATGATCATCGGTAATCTACTTCAAGCTTAGCAGTTCAAAATGCTATTTCATAAAACACAGACAACTCCATCTGCAAAATCTCTCCGCGTACTTTTGAAGAAAAAAAACTATCAAACTAGAAAGAAGGAATCACTAAGTCCATCCCTCCTGGTTTATTGGCTTAAATGTGCTCCACTCCTACTTTCCTAAATCATTTCTTCTTTCTCTCTCTAAACACGTTCAACTCTTTCACCAGCTGTGGCATCAGAAAATTACATCCCGCGCTGCTAATTTCTTTCCTCAAACACGAAAGACAGGAGAGGAAAAAACTACCTGCTGCAGTGGCTCATCAGTAAACTATTAACGTGCGGCAATTGGGGTTTTTTCTTTCTATTTCCGAAAAAAAAGAGAGAAAATACTAAATAAAAAGAATAAAGTAAAGCTGAAACGATTTTAATTTCTTTGATTTGACTCATATTTTTATTATAAAAAACATATTTATCTTTTTAACTTTCATTATTCATTAGCATTTATTCCCCCACCCCTATCTAGCTATTTAACCTAAATTACATAAAAGAATTAAAAGTTGTGGCATTGTTAGAATGATTCCGAAAGTTATCCTACGTCACAACACTGTAATTCTACGTTAGATACTCATGAACACCAAATATATACTTAGGACCGTATTCAGAAGCAGGTATAACCGTCTCAAGTGACTGGCGTCACTACCATTACAAAGTTATCTGCGCCATTCCGCATTGCAGTTATTGAGAATTAAGGTTAATATCTTTTTCGTAGTTACTTGTAACTGACTTCCAAGTGTTTTGAAGGAACTACAAAACGCCTTTCCACTACTTAAAGAAACACACACACATTTACGTACAATTCTTAGACTGATAAAATTTATCAAATTAAATTATCTGTAGCGGTTAACGTTTATGTAACTTTGACGGTTGTCATATAAACACCACTAAAGTGAGCACATAATGTAAAAATTTAAGGCACCGGACTCATCTTACCTAATAGTTATCTAGTCCCACCTTCCCATATAGTCAAATCTATCATACAAATGGGAAAGAGTTGGGCTTAGAACCTCTATACTTACCGATATTCTTATTTTAGTTCAATTTAATTCAAAACAATTCAATACGGTTTTGTTAGTCTTCGTATCTTTTAAAAAGAACAAGGGTCACGTCAAATGTTTTCAGAATAACACAATTGCTCGAATTTTATAAAACTTATCTACACCAACATATTTGTCTATCCTTGAAAATCACGCTTCTAAGGATGTCCTTCGATTTTTTAAGACACGTCCCCGTTAATATCTCTTCGTTACCATCTAACTTGATCTCACAGACTCCTTTCTCCACCTTGGAAACAGAACGTAGTGTTATAATGTACAAAATGAAATGAAATCTTTGAGTTTTACGTCCCATGGTTATGCCGGTGAGGCTAAAGGAGACGGTGATAATGAGAGATGAGGGAAATGGTGGAATGAAGAAAGTGGGAGGAAACGGGAGAACCCCGAGAAAACCCACGAGCACGGTGTTTGTCCACCACAAAGTTCACTTGGCGGGGGCTGGGATCGAACCCGGGACCCCAAGCACCAGAGGTGAACGCTCTACCACTGAGCCACCGCGCCCCCTGTTATAATGTACAGTACACCAGAAAAGGAATTTATGCTAAGAGTTTCACTTCCATTTTACCAAGAACTGAACTTTCAAGCACACATACGTGAACTGTGTTGCCGTGGTCAGGCAGGAATACAGGGAGCTCTGGTTTGGAGTGGCAATTGGCACCAGTCTTCAAAACCCTGAAGAAAGCAACTGCTGTACCAAACTACAGTCACTGTCTTTGTATATCAACACTTTTACCAGACCTAATTATAAGGACGAGAGAGTCACTGGTCATCTTCCTCACTTTCTATGAAGAGATTTTTCGTGATCTTGAACTTTCATCATGGACTCATGATGTTGATTGGTGCTTGCTTTCAGGATCGAAACTGTTGATCTACACTTCATTGTTTGTGACACTTGCGAGAGTAATTTTGACTTTCCGGTCAAACTTGACCAGCATCATAGCATACTCTGAGCAACTGACGCAGCCTCATGCAAAGACTCCGACAAACATCAGCTTGTCCGAAAATGCACAATTATGTTCCTACAGGTACAAACTCGTCAAACTTAAGTCTACAAATACGTGTATATCCAAGGAAAAAAATGTATTTTTACTTTAAGATGTTCCCTAAAAACATTTGTCATAATTCTTATGCATGAAACATTCTTTCAATGTTAAAGTAGCTCAAATTAAAAATAAATAAATAAATATATAAAAAATAAAATCTGTTTTGTCTCAACACCTATGTATTGAACTTTCAACCTATAGGTAAATAAACACGTCCTAAAAGCAATGTGGTTGTACAAATTTTAAAGATGACTGTGTAGACCTGTTTGTGTGTGTGTATGTGTGTGTTTATTTGATATTTGATAGCATATGACAACCCGAGGTTCTGTACAATTTGAGTACAAAAATAAATTTTGTTGAATATTTTAATCAAGTGAAAAAGCACTTCGACTGTGTGAAGCAAGTAGGTACTCACCAAATTTTATTCGTTAGGAATTTATTTATAAATTATTTCCGAACTTTAAATTATGTATAAAAATATCACACTAGAACGCACAAGAATTTTGAAGCTCAAGCCACCTACCTATACACAAGCTATACTCATTTTATGAAAATAAATAAATATGCAAATAATTAAATATTTCCCTTCTTTGCCCAACCACCTCTAAAATGTTTATTCTCTGCAAAATGGTGTTAATGGATTTGGTGTTTAATCATCAGTATTTGATTTCGTACAGTACACTTGAATTTCATTTGTAGATACCGCAAGTAGCTAAGAATGCCTATGCCTCTATATATACGAAGGTCATCCAGAAAATAAAGAACGTTTAGTTATACAACATGATAAAAAAAGATTTTAAAAAATGTTACCTAAAAACTTCCTTTACTTCTCTACATAATCACCATCTTCATTTAAACATTTGTCGTATCTTTCACGAGTTTCAGAATTCCCATGTTATACTCTTCTGAACCTGGTAGTCACTCCATAGAAACAAAATATCGCTTACACATTGATCGGATTGTGACTGGTGATGAGACCTGGGTGTCTCACATCACTCCAGAGAGAAAGCGTCAATCACTTAAATGGCATCATCCCTCATCACTTAAAAACCGAGAAAATTCACTCTCTCAACAAGAAAGGTTATGGCAATCGTCTTTTGAGATCGTAAAGTTTTTTTTTTTTTAATTTTTTAAATGTGGATTTTATTCCAAAAGGTACCACGAACAATGCAAATCGTTATTGTGAGATTCTTGACGGCGAGACATCCAAAACAGGAGTTAGAGAATGCAGTTACCACCTGGATTAATGAACTGGCGGCAGAAGAGTATAACATGGGAATTTTGAAATTCATGGTCAGATACGACAAAATGTTTAAATGTAGGAGGTGATTATGTAGAGAAATGAAAGAAGCTTCATATGTAACAAAATTGACTTTTCCAATACATATTGTGTTTTTTTTAATTTTGTATAATGGTCTTTATTTTCTGGATGATTCTCCTTTATTTCTGGATAACCATTGTATATTATTGTTTCACTCGATGCTATCTTTGATTACCTCCCAAGTAGGTAGTGGTTAACGCGCTCGCATTTTATGATAGTGGTTTCGGTTCGAATCTCGGTGTAATCCATTAGCACGAAAGTAAGATCGTGGATATAATTCTCAATAAAAACACAAACGAACTTAAAAGAACGAAACTTGTTGAAGAAATCTTATGAAACAAACACGCAAAATGCATTGACTCAAAGTTTCAATAAACATTACTTGGACAGATAAGTGTCGTCTTCTTTTAACTCTACGAATACAAGAATTATGATTTGTTATTTCGGAAGTGAGAACTATTAGAAGTGCGGCAGGACATTTGGCGATCTTCGTTCTTGGTATAAAGTCGATTCAATTGTGTGTCAAGAGAGGGTAGTACCTGTCCCTAATATTGATCACTGCGGGCATGGTACAGACCACACCCTATATAGACTTAAAGCATCCACCACCTTCTCAGAAAAGAGAAAGAATGAAACAAAGAGAAAAAAAGAAAGAGAGAGATAGAGCAAAGATAATTGCCTGAAACGAATCAATCTCTGCTAAGTATATCGTTACAAACTTAGTTCACAATACTTCTATGGACTAAATATTTAAGTAAAGGTTAAGGTTAAAAAGATATGTTCCTTTAAACATAAAAGTGCACTTACAGACATATTTGTTATTATTATATATTATGTAATCCAACTAGTTTGATTACAACGAACAATATAATAGCAGCGGTGCTTTTTCAAAGTTTTTTTGTTTTCTCTTGTCACATTCATTACACGAATCACTACAATTTATTTTATTTTTCTTTAGTCAACATGACTTTGCTAGGAAATAAACTAAATATTGTTTTCCCTACTCTCTAGTCTAATGGCTAGCGCGCGCCTTTCGTTCCAGGTTCAATTCTCGGTGACCGAAAACTCAAAATTGAAGAGGTTATGGTGGTTCGTATTCCAACTTAAACTATAAGTTCACGTTTCATATATCTTCGGAACTGAAAAGGGACTATAAACATCAATAAATAAATACTGTTATATATACTGACCAACCAAAACATTATGAACACCTACCTAATATCTGGCATGTCCACCTCTAGCACGTGCAGGATATAAGCCATGCAGTTTGGCATGGAAGTATTGAGGCCTTGGTAGGTGGCTAGAGGCATGGCACCCACATCTGTGTAACAAGTCAATTAATTAATTCCTGTTAATTCTGCAAAACGAGGTGACAAGCTCGGATCTGATGTTCAATGGCATCTGAAAAGTGCTCAATTGGGTTAAGATTGGGTGAATTTGGATGCTATTCAAGTAACTGAAATTCATCACTGTGCTCCTCGAGCCGCTGCAGCACAACGTTGGCCTTTTGACAAGAAGCTTGTCTTGCTGAAAGATCCCACTGCCAGCTAGAAATACGTCCACATGAATGGGTGTACATGGGGGCCGTCATGGTGCCCTCCACACACACACACACACACACACACACACACACACACACACACACATGCACACACACACAGTACCGAGCCCACTGATAACCACGTGAAGAAGAAAAATTGAAATTAAATCTTTGTTTTATGCCTATTAGGCTAAAGGAGATGGTGATGATGAGAGATGAGTGAAATGGTGGAATGAAGAAAGTGGGAGGAAACGGAAGAACCCCGAGAAAACCCACGAGCACGGTGTTTGTCCACCACAAAGTCCACACGGCGCGAGCTGGGATCGAACCAGGGACCCCAAACATCGGAGGTGAACGCTCTACTACTGAGCCACCGCGCCCTCAGTGGAGACTCACGACGCATAATGTCTTTATGCTGCAATAATCCTTTACCAACGTGTCCTATAAGTACGTGCATTATCAACCATAAAACGAAATTCAGGACCTTATATATATATATATATATATATATATATATATATATATATATATATATATATATATATATATATATATATCACGGAACACCAAGACATACTGTTCCTGTATGGGAAGCTTGGCAGAAATCTGCAGCGATTGGGAAAGCAACGTCAGGATTCCATGCATGTGGTATTTATCCTTTTAATCCTTCAAAACTTCTGCTATTGTCTTCTGACAAAATGGCTATAGCTGTTTCAGTCTCACAAAAACAAATATAACTTTGTCTTGCTAAGCATGGTAAAACAAGTGCATGTACAATTAGAAAGACATCGCCTGCCCAATCTTCACGCCAAGAAATGAAATGAATTTTTTGAGTTTTACGTCCCACCGTAATGCTGTGTGGGCTAAAGGAGACGGTAATGATGAGAAATGAATGAAATAGTGGAATGAAGAAAGCGGGAGGAAACTAAAGAACTCTACGAAAACCCTGTACACGGTGTTAGTACACCACAAAGCCCACTTAGCGCGAGCTGGGATCGAACCACGCACGACAGATGAACGCTCTACCACTGAGACAATGCGGCCCACACAACAAGAAATATCAATGTGTTGTGACTCTTCTGGTAAGTTTTCGATCAGTGCAATTTTAATATAACCGTAAGATCTTTTAATGACAGTACTTCCGCATCAGCTTTGATTTCAAGAAACGTATGATGAAGAGGGTATGTGCCTGTATTGAATGCAGATGCCCCTGCCTTCTTCAGTCTTTCGTCACAACCATCAATACCACGGGCACGAAGAAAATTACAATACACAATTTTCAAATTATTCTAGTATTTGTGTTTTGTATTATTTTGATCAAGAAGGTGTTTTGGTTCAGTTGATTTGTATTGTTTTGATGATACTGGTTTAAAATGTGTTGGATAAAGTATACTGACTGTCAGAAATGGTTTCATACTTCATGTTCTGAACACACTGCTAAGTGTTCTATTTGTAATTTTTCATCATAACCAAACATTTTTTTGTGATTAGAAGTTATGAATATAGATAAATTTGTGCTCATTTTACGCCGTGTTTGAACAAATGAAGCAAGTGATGTTTGAAAATGTATTCTTGCATGGTGTAATGAACATTTCTAGTTAAAAACATTTCTGATATTATATCCATAGTACATTAGGTATACTGTAATTTCTGGTATTGCTTTATTTATTGTTTATTATTATCTGTATCGAAATGACGTTCTGTCTTAGTTTTAAAAGTAAGATTTTCTTGAAATTAGTGTTTTTTTTTTTTAAATGAATACGTTGGCTGTTATATGATATGCACGCATTCAATATAGTTTACTTGTGTACAGTACGCTAACACGCATTTAGTATGGTTGAGATACATAATAAACTAGATGTGAAAATACAAAATATTCACTTTATTCCGGAACGTTACTTTACATCCCTGGCAAAAAAAAAAAAAAAAAAGATATCTTACCCTCATGAAATAGTCATCTTACCCAACAAAGATACCTCACTGGAGATGTTTACCTCTCCGCCTCCGTATGATTTGCCGTATTTTTTTTTTAAATTTTATTTTCTTTTTCTTTTAAGAGCGTCAGAGTTGAGCGGAAGGACAAAAGTACACGTTCTGTAAGTCTGAGTGTCTCTACTCTTGTTATTCTTTTTGCTATTGTCTTGTAAATAAGAAGCATGGCATCTTCTCCCAACCATCTCCAGTGAATTTTACTCAGCCTGGAGATTTATACCTCATCATATAGGGTATATAATCCCAGCATCAGAACTAAAGGTTTAAGTATAAAATGTTTCTAAGCGTGGTAATATCAACAATAAGGAAATCCGACCTAACATAGCTTCGAGGACGAAAACCAGTAATGCTCTACCTTTAATGTAATACTAAAATTCTCCAATGGAAACTATACTTTTTACACGTACAAGTCTCCTGTACTTCGTAAGAAAAATAAGCTATTTGAAATATACAAATATAACCAACAAACTGGGAATATGACTTATGAATTCAATCTTTCTTTCCTTTCAAAGGGGGAGGAAAAAAAGAAAGATCGATTATAAATCTTAGGACCATACGATATAAACATGATTAATGACACGGAGATTTCGTTGTGTATCTAGCGTCAGTTGTGAAAGAATACGAGATGGAACGAAAAGAAGCACAATACAGTTGGCGGAAATGAGATTTTTGAGAAAGGCTCCGTGAACGATAAGGATGGATGAGATAGGGAATTACGAGATACGGAAAGCAGTCTGGCAGTGAAGACAGTAAGGAAAAGGTAGACATACCATGAATATCTAAACAACTTGAAAGAAAGGAAATAAGAATATGATGACAAGAGATGAGATATGATAATGAACTAAGATTATAAAAGAAGACGTTAAAGAAAGAATTGAGATAAGAGATTTTGCTGTAAAAAAAAAAAGTATAAGTATACTATTGGAAATTTCATGACGGCCTTAGGGTGAGGTCCAGAAACTTGACCTATTACCCTTCTCCGCCCATTACATGGTAGTGAAACAGATATTTTTTCCGAAATCCGATGTTGCCAACAAATTCGAACTCCATGACAGCTCTCAGCTAAAATAGGAGGGGGTGAGTAAAAGCTGATCTCCGTTACTTGAGTAAGGAGTGGAATGTTTTAAATGTTTTGGCGAAGAAAAAAGTAGCGTGGAAGCTGCGAGTCCTTCGTGTTGTTTTGTTATTTGACACTTCCAACAGAATATCTTTCTTCTTCCGTTAAGGAGCGAATCATATTTCCTGCCAGTTGGTCAATGTTTGTTCATCTCCCTGTTCTCTGTATAGAAAGAATGAAATAAACAAAGAAGGCAAGAAACACATTTTGGACTGTGCATTTTTTTAAAAGATAAACATGAATGCATCTATTGAAAAAAAAAACACGAGGAAGATTTTAATCTATATAAAAGTATCTTCAATTCTAGTCGAATAATAATATCTGAAATGCATGATGAATTAACTTTCTCATTTACATAATAGATAAGGCAACAAGATATCAAAAATTTACAAACAGTGTATTTCAATTATATTTTACATTTTATTAAATTACATTATTTTTAATTATTTTATTACATAATTACACTATATTTTACATCGATTATTTTTATAGAATTCTTCACTAGAGCATAGGCCGTCTAAATTAATTTTCTTTTACTGAGTTTTCCTCATGACACCGGAAGAACATAGGCATAATATTAAATTTTCTTCTTTCTCTTCGGTATTTGATAGTGTTATGTATAGGCCACGGGGTTTAGATCGAGTTACACAGGATGACCATGGTTAGTTATTAGCGGAACAACTATTCTCATCTATTATATTATTATTATTGCTGAGAGGTATTTACGTATTTAATAGTGATCTAGGTATAGTTTGAATGAATTTTAACATTATAATGAGAAATGGGGAAATATTTTGGAAAGGATGCTGACAAATAATAAGTAAAAGGTAGTATCTCACAATTCGTTTGAGAGGAAAACGAAAATCGTGGACAATTCTGTCAAGATTTCTCGTTGCATAATTCTGTAAACTTTCCAATTGTAGTGTGAAATTTAGCACCAGGAAATATTTATTATTTTACTATTATAGTTAATTTAATATGCTTTGTTTCGGATTGATTCCCGATCAAACAGAATTTTCAGTTTTTAATCTACATCTTTAGATAATTGAATTAAGAAAGAGGGAACCTTGGCCTAGAACAACAATAAAGAAAGCAATGTGATCACCACACATGACACAACTTGCCTTCGTTGTAACATTAAATTATTATTTTTATTACCACTAATCATAAAATTATTTATTAACTGGCTGAAGAACCGGCGTTCACGGGAAGAGTAGATTTATGGAGAATATTTGAAATGTTAATCATATTTGAACCCTTTTTTCGCATTTAGAACAGGTATTTAAATGGAAATTAAATTATAAAAGGTTAGGCCACCCAAGTGCTATTTTCAAAAATTGATTTTAAACTGTTTAACAGCTTTTGACATATTTTATATTTGAACCCTTTCCCCCTAGGATACGCCTTTAATGAAAGTGACATGAAAGAAATCCGACTCCAGTCAACTGTTACCTACATTGCAAAATCCATTTGAAACAATCTATCCGTTTTTCTCATGATGATGACAAATAACATCATTTTGAGTGTGGAGGACACATACCTCTTAGGAAACTCATTATAATGAAAGAGATCTGGAAAGCCCAGTTTGAGCCAAGTGCTAATGTTCCAAAATTCTTTCCAAACGGCTCAGCAGTTTTCTCGTGATGATGAGAAGATAGTCTCGATGTCTTCTTTACAAAATTTTCTTTTTACTTTCGAGTGACGATAGGAAATAAAAAAGTATAGCAATCATAAAAAAAAAAAAAATAGATTTAAACGGATTTGTACGTTAGATGATCCCTACATGTCTCAAAACGGAGTTCTGTTCGTCCCAGTGAAAATATGTTCGGTTGCCTAGAGGGCATATCTACGGATCAGCGTATCGAGACATAATTTTAAACTTAAGGTTTTTTACAAGATTCTCTAGCGTCATTTTCCAATTTTCTTAACACCTCTAAAACTACGAGTAGTTTACTGAAAGATGAAAATCAAAATTTGTGATATTCTCAAAAACTACTCTAACGAATTTCTTTTCGTGTTTCATAAATCATTTGGTAGAGCGTTCACCTCCGGTGCTCGGGATCCTGGTTCGATCCCAGCTCGCGCCGTGTGGACTTTGTGGTGAACAAACGTCGTGCTCGTGGGTTTTCTCGGGGTTCTCCCGTTTCCTCCCACTTTCTTCATTCCACCATTTCATGCATTTCTCATCTTCACCGTCTCCTTTAGCCTAACCGGCTTATGCGTGGGACGTAAAACTTAAAACATCAGTAGCGTAGCCAGGATGTGTGTTTGGGGGGGACAAGTGCTGTTATAGGTACATATAGAGGAATTACAAACAAAAATATATAAACATAAAATATATAAAAAATTACAAACATCAAAGTACCAAAGTACATTGTCGGACCTCTTTGGGGGGGCTGCCCCCCTTCCCTACGCCACTGGGCAACATGAGATCAGAAATTTATGAATAATGTATTTTAATTATATTTTGCATTTTATTACATTATATTCAATTACTTTATTACATAATTACATTATACGCGTATTACATCGATTATTTTTATAAAATTCTACACCAAAGCATAAGTCGTTCTAATTAATTTTCTTGCATTATATGCGATGTGGCCGTGTACTTAAAAATCTTTCATTTCTTTTTTTTTTTTTTTTTAACTAGCATTAACACAAAATAGAGCATGTACCTTTCGTTTGCGAGGGGGAGAAAAGAGCAAAATGGAATCCCAAATCCACGGCAAGGGGGAAAAAGAAAGAGAGGAAAGTGACCTCTTAAACCCACATGTGTAAGTCATAAATCAGAGTATAACAGAGACCCAAAACTATGGCAACGTTGGTGGATACACATTTACTTACAATGTCACTAGTAATGGGATACGAGTGTTCGGACATTGCCGAAACCACCCACGGAGAGTTTTCTTGTTCTTGCGACGAGAATATATATCTATTGTAATAGAATTACTGCATCAAGAAGAATTGCACGGCTTTCTTTCTATACCAAGATACCCACAGTACTAACTCAGAATATATCAAAGACTTTTTTTAGAATGCGGTACAAGAAAGATATTATTATTTTACTCAGTTACTAAGGCATGATATGTTAAATTCCATAGCTGAACAAAATTAAATCTCTGGCATCACACGTACATGCTCTTTAGTGACAATCCAGAATTAATAATATGAAATAAACAGAACACCAAGAAAACCCACACAGTATGTTACTCACAGAAAACTCAAGAATTAAATAATTGAACTAGAAATTCTAACACTAGAAGTGGGACCTATATTAGAAGCAACTGAGTTCGCAATTTCATAATTTAAGCATTTTAATTAATTGCATCTTAGGGGGAATATTATACCATCCACACACTGTCAGTCAGAACTATAGGTGTCGATTTTATTAATTAATTAATTTATTTATTTATTATTATTATTATTATTATTAGAGTATAACGTACCATTTTTATGCTCCACGACTAAGGGAGATGGTGATGAAAGTGAACGAAATTGTAGAATGAAGAAGTAGGAGGAAACGGAATAATCTCCAGCAAACTCATGCGCACGGTGTTTGTCCACCACAAAGTCTACGTGGCGAAACCTGTGATCTCACCAGAGGTGAGTGTTCTATCACTAAGTTACTACGGCTCTATAGCTGTCGAAATTACAACTCATAAGACAAAGAGTGATTGGTAACTTTGGTGCATATAAGATTTTCAACTTCCCAATAATTGACTGGAGAGAGAAACTGAGAGTTTCAAGCACCTAGACCAGCGTAAACTGGGATCCGATTCACTACTACTAGCCGTGCTGAAAATCGAGCCAAGAATTTTGAATAATACAAATGGAACTCCTCTTCGTGATTTGCTTGGTTAGTGGAATTAGACAAACAAATGGTATAAACATAACAGAACGGAATACATAATAATAATCACAATTATCATCAAATGGTAGATATTTGTCATCACTATCAGACCACTTATCAAAAATTTAAAAGCCTCTATGCACTACGATCTTCCGCTAATAGATTTTGTTTGGACATAAGAACTGCTCTCTTCAAAATTGTTCACGACTTAACAACCTCCTACTCTTTCTTTCTTTATTACTCCCAGCTCACGCCAAGTCAACTTTGTGTTAGACAAACACCGTGTGCGTGGGTTTCCTCGAGGTTCTCGCGTTTCCTCCCACTTTCTTCATTCCACCATTTCATAATTTCTCATAATCACTGTCTTCTTTAGCCCATCCGACATAACCGTGGGACGTAAAACCCAAAGATTTCATTTCTTTCTTTATTACCTTCCACACCACACTCTATCATGTACCAAGTAAGATCGCTTCTCCCCAGTAATGTACTTACTACCTTATTTTCTTATTTTCAACTATCTTCACCATTGTTGTTCCTCACGAACCTCTGTTTACACTTCACTGTTTCTTTCGTCCCAGAGTCATTCCGTCAAATCACCTAATTTTAAAACATGATTGTGCTTCAATGTCTCAGATTCTCTTCAAAATTTTTTCATACATAAATACCAATGAAATTATCCTAAATTATTTTTTTTTCGATTTTTTGGATGAGAAATAGGCCAGGGAGAATTTTTTTTTTTTAATGTGAATTTTGCGCCAATTTCACTTTCTGGCACTCAGCATCATGGAACTGAAGTTATTGAGCTCATCCAGGTATCAAATCAAAGCTTAAGTTTTGCTCTTTTAGTAGATTATAAGAAACTTAGCAAAAGGTTACACTGCCAAACATTAATAGGCATACAAATCAAATTTTAGGTTTTTTTTTTTTTTTTTTTTTTTTTACAAACTGTGCCATTGCTCAAAAATTAGAACTATGAAACTTTTGAAACTTTTTTGTACATTCATCTTTACACGTACCTGGTATGGTTAAAAAACAAAGAGGGTTGTTTTTGTATTTTTGTAATAATTATTTTTTTTTAAATATATATTTTACATGTACGGAAATATACAGTTTTAAGTTTCGTTATAAATTATATCATTGCTCGTAAGTTACAACTATGAAACTTTTGAAAATTTTTAATAGAATTATCTTAGCCCATACATGATATAGTTATAAAATAAAAAGGGTGCTTTTGGAATTTTTGTAATTATTATTATTATTATTATTATTATTATTATTATTATTATTATTGTTATTATTATTATTATTATTATTATTATTATTATTATTATTATTATTATTATTATTATTATGCAGTTTATATGTATGGAAATATACAGTTTTAAGTTTTGTTACACATTGTATCATTGCTCGTAATTTACAACTAGGAAATATTTGAAACTTTTTTAAATAGAATCATCTTAGCACATACATGATATGGTTAAAAAAAGATGCTTTTGGTATTTTGGTATTTTTTTTTTAATATTTTACATGTACGGAAATATAGTTTTAAGTTTTGTTACAAATGTGTCATTCTTCATAAATTACAACTATGACACTTTTGAAGCTTCTTTTTATAGAATAATTTTATCACATATATGATATGGTTAAAAACTAAAAAGAATGCTTTTGGTATTTTTGCAATTATTATTATTATTATTATTGTGTTTTAAATGTACAGAAATATACAGTTTTACTGTTGTTATCAGATTATGCCTTTCCTCTGAAGTAGTGATGGCGAATTCCGGAATTCTTACTTTCCGGATTCCGGAAAGTAAAACCGGAAAAAAATCGGAATTCGGAAAATTTTGGCCACTCCTACTTGAAGTGACAACTGTCACACTTTAAAACTTTTTTAAATAATCATCTTAGTAAATACTAGGTATGCTTAAAAATAGAACTGGTGTAATGTGTAGTTTTGTTACTACCATAATATTATATTTTTGTATTTTAACTATGACTTTCAAGTTTTTTCCAATTGTACCATCACTTACAACTATCAAACTTTTGTAACTTTTTATGGGATTAGTTTGCATTTACTAGGTATGATTAATAACAAAAAGGGATATCTTTTTTGTAATAATTTTGCGGTTTTGTGAATAGAAAATATAGGCCTAGCAATGTAAAGGGTTGAATGATTATTACAAACTCTATTATAGACTAATGTACATAGATGAAAACAATAAACATACATACCGGTAATACTTCTTAGAATTACATAGAGCTGCATACAAAATGTTGTGTCCTACATTTCACAGCTCATTCTTTTCATTGATGATATGATATCTTCTTTTAATTTTGCTTTCAGTTGCGTAAGTCCGGGCTGATTCGCTTGCAAGAGATGGAACAGGAATTTCCCAGATGATATTATCAAAAGGTACCCAAAAAAAGTCTTCATTTTCTGGCCAGTAGAATATAGAAGGCCCAGAGTGATTCATTAATTGCATTCTGACGTACAAAAATAATAATTACAAAAATAGCAAAAGCACCCTTTTTATATTTTAACCATATCATGTATGTGCTAAAATGATTCTATGAAAAAGGTTTCAAGAGTTTCACAGTTGTAATTTATGAACAATGACACAATTCGTAATTTATAAACTGTATATTTCCGTACACTGTAAAATTCCAAAAAAATAATATTGTAATTACAAAAAATACCAAAAGCACCATTTTTATTTTTTAACCATATCATGTGTGTGCTAACATGATTCTATTTAAAAAGTTTCAAACGTTTCATAGTTGTAACTTACGAGCAATGATACAATTTGTAACAAAACTTAAAACTGTATACTTCCGTACATGTAAAATACCCAAATAATAATAATAATAATAATAATAATAATAATAATAATAATAATAATAATAATAATAATAATAATTGCAAAAATACCAAAAGCACCCTTTTTATTTTTTAACCATATCATGTATGTAATAAGATGATTCTATTTTAAAAAGTTTCAAAAGTTTCACAGTTCTAACTTTTGAACAATGGCACAGTTAAAAAAAAAAAACTAAAATTTGATTTGCATGCCTATTAATGTTTGACAGTGTAATCTTTTGCAAAGTTTCTTATAATCTACTGAAAGAGCAAAACTGAAAGACACCTGGATAGCTCAATAACTTCAGTTCCATTATGCTGAGTGTCAGAAAGTGACATTGGCGCAAAATTCACATTTTTCAAAAAATTCTCCCCGGCCCATTTCTCATCTAAAAAATCGGAAAAAAAATAATTTAGCATAATTTCATTGGTATTTATGTATGAAAAAATTTTGAAGAGGATCTGAGACATTGAAGCATAGTGCTCTAGGTGATTTGACATGGAATGACCCCCCACCTACTTTCCTCGATTCCTTGTAAAACTTATACTTCGAACACTTTCTATAGTTTTTCATCGCTCTTAATTATATTCACGTTTCTGTTTCACACAGACCAAAATTTCTTATAAAATATTTAAGTATTTTTTTTCTATCTCTCCATTCAACGACCACAAACTAACGTTTCTCTGGTTTCTAAATGCTTTTTAGAACATTATTATTATTGTTTCATTTCCCGTTCAGGTTTCAGATATTCACTAACAACTACCTACAAACTTGAAACTAGCAACTTCTTTCACTCACCAATTGGTAACGTTTCCTTTGTTTCAACTTCGCTAACCACTCCTACTGTTTCAGTTTCTTTTAACAGTCATTTTCATCCCACATTGTGACCATCTTTTCCTCAAACTTTCTAACATTCTGTTAATTTTCGTTTTAGATTCTTCTGTAGTTGCTATTATATATGTAAGTCGAATGTACTTAACCTTCTGCCTCTTACCGAAATACAATAGTCATGGAGACTCTACTGTTTATTGTAAAAACACGTTTAATGATGTTGTAGAAAACTAATAGGCATGCGACCAGTATTTTTCTACTTTTTTTTTCACCGTGGTCAGCACACCACGTGTTCGTACCACGACGAGAACATTCCCTTCTCCCTTTACATCATCTACGGACTCTATTTTCATAGTCTATTATTTCTTTTTTTCCTTTTTCTTAAAATCTGTTTAATGGAATCGTTTCTACGACACTTGCACCATCTACTTCCCATATTTGGGGCACAGTGGTTCAGTGGTAGAGCGTTCACCTCTGTTGCGTGCAGTCCCCGGTTCGATCCTAGCATGTGCCAAATGCGCTTTAGGATGGACAAATACCGTGTTCATGGGTTTTCTCGGGTTCTCCCGTTTCCTCCCATTTTATTCACTCCACCATTTTCATTCATTACTCATTATCACCGTCTCCTTTAGCGTAGCCGACCTAACCGTGGAATATAAAACTGAAAGATTTCATTTCATATTTATATTAATATTCTCTAACTTTCCTCCATGTTACCTAATGGGATAGGGTCGTTCAAGATTGACCGGGATTTTCGTACGTAAATAATCGACGAATGGCCGGATCATGATGAAACTTGCGGGTGACGTAATGTATTCCTTCTCGAGTAACTAGCGTCCAGCATGACGTATTTGAGGCATGCGCAGCAGTTGGAGCGAACATGGCGACAAGCAGTGTGGCTGTGGCTGTGGAGCAGCGGTGTGTAATCAAATTTCTTGTGAAGGAGAAAGTTAAAGCAACTGAGATTTTAAGAAGATTGCAAGCACAGTATGGTGAACAAACAATGTCACAGACAAAAGTGTACGAATGGTGTGAACAGTTTCGCGAAGGACGGGAGCTGGTGACAAATGAAGCGCAGGACACGTTCGCCCGATTGCAGACACACCAGTGAATATCGCACGTGTTGAGCAAATGATTCTTGAGAACCGGCGAGTTACAGAGCAGGATATTGCTGCCGAGGTGAATATCAGTGTCGGGAGTGTTGAGACATCATTCACGACTACTTATGCTTCGGCAAAATCTGTGCAAGGTGGGTTCCCCGCCAGCTGACATTTGATGAGAAGTGGGCACGCATGACGGTCTGTGAACAGCGTTTGAATCGGTTTCGAGCAAAAAGTGATGAATTGTTGCAATTCATCATCACGTGTAATGAAATATGGGTGCACAATTCAACCCCAGGAGACCAAAAGAAGCAGCATGGAATGGCGGTATAAAGGGTTCCCCACCTCCCAAGAAAAACAAAGCGCAGTCGTCCGCTGGAAAGATCATGGCAAGTGTCTTCTGGGACATGAAGGGTGTTATCCATGTGGATTTTCTGGACAAAAGGAACACAATTAATGCCCACTATTACTCCACATTGTTGAGTGGTGCTGTACGAAAGTCCGTTCGCAAGAAAAGACTTGGGATGTTGTCTGGAAATGTCATTCTTCCCCATGACAATGCCCGCCCTTATACGGCCAATGTGACAACAACAACTCTGGCTGAAATGCACTGGGAAGTTCAACCCCATCCCCTCTACAGTCCAGATTTAGCCCCCAGTGATTGCCATTTGTTTGCACCCTTAAATACATCTGGGAGGGAAGAAATTCACGACAGACGAAGCACTGTGGAACGATGTCCTCCAGTGACTACGACAACAACCAAGTTCTTTCTACGCCAAAGGAATCAGGGAGCTGCCACAACGATGGCAACGGTGCCTCGATGCGCACGGTGAATACTTTAAAAAGCTGACATAGCTCGGTGCTTCTTGTGCTGTTTCCCCTGAAGAAATAAAAGTCCCGGTCAACCTTGAACGACCCTGTACTACACAAGTTTATTTCCCTTTGAACACAGTCGAAGTAAAAATTTTTCTTTCTTTTTTTCTTACTTCCCACATCGCACTGTTCAAACTGTTAAAGTTACCTTCATCAGGATAAAAGTAAACAATCACTGTGATTTCAGCAATCTTGATGTGGAAGAATTGCTGCAGTTGTGTGTTCCCATTGCCGAGTGGGTAACGCAAGTGGCAGTGAGAGGACATGCTTTGGAGAGAAACCTAAGTAGTGGTTTGGAGTCCCGCCTCATAAGACTCGTTGCTAAAAAGGGACATTGAATTCCAATCAATGTAGCAACTGCTGCTATCATATTCAATCACTTGTTTATTGGGTCTTAATTTCAATGAATACTCACCACAGAATAATTGAAAATTGACCCCGATCAGAAATTGAGCTTCATGTTTTAGACATTCCGGTATTTGGGAACTTTAAACCGTTTATATGACAAATATCTTTTACACAGGGTGTTTTATAATTCCTATTACAGTGCTTGAGGGTTGAAAGTAGACATGAAAACAAGCGAAAAAGTTTATTACATCAAAGTTGAAAGCTGCGTTCTTTCTGAGTTATGAGCGCGGGAAAATGCGGAAAATTGAATTTTTCAACCTTAATAGCGCACAAATGAACAATGTTAGAGGAAGCAGTGTGGTGATTTTTAAAGAAAACCACACCTTTGTTGTCAGGAAATACAAGTTCACGAGTACGGGGAAAGTAGATACAGGATTTCACAAATTAAGCCAAGATCTCAGAAATAATTATGGATTGAACGGGGAGAGGAGAGGAAAAATCTTGCGTTATTTCCCGAAAATCTTGAATCCGGCATTTTTCGAGAACACAAGTATGGTTTCCTCTGAAATTCAACATACCGCTTCTTCTAACACTATTAGTATTTGCGCTATTAATGCTCAAAGTTCAATTTTCTGCACTTTCCTCTCGGAAAGAACGCCGCTTTCGATCTCAGTATAATGAACTTTTTTTTTTTTGCTTGCTTTCGTGTCTTCTTTGAAACTCCAAGCTGTAATACGAATTATGAAACATCCTCCCGTCCCCTAATTTTTAAAAAATGAAATATTTAATTTAACGTCTCAGGGTTATGATTTTTACGTAAAGTGAATAATTACTAAAAGTGAATAATTTATGAAATTAATTTATAAAATGAGAAAGTGGAATAAAAGGAGAGATCCTCGAGAAAACCTATGGACATGGCGTTGGTCACCACAAACTCATATGGCCTGTCATCGAACGACAGATGAGCGCTCTATAACAGAAATAATAACGGAACTTTATTTTAAAATACAACATTTATCGAACACTTAAATATATATTATATATACACACCAGAACTGTCATGTAGTCTGTACTTGGATCATTATCAAAAATTAAATCCACAATAAACAGTTTTTAAACGTGGATAGTCCCAACAGCTTCCACGCACAGAGATCAACTGTTCTCTCTGCCTCACGTTCATTTTGCAGTATCTATATATATAAAAGAGAACGCACAAATCCTTTGTGAACTCATCACGCTAATACGGCTGAACCAATTTCTTTCATTTTTGGGGGGTTATTAGGATTTGGACCCTAGATGGTTTTTATCATATCACTTTAATTTTTAATTACCAGTGTCTTGAGATAATTGACCATTCAAGTGTCCATACGTACAAATCCTTTGTTATTAGTTCATCATAGGTAAAAATAAACGTATTTATATGCAACCCGCATGACCATGTGACTCGGCGGGTTAACATAAATGACAGGCGCTATAATTTTAACATTTACTGCAATTTGAAAGCGAAAAAGTAAAAATTATCTAAGTAACAAAGTTTATTGCGTTCCGGGGTGACCGCAGCGAAGCGGGGTGAACGCTGCTAGTCTCAAATAAAATACAAAATAATTTTCACTCTTGGGACACTTCATTTGATTTTCCTAGATCAATATGGGTTTATCAGAAGTGGAAAAGAGAATTAAAAATTCGCCTCGTTTCTAATTAAAGCAAGGGACAGTCTCACGTTATGAGTTCAACACAGCTGTACTCAATGTGATCAACACAGTTTGCAGCAATCTACATATCACGAAAGCAGGATATGAGACACAACGTTACCGTACGCTTATCATCTACTGGGCGATTTAACAGTAGATTAAACATGAACAATAACTACAGGCAAAACAAAACACTGCGTAAGGTACGAATATGATATCAAACCACTCTAATGCAAATCTAGGCAAACTGATACTACACATTTCACCCGAAGGAGAATATACACGTTATCGCTACATATTCTGTTGCTCCAAGGAACAAGGATAGCTTTTGTTTCCTAGCGGTGCAAAGTACTGCAGTCACACTAAAGAAGAAAAAACTAATATCTTTCAGAAATATTTGGATAACGAATGTTATATCAATTATTCTAATAATCAGTGGTGATTTCATATTTAAATTGGGGAACTTTGAATATGTGGAGTTGTGAAAAGTCTTCTTTCCCACCTCAACCATAAGTTGGTGGGCAACATGAAATTTTTAAAACATTTCTCTCCATTGGGAGAGCTGTTTTACACTTTCATATGGTCTTTTCTTCGTAACTGCATAAACATATTCTATCCTCGATCTTCCTCTTCCTGATTTTCCTTCCACCTTTCCCTCTATCAACGGTGATCTAATCAAAGCGCTGAATAAGATACCCAAGCATGCTGTTTCTTCTTTTTCCTAAATCTTCATGATCTGTTGTCCTTCCTCTTCCTTTCGGTCCATGATATGCGCAGCATTCTGCGCAAACACCACAGTTCAAATGCTTCCATCTTGGATATTTCAGCTTTTCTCAATGTCCACGTCTCTGATCCGTAAAGCACCACGCCCCATATTACAGTCTTATAAATCATTTTCGAACGTTCAACTACACATTTCTTGACGTTAGCTGTCCTCTTTTCCTACTGAATGCTTGTTTAGCCTCCACCATTCTTGAACTTACGTTTTATTTTATTTATTTATTTATTTTTACTTCTACCGTCCGAGGATATTAGATTTCCTAAATAGGGGAACGTCTTTCTAGCTATATGCTTGTCCTCTCCTGTCCTGCTCTTGTGCATTCTATCAACTTTGATCTTCTTATTTATCTTAATTTTGCGTTTGTTTTTTTTCAGTTGGTCGTTCAAGTTTGAAAGTGTTACCTGCTAGTTCTTTTCGTTCTCTGCTATCAGTGCTATATCATTAGCAAACCTTATTGTGCTGAAAACCTGTCCATTTACTTTTACGCCTTTCTTGTTTTTATCAAAGGATTCTTTCATAGCCTCTTCTACTATATAGACGTTGTGGAGAGGTGAAAGTCCACATCCTTGCTTTACTCCTTTACTTATTCTTGTTTCCTTCTGATCTCTTTCTATAACAGCTGGCAGGTTCCTGTAAAGTTGGTGCATTATCCTTCTGTCTCTGTAATCCACCTTCAAATTCTTCAACGATCTGAACATGATATCCCAATCTATGTTGTCAAAGACTTTTTCTATATCTAGAAATGCTATCACAATTGGTTTGTTTATTCTGATGTGCTCTTCCATGATCATCCGTAGACTGCATCCCATGCATCAAAAATACTGTGAAAAATTATCGCACAACGGATGGAAGGGAAAAATCGAAGAACGGCTATCAGAGGACCAGGAGAAAAAGAGGAACACGGGAAGCAATACTGAGTCTGTGGTTGATCATGGAGTGAAAAGTAATACTGCGAAAATATTGGTAATTTCCATTGGCCAGTATTAAAAAAAAAAAAGCATTTGAAAGAACTTCTTTCCCGGGTCACCCTTTGAAATCATCACTGATAAGAACGTCAGCAGTGTAAATAGAGCGTAAATACTATTCATTGAAGTACGGTAATTTAAAAAAATAAGAATCAAATAAACGAATTTTCACTTAAACACATAAAAATGCTTATCCTTTAGAACTTCCTCGTGATTACATGCTTTGCGAATGTACCTTTGCCGCGGGAGACCCGATTCAATTTCCAGTAGGAATTTATGTGGTACGGATACCACGTTAAAGCTGTAGGTCTCGGTGCTGAACAGGACGCTAATCTCCAAATCAATCAATCAATCTTATCTTTTTCGTCTTTCATTTGATTTGACCCTTCAAAAAAAATCAATGACGGCCATTCTAGATCGTACGCCTTCAACCGAACTAATCCGATCTAAATCTAACTTGGATGATGGTACAACTTGATCGGCTATACAAATATAATAGTTTGCAAGCCCATCAAACGTGAGGAGTGGACTCAGTGAAATTATCGCGAAACAATTTAAATATACTCAAGAGCATAGCCGCCGGCAGGGAGCACAGTGGTTCAGTGGTACAGGGCTTACCTCCGGTGCGTGGGGTCCCCAGTTTGATCCCCGGAAAAGTAAGTTTATGGTGCGCAATACTGTGTCCATGGGTTTTCTCGAGGTACCCCTTTACCTCTCATATTCTCATTCCACCAATTCTTCCATCATCATTCACTTGCCTTAATCGTTCATCTCCCTTAGCCTAAAGGAAATTATACGACGTTAAATTCAAAGATTTCATTATTTTACATGTTACCCTCTTCGCCTACGAACTCCGAAAGTGATAAGGGGGCATTATTTCTAACTGGCTGAACTTGAACTTACTAAGATGAATAGTGACACTCTTAATACGGTTGACTCCAAAAACTATGGATTCAACACTAATATCAGTCATATTCTATTATTTTTATTTATCTCCCCTTCCCCCTAGGGGAAACCCTACGGGTGTTTCACTCCACAGTACTTTTCTCCAGACTAAGTCATATATATATCGCGTGTCCTGGAAGCGAACACGCTAACAACGAGGCTATAAAAGAGTTCAAAAAAAAAAAAAAATACTTTTATTGTCATCTGAACAGTGAAGCCTGTTTGGAACAAACTCTTATTGTATCTCATTTCATTTCCGTCCACCACTATAGAACATTAAAATATTTATAAAGATGTCAAATTTGAACTATCTACAGGTTCCACTATAAACTGATTTTACTCTACATTTCTCATGACGAAAAGGAAAAAAATCTCATAAAAAATCAGCGAAATAATACTCTCGTTTCCTCATTTCTTTAAAAAATAATACAATACAATAAAAATAATAATAAAATACAATAAAAGGAAAAAATGGAAAACTTTCTGCAAAATCAAATTTCAACGTAAATCTCACTAATTATCTACACAATGAATTTCACAAAACGTAAAGAAAATATGTATAATGAATCTTTTTACTTCTTAAAGTGCCGAAGAGCGCTATGTAAATAATTATTGTTTTTCATATAATAGCTTTTAATTTAATAGATGTGTTAAAATAAGTTCGTAATGACGACAAAGAAAAACAATTTTAAAAAATGACAGTAAACCGAAAGGAAATGAGAGAGAAACGAAATTGTAACTGAAATAAATTTTGAGCCTTTTGGGAGGGGGAGGTGGTCAGAGAAGGGAGAGAATTAGCTTTCAGTAGTAATGTTCCAATAAAGAGGAAAACTAAGAAAGAAAAAAAGGTATAAAATGAAAAAAGACACGAGAATACTTACGTAGAAAGAAATAGGGTACACAGCTACGTTATGTGAAGGTAATTCCATCTTATAATGAAACTGTTAAAGATCCTATAGCCCCTTCGTCCCTATTGCCATTTCTTTTTCTTCTTTCTTCCTCGCTTCGAATAAATGCTAAGGAAAAATGTCTCTCTATTACAGAACTTTAGGTACGCAAGTACAGACACGAGATAGAGGCGAAGCAAAGCATAAGAAGACGTGCCACAACTTGAGTACATACAAAGTAAGACAGGAGGCCATGGCATAGGACTTATATGGAAGGCAATTGTGAAATGTTGGCGGACCTCATTTAAAAGAGACGAGCGAGAAGAAATAATTCTGAGTTTTATGGCAGTTCGTTTAATTACAGATGCCACTGCCTGGTGTGTCCTGGCAAGCAGAGGAATGTCGAACTGTGAGATTCAATTAATTCCTGTGCAGGGGAGGATGAGTAGAGTGGGAATGAAAAAGAGGGATCTCTGAGGTGTCCTTGCTACCAGCTGATACATTGTGCAGCCGGAGCGCGTAATGAGAGGCGGAGCGTGAACGGGTAAGGATCAATGACACCCCCGTCCGACCAACGCTGCAGCCGTGACCCGACCCTAGCACTGCAGCCACACACGGGTTGCAAACCTAAAGGAAAAACCTCGAGAACTTTTAAGTAGAGAAACTAAAGCAAAAGACCATAAAACAAGAATCTACTCATTCACTTTGTTTTTACCTTAACCGTCTACATCGTAGCAGAAAGAAACGGTAAAATGAAATTGTTGAAAATGTCTGGACTGGTAACTAACTCTTCTTGCGAATGTCCGTAATTAATGGAATTTCACTGGTATTAATAAAGGTTTACATGGATTATTATTTTTGTTACTGTTATATATATACTGTTCAAATAATCTTCCTATATATATATATATATATATATATATATATATATATATATATATATATATATATATGCAGGGGCGGATCCAGGATATGATCAAGGGAGGGGCTAAACCATATTTTGCCGTTTTATCCAGTGTAAAGCAGGATTGATGCCCATTTTATCTAGTGTATACCTGAGCGTCAAAGGGGGGCTATAGCCCCCATAGCCCCTCCCTTGGATCCGCCAAGATTATTTGAAATCATTTTCAAACGAGTCCTTATCCACATCACATCAGAAATCACAAACTACGAAACTATTAACAGTAAACATGGAAATACCTGAAATTTTAAAAAGGTAATAAATTACAAAGGTACAATTTTTTTTTTCTAATATTGAAGGAAACCAGGAAAACTAGTCTGAATGGCGGAACAATTCACGACCTCCCAAATGCTAGGATCAGAAACAAATGGTAATACCGGATTTTAGCCTCTATAGAATTATGGCAGTTAAAATTTATATGAACCGATGTTGGAGGTTCCCAGAGTTAGAGAGTTCACCTTTAATGCGAGGAGTTCTTGGTTCGATCACAAGACATGTGAGTTTCTGGAGGACAACACTGCGACCGAGAGTTTTCTCGGGGGGTTCTCCCTCTTACTCCCATATTGTCACTCCACTATTCCTTTTATCATCATTCCCCTGCATTAATCATCCGTCTCCTTTAGCCTAAAAGATCATAACTGTGAGACATTAAACTAGAAACTGCATTTCAATGTTGACCTTTCGGATACTGTTTATGTATGTATGCTGATAATCAGAAGTTAAAATGTTTGTAGCTGTGCAAAGTACAAACGGAATGCATATTACATGCGTTCGAAACGTTCAGAACGAGAGCTTAGAAGACATTAATGTCATTGATTCAAAGTTGGTGGAACACCATATTCGAACGTGTAATAAATTTGCTAAAACTTAAGTACAGTCCATTCTGATTACTCGTAAAGGCATTAAAAATTACTAGAGGCTGAGAGGCATGACTATGGTTATTATTATTATTATTATTATTATTATTATTATTATTATTATTATTATTATTATTTTACTCTATCGGATATAGAAATGAAAATTAGATTATATATATATATCTATTCCTATCATTTTCGTTCTATATAGAGCGAGAGAATGAAAATATACTTAAGATACGAACCCGAGTAACGGCTTGTTTGCTAAAACTCGAAAAATCGTATCTTCCATTATATAATATCAGTTGTCATATGTTTTGGTAAAAGAGGTAGGTAGCTTCGTTAAAGGGCGAAAAAATTCTGATTTTAGAATGCTGAACTGAAACAATTCCCACAGTGGCGGATCTGAAAAGTAAAAACTGGGGGGCAAGCACAGCACAGCCCAGAGTATAATAAGTATATAATGAATTTACTATAAACTTCCGAAAATATATAAATAATAGCTTCAATTACATTTGTCACTTTAGAAACTGAGGGGTCTAGGCCTCTCCGGCCCCGAGATAGATCCATCACTAATTTCCCGTTATTTGGACTAGCGGATAATAAATAAAACGAACGCAATACATATAACTTAAACTAATCCTTAAACTCAATATTTAACACACTCTAGTTTTGAAAAACAACTATCACAGTATACATATTATCCTGCGGAAACCATTTATGATTCATGTGATTCCATTGCACAACCAACCAGAGCTGTTAAGAAGGCTTAACGGCAGTTCCACACCGTATTAAGCAAGTTAAGCTGCATTTTCTGCATATGTCCATTATTTAGATAACCATCTGTACACACGGATCGTTTAAATACTTGCGTCTTTAACAATAAAAATATCTGCAGACACACTATAAGGAAATTACCATAAGCTAGAAGCGTTAAATATCAGCATTCCGAGATATATATATATAGGGTGGTCCAGCCAGTAATGGGCACAGGTCCAGTAATGAGCTCTAGCTATGGTTTTTCGATGAGAAGTTCTCTATTTCAACAAGTACACGGAAAGCAATGCTCGGAATTTGAACATTGATTAGTCAGCTCTGCCCCATCTTTTTATTTAGCACGTCTGTCATTCGATTGTGTGTTGGTGCGAGAGAGAAGAAGGTGACCTAGAATAATTTGCGTGTTTTGCTTGTTTTCGGAAATTTTTCAAGTTCGAGGAAGATTATTTCAGAAGAATATTAAAGTTACTATTGTTAAAGGTAGGTGAAATACATTATTTTACTTTATTTATGAAAGTCTTAATATGTGATTAAACGTAGAATTTCAAGTGTAGAACCATTCGTGTGCCGTCTGACCTGGGGTGCTCATTACTGGATGGCTATTTTATCTCCTGACAAGTAATGAGCCCCCCATGCTCACTTCTGGTTCAAATGCTTGGCATGCTAATAAGGCACAGAATTGTTTGAAAATGCATCATAATGTGATCCTTATTTGCCTACGAAATATCAAGGAAATAACCTAACTCCTTCCAGTATTGGGCATGGGGATGCTCATTTCTGGTCGAGAGGTGCCCACTACTGGTTTTCACTTAGTCAGCTCTGCCCCATCTTTTTATTTAGCACGTCTGTCATTCGATTGTGTGTTGGTGCGAGAGAGAAGAAGGTGACCTGGAATAATTTGCGTGTTTTGCTTGTTTTCGGAAATTTTTCAAGTTCGAGGAAGATTATTTCAGAAGAATTATAGAAGACGCAGGAGTTTTCTATTTCGAAACTTTAGGCCTAGAATAATACAGGCTAAATGTTTTGTTTTCCTTATATTATCATTACTAATTGTGGGTAATAGCTTTTCGCATAGCGCTGCAAGACCCAACTCATAGTCATAAATTTTTCTGTATAAAATTCTTTTTTCTCTCGTTATTTTGTAGAGCATATTCATTACTATGGCTAATGTACACAGAAAACTAAAAGATTAATTTGTTTTTAATTATTCATATCTTTAACTAGTTGTCATAAAGTGCCCATGTAATTGAAATAAGAATAGCTTTTATTAGTATGTAAATAAATCCTAAATTGTTTTCTTAATTTTTTTCCAGGATTATTTTGGATCCCCAACTTTGACGATGGAAGGCACTAAGAAACGTAAATCCTTAAATTACACCATTGAACAATTACAATTACCGTTATCACTATCGATTTAGGAATGAGCTTTAAAAAACCTAGCACAGAATTCAATGTTCCTAGTGCAACATTACAGAGGAAATTAAGCAGCCTACCGAAAATCAGTTAGAAAGATGGATCCTGCTACTATCCTTACACATGTTGAAGAGGCAGCTTTAGAAAAGTGGATTTTAAAAATGGCAATATTTGTGTTCCCAATCAGAAAAGAAGAACTTCTTGACATAGTTAAAAGTCTTAGATGACGATAGAAGAGAAAATCCTTTCAATAACAACAGACCTAGTTGTAAGGCGGCAGGTATATTCCCCCTTGATGCAAATGCCGTAGATTATACCAAGTGCATGGATGTAAGACAAAATCTTCAGGAAAATCCAGAACAGGAAACAGTTCGTGCCGAAGGACTTAAAGCACTCATTCCTTCACGAACTGGAGAGTAAAATTGATATGGAACTATTGGAGTAGTTATATGCAGAGAAGGAAAATACGGTACTGAATGGAAAGAACTTGTTGGTTGTGTGGAAATCATTCTACAATAACGTGAAGCGCCAAGAAGAGAAGAATGAACAGTCGATACTTGGTCCTGATCCTGATGTTCCAAGTTGTTCATCAATGCTAGTGTTGAAGAAGTAATTCCTAAAGAACAATCCGAAAGTTCCCCGAACACAGAAGATCCTATGCGTGTTAATATTGATAATAGGATGTCTCAAAGCAACAACGGAAAGTTCACATTCTCAGAGAGCAAGAAGAAATTATCGGAACACCAAGCGAGTGGTGCCTTTGCAGTCCATCTTTTCTGGAAGGACTTGAAGAAACAAACTTCCCAGAAAACAAATGCGCATAGGAGAATTCCATTGCCCAGTGCTGCGAGTTCTGAGAAGTGGCAGCAATACTACAAAGAAAAAGAATAGAATAAAAAAGCTAAAAGTAACAAACCTCAAACTAAGAGTCATCCCAGTGTCATTTGCAATACAGCAAATAAAGTGTTAATTGAAAGTGTAAAAGTTCGAGCCCTTTTTCAAAAGAAATCAAAGAAGTCGCTGTCAGAAAGTGATTCCTCGTGTGAACATTTACCAAGCCGGAGACACAGATCTCGAAGTTGACCGAGTTGAAGATATTGGGCCAGATTAAGATACCGGAAACTTGGTTAATATTAATGACTTTGTACTGGTTAGTGTTGACCGTGGTCACTGCAGGCAAGCAAGTGTTTCGTAGTGTCGGTAAATTCACGAGCATTGCAACCGTTAAAGATAACAGCAACACAGGAAACACATCATTCCAATTTCAAGTAAAACTTCTGCGCTATGAGGCTGGTAATCCGTTTAAATGGCCTGATCCTCAAGAAACAATAGAAGTGAAAGATTGTGATATTGGATTTACTTGGAATCAGCAATTTATTGATAAAAGGGGTAAATGTGTGTTTGGAACGGAATTCCATGGGATTTACAATCATAAATAAAGCATCATTGATGATGCTCTGTTTCATACAATATTTTCAATAATTAGTTACTTCTATTTTATACAATTGTACTGTTCTTTCCTTTAGCTTTTTGATAAGGGAAAAACTTTGGTGGAGAAACTGAGAAATATCCAAGCAGAACCTGTTTTTTTCTACTCCACGCTATACTTAAATGAGTAATATTTTATAAGCTCTAGTAAAACAATTTAGGAACCTTTACACAAATATATAAATCTACATTAAATTGAAAGGTGCTCATTACTGGCATTGAACGTGTCCATTACTGGTATATGCAGTGCCCATTACTGGACTTTTAGTAGTTCTTTGGCTTTAGTTTCTACTGTTTCCAAATTACTTTCAAGAAACAAATCTTAAATAGCTGATCATGAAGAGGGATCACTAATATATGCGCAATAAAACTTTTGTTGAAATACATTCAATATTTAAGTCTATAGAGCTAAATAATTTTACATCTTTCGAAAAAGTGCCCATTACTGGATGGATCACCCTATATATATATATATATATATATATATATATATATATATATATATATATATATATATATAAAACTGATGATGAAAACTTGGCTATTGTTAGTTAAACTGAAAAGGCGACTAGTGAAAAGTTAAAATACTGAAATTCTCACACAAAATGGTCATCTCTAGGCGGTCTGCTGCATCAACACTTTTCTACGTTTCTTTTTATTTATATATACCCGTTCTGGGATTTCAGACGTGCGCTCAACTAAACAAAATTACAATTTTCCAACTCGTATTTACGGTTCCTCTCCCATCCGAGCTTTTATACTTCAGCCATGCCTTGCCAGCTTTTTTCTCTATTTTTTTTTAACCAAAGAAATGCTTCTCCTATTTTAACCCATCTCCCTTTCTCCTTTTATTCCGTTCCAGAACCACAACAATGCAACGACGAAATCGGCACAAGAAAAAAAGCAGTGGGATGTTTCCACTAACGGAAAAGAAATATACCAAAATAAAAAAAAAAATAAAAATCAACCAAAAAGACATCTTTAAAAAATATATATGAAACAAAGGGAACAGGATTACTCGTGAAACGAATACATTGTCTAGCCAAAATTTCAGAATTGCTAATTACTTAAATAAAATTCACTGGAAGAAGAGAAATCCTTGAATCTCAATGTAACTGCAAATATCGATGTAAAAATTACGTATTTTTTTCTCATTTACTGTGCGTCACAACATCTTTTAGTGATGAATGAATAAAATTTAGACGTGTCTCTGTGTATGTTAGTATATGCAGAAATGGGTGGGATTTTTTTTTTTTAATTGTTTGTCTCACAGAACAATGCCTAAGAAATACAGTTTTTTCTTTGAATTAGATCTGACGTGTCAAATACTACATCTAGTAGGCCCAAAGAAAGAAACTGTATTCATTTACTCCTGCTCCAATTTTAACTTAAAAAAAAAAAAGTTTCTTTGTACTATTGCATTGCTAGCAAAATGGTTATTTTAGACTTCAAAGTATGCTATGCAGAAATACAGGAAGTCTTATGGAAGTTATATCCGTCCGTCTAACTGTCGATATAAAAACTAACTGTCGATAAGTATTACAGTAAAAAACGGTAAGCCATAATATAAAAAGCAATTTTTTTTGGAATCGATTTAGCGCCCCAAGAACAGGGACTTCCTTTAACCTTCTTTTCAAACTGGAAGTGGTACAAATCAACAAACTTCAGTTTCAACGTTAACAGATAGAGATCATAGAACTAAAACGGCAATAGATAGGGAGAAGAGATTTTTTAGAATTCATGAATGGATTCCATCTTCACTTTTATATCTTTACAAAAACCGGAAGGGATAGCATTCCACTACCACTTCTGGTTTTAGTATTCGTCTACACAGGTTGAAAGTGAGTAAAATACAGTGAGAAACGGCTTTCTGAATTGAGTTTACGGTAACGAGATTCTCCTTTTTTTTTTTTTTTTATCTTGCCTTCTATCTCTGTATTGAAACTAATGGCAGTGGTCGTCATAATGAAAAACGGAGGGTAATGGATTGTGATAAACATTTCTTAAATATGAATTCAGAGTTCGAAGGACAGGTTTTATTTCTGAGTTTACTCCTCTTTTGCAACCGGAAGTTATAGATACACTACATCCGACTTCAGTATTAAATTCGCATAGTTTGAAAGTCCACTGTAGTTTCATAATATGAAACGAAACTCAAATAATAATAATAATAATAATAATAATAATAATAATAATATTAATAATAATAATAATAATATTAATAATAATAATAATAATAATAATAATAATAATTATTATTATTATTATTATTATTATTATTATTCCGAATAACGAGATATTACTTGTATTTTTAAATCATTATATTGTAATATTCCGCACATGGTTGTTTATTAACAACCAACACATGCTCATATTTATAAACATCGATAATGTGCGTCCTACTACGAATTACTACAGTGGCAGACGACAGGAGCATCAACGACACCACTGGTCATGTGATGAAGGACCACCAGCGCCACCAATACACTGGAGCAGCTACAAAATCAAGCGGATCACAGTGACTACTATCAGTCTAATCAAATCCCCTTTCTTAGCTTGCAGTGGAGCTCTAAGCCTCCTTTCCCACTTGGCTTACAGTAGAGTCTTGTTGGGGTCGTCTTCTCTGCTTGCAGTGGAGCTCTAGGCCTCCTTTCCCGCTTGGCTTACAGTGGAGCCTTGTTGGGGTTGTCTTCTCTGCTTGCAGTGGAGCTCTAGGCCTCCTTTCCCGCTTGGCTTACAGTGGAGCCTTGTTGGGGTCTTCTTCTCTGCTTGCAGTGGAGCTCTAGACCTCCTTTCCCGCTTGGCTTACAGTGGAGCCTTGTTGGGGTTGTCTTCTCTTCTTGCAGTGGAGCTCTAGGCCTCCTTTCCCGCTTGGCTTACAGTGGAGCCTTGTTGGGGTCTTCTTCTCTGCTTGCAGTGGAGCTCTAGACCTCCTTTCCCGCTTGACTTACATTGGAGCCTTGTTGGGGTTGTCTTCTCTGCTTGCAGTGGAGCTCTAGGCCTCCTTTCCCGCTTGGCTTACAGTGGAGCCTTGTTGGGGTCTTCTTCTCTGCTTGCAGTGGAGCTCTAGACCTCCTTTCCCGCTTGGCTTACAGTGGAGCCTTGTTGGGGTTGTCTTCTCTTCTTGCAGTGGAGCTCTAGGCCTCCTTTCCCGCTTGGCTTACAGTGGAGCCTTGTTGGGGTCTTCTTCTCTGCTTGCAGTGGAGCTCTAGACCTCCTTTCCCGCTTGGCTTACAGTGGAGCCTTGTTGCGATCTTCCTCTCTGCTTGCAGTGCAGCATTGAGAGATTTCTTATCATGATATTACCCAGCTTGCAGTGGAGCTTTGCGATAGTCCTTGCCCGCTTAGTTTGCAGGGGAGCTTTGTCGGGACTCTAACCCCTTTCTGCTTGCCATGGAGCATTGAGTATCCTACCCATTCTCACTTAGCTTACTATGTGAGGAATCCTTCTCGAGATCGCCAGGTCTATAGAGGGGATTGCTATTTTAACCAAAACATTAGATAATTTGTACTTGTTGTATATTACTGTATTAGAACGAAATTTTGTAATAAAATTTGGTAGTAGGAGAAAACGATTCCCCACTATAATTGTTTTACCTTTGCTCTACCTAAGATAAACTTTACATAATGCATGATTTTTTTTTCAATTTTAAGTGAAGGAATTTTTTAAATCGGTCGAGCCGTTTGGGATGTATACTCTTTATGCGCTCAATGTTAAATGAAAATGCAACGTTACCATTTACCTGAGGCTGGGGGAGGGAACGACGAGACGGGAGATGGACGAATTTTGTAAGAGTATGGTAAATTGGGGTATCTTTGAAATGGAGGCAGGTCAATTGACACGTTAGGATAGCATACAATAACTTCATTCACTTATGTTGTGGATCCAGGTAAATGGTAACGTTTCATTTTCATTTAAAACTGGGTGCATAAAGAGTGTACAGCCCAAGTGGCTAGTCCGATTTTAAAAATTCCTTCACTTTAGATTGAAAACATCATATTTGAAAACAGTTTCCCATCTTACATATTGTTGTAGCTCTGATAATAACCGAGTTATCCTACGTATTCAGGGAACTTTTGGGGCACCCTGTACAGTATTACAAGACATACGAGAAAATTAAGTTACATGGTTAGATTAACAATATGTGACGCACACGGATTACTCTCTTGTGCAGTGATAGAGTAAGCTGAAAGGCATTTTCACATCCTAATATACATATATTGCACACACTCCTCTTGAAGTTGAATTTCAAGAAGTCTAATCTACAACGTTTATTATTATAATTCCTATTAGGGAGATTGTTCGCGGTCGTTCAGTTAGGCGAGAGGTAACAGATCCCACGGGTACGCAAACAAAACGCCTCATCAAGTATACGCAAAAAGTAAAAACGAGCTTTCAATGAATTTACTCTCATATTTTACAGAAGAGTTAGGTCAGTACATCAGAGACAATAAGCAATGAAAGTTATCAAACAAAATATTGATTTATTACTGAGGGTTTAATGAGGACGTCAGCAGCAATGCTATTAGTCCCCATCAAATCAAGGCCAATGGCCAACACATTGTGTGCATTAAAAATTCAAAATAAAACTGTTAAAAAAGTGGTCAAGCATAAACGTGTTAAAAATAAGATATTAACCCCTTGCGTTTCAGGTGTCATTTTCCTACGTGTGTGCTGTAATATCACGTTTTCATTTACTGTTAAAAGTCTGTCTAGACCGTTATTTAGGGCATAGTTATTGTGCACGCGTGAGGAGAGTATTCACATTACTGACAAAAACAATTATTTGCATTATGGAACGACTGGACTGAAAAAGGGAAATTTTGATGTTCGGAAGGGATTTTATGCTGCTTCAGGTTGGCAACACTGACCGGATATCAAAGACACAGTTTTCTTTCTTTTTCCGATCTCGAAATACAATTTCGAAGTTGCTAATTGTTTATCGTCAAAACAAACACATGTGTGTTGTAATTAAATGCTCCCTCAGGCCTGTCATCTACTAACAAGTATTTTTCTTTTCTGTCAGTAAGGAGCTGTCACTTAGAAAAAATAGTAAAACTAACTCTTGCATTACATGCATTAAAATTTCATCATCTCCAGGATTAATACGAACCTTAATAAGAGACACGTTTACATGATATCCACATGGAATATCACTAATACGCAAGAGGTTGAAAAAATTTTAAAAATATATATATATAATAAATTTCAAGAGGAAAGTCAAAAGGGTTAAAAGCTAAATAAATAACAAAATATAAAATATGTAAAGTATATAAAGTATGTAAATATAGCAATAATAGTAACGCATAACAGGAATATATATAAAGAGAAAACTTGAGAGCGTATTAACTATTCTCATCTCATGAATAAAAGGTCTGAGATTTGAGTATTCTGAACATTCTACCTAGAAACAAGAATGTACTGAATGAATACTCAATAGGACAACACGATTTTCACAATACGGAGGTTAACACCTCTAACTAAACTGGAATGAGAGACATGAGAGTGTCCGATTCGCAAGCGTCTAATGATCTCTTCGTCTCGGTAACTTGTATGCGACAACCAGGACGCGAAACCTTGGTACGGATGAGAAAGAATTTTACCTATTTAAAATTTTTGGAACGAAATTCCCCATTTTCAAAAGCTTAGTGTGGGGTGAATATAATGATACTATTGTCAGCAGCTTGCAAATTATTTACAGTAATTTATAAATTTATATATAGGGCTAATTACCATGTATTTCACATGTAGGCAGTGGCGGATCCAGGGGGGCGACCGCTCAGATCGCCCCCCCAGAAGAGGAAGCTTTCTTATTTTACATATAAATAAAACACATCCCAGAGTTTGGAGCTCTTAAAAGTAGCTCTAAGTAGTAGTATTACAACTCACTACCCCTCCCCCAGAAGTCCGGCCTGGATCCGTTCCTGCATGTAGGCTTAATTAATGGGCGAACCATTTTAACAGTATCCCTAATCTCATATAGTATAATAATTATTATGTTCAAATATGTGAACTCTCCATGTGGAAATATTGCAATGCGAAGGGTATTTATTTTTTCAATTTCTGTCTCTCCCTTTTCACTATTATGACTTCGTACCCTGGCGACGCCATTTGTCAATTGCCCAAAATAGGTTTTATTGAGTGGAATTTATTTTAGTTCGCCTGGTTCCAATCGCTTGCCAGTGAGAGCGTATCCGTTGGACGAAATCAAATTACAATGTATGAAATTACGATATAACTAATAATAAATATCGTACAATAATCATAAACTAACCTCCCTGCTGGCCAGGTTGGTATCCCGCCCACCTTCGGTGCATGTAGTCGTAGGATTGATTTCGGTGGGAGAACCTTGAAATTTTACATGTTTCGCCCACAGAATGAGCGGACTTCTTCGCGAGACCAGTTTTCCAAACGAGTCGCCATTTGTGTTTACATACAACTATCCCCATAGGTGGCGGGGGGCTGAAACTCTGCACCTGCTAACTTCATGTATTAAAATTACCACACAGTCTTCATTCCTCTACAACGGACGAAACTTCAGAAATATCGCCCTTGTAACTCTACTTTCTGATTCTCCCTCGTATTTTGTAGAAGAGTGGTTGAGCAATCCCGTTATTACCATCCCCATATGAAACTGTTAACATCAATAGCAGAAAACTTTGTTAAAATGTGAAACCACTGACTCACTGCAGCCGAATCCTAATGTATACTGTTTGATGAAGTATCTAAACGTAAAGCTGTGTACAAATAGTTATGTGAATGAACAACTCTGAACCTTGAAGAGGAACGTGAGCGACGTCAGTATGTTAAGACTAGACGAAATTACAGAGAGGGGACTTGCTGAATGAGGCAACATCAAAAGATGTTTTAAGAATTAGGGACAAAAATATCAAATTCAAAAATTAAAATAAACCCTGAAATAATTTTCCGATAAGCATTGTGCAAAATTAAGATGTAAATATTTTAAATACTTTTTAGTTGGCATTACTATATTATTATTATTATTATTATTATTATTATTATTATTATTATTATTATTATTATTATTATTATTATTTGCCTATTACTGTTATTGCATGTTTCAGTATAAAATGACCAACATCATAATCAACAGTGTTGCTCACGAGAGAGACAGAACATTCGTGACGAAACACGAAGTAAGTCAGACCTCGTCCAATAGAAACAAACGTACTTTTTGAGCCAAGAAAGCATTTTCACTACATTTTCTCGAGACGAGATAGCCTCAAATCTATTCCCGTGAGTAACACTAATAATAAACACAAGTAAATAAAAGTGGAAGGCTTGATGAAGTGAGAAAGTAGGAGAAAAAGTTAAGAATCCTGAGAAAATCAACGAACACAATAATGACCATTACAAACCTACTGTTAGAAGTTTTGGATACGCAATCAGAGTTATGATAAATTTTAGAGATTTCAAATACAATGTTGCTGCATAGGCATTATTTTGTGTACAGTGATAAATGAAGTTTATTATAGATGTTTTGCTAATCTTTGATAAGGGAAGTTTTTCTATATTTAAATGTATGGTCAAAAAGACCACAAAATTAGGTACTTAAGATGAAGTACAATATAATATAATTGGTGGCTACAGAGGTGAATCTAGATTTAGTGAATCGAGAACCCGCTGATTAAATCTATATGTGAAGAAAGTTATTCGCATTTGATTAGGGTTATTAGTTATGACGCAGAGTTATTCAGTAAGGCTGCTATTGGTAAAGAATAGCAGAGCAAAAAGAAATTTTGAAATACACTACTTACACACGCAGGAATCGAATCAGAGACACTTCGCACTACACAGAAATGTAGAAATGCTCTACAACTGCGTATTTTCTGATACCGAAGCTATATGTGACGTACACTTACAGCTTAAGATGAACCTACAACTTTAGCCGGAATCTTAACCCGATCCTCTCAAAATGATGCAATTTATCGCTGCAGATACTCGGCAATACTGTGTTTTCTAAAACATAAATCTGTTAAAAATCAAAGCGTTACAGGAAAATATGAAACTAAGTTTATTTTAACAGGAATATTCCGAAATTGGCTTATCCAGCTGTACTAATAGTTGTACATTATTTAAAATTAAAGTAGGTATACTGACCTAGCAAATGTGATTTAATCTAATTCAACATCTTAATGAAGCTACGGTATTGTATTGTGAGGAATAAAAAAAAAGGCACACGGAGACACCAGAAACATGAATAGGTAGACAATAGCACGGGCTTGGCGTTGAGGGCCATTTAGCCAGAACGGTCTCTATATACGCCTTATCTGCAATACACTACAATTTGTGCGGCAACGACATGCTATTGGACCTATCCTCAGGGTATAATATGCCGCTTCCAGATGAAGTAAAAGGACGGGGTTCTTGTAATGGTTCTGTGGAGTTCATCCAGCACTACCTGCGGAGTAAATCATTAATATAGAACTCTGGAGAAATGACGAAGATCTTAGTACCGAAGTTGTGGAATAGATCTGCAAAATATTTGGTGAATCCCGCGAGATTCTTCACGGAGATACTTTCCACTAAATGTGACTCGCTCTCAAAAAGGGACTTTTTTAAAAACAAAATATTAAAGAGAAAATGAAAAGAAAAATTTAGTTTATGTTAACCATCTCTTCTTAAACTTGTAGTACTAAGTTAGCTTGCCCGAAACTGCAAAAAAGATTTTTTTAAAGTTGAATAATGACGAAAAAGAAGCTACGGAAGTACATGTGATTTTCCCAATTCGCGGCAAGTAATCAGGTACGGCGGAATAGCTATTGATAATGACTATGACATTTTGAAGGAAAGAAAATTAAAATCGCTGACCACAATATAAGCGCTTTTCCTTTGAAACAGGGTGGACAAATCTGTAAAAAAGAAGTTCTGTCACTTACAAGGAATACATATTTGGATGAAATGAATCAACATCATCCAAACCGGATCGTGAGAAGGCAAAGATCTCTATCTACCCGCGTTTAGGATGCGAAATCATCACACTGTCATCGTCGAAGTATATGTGTGTGTGTGTGTGGAAGGAGGGAGTAGGGCGGAGTGTAAAATGTGAGAAAAACTCTTCGCACTTATATGTTTGGAAATAAATAGGCGTTCATATATGGGTCGTTCAGTATATAAGTTTTGTTAAGCTGTAAAATATTTACTTTCAAAGATATATTTGTAAACTGTACATATGTGTGTAGGTGGGTCCTTCCTCACCTCTCCACACAATCTCCATTGTGTTTCAGGCATTTGTCTCACCGTTCCAACAATTTGTTCAAACCTTTTGCAAAAAATCACGGCTCTGTCTATTTAGCACTCTCCTAATATTCGACCTCACTTTTTCCTCTCTTTTGAAACGTTCACCTTGCAATGCATACCTTAAAAAAGATGGAAGTAACTTGGCGCTAAATTGAGGCTGTATGGAGAGTGGAGCAGAGTCATACCCACTCTAATTCTTCAATTTTGTCTTGTTTGCGTACTGAGTACAGGTAGGCATTATCGTCAATAAAAGAGACAGGTCGCTTATATAGAATTGTATTTCACGAAGAAGAGTTCAGGTTCGACATAGGCGACCTCGTCTCCTGTCAACTGGTGATGAAGAAGTAAAGCGGAATGTAGGGAAACTAAACAGCCAGAACCCTGATTCTTTGCGAAGAGTTTGGACAAATTGTTGCAACGGTGAGAAAAACGACCGAATCGCAATGGATATTATGTGGAGAAGTGAGGAAGGATCCATCTATACATATATATTACAGCTTAGGGATATTGAACGACCCACGTATATTTTAACATTCATAATTATTCAATTATGTGGAATTAGGAATACTGCTAACATGTTATAGAGCACACTATAAAAAATATGAGTAGGTAAATACATGTTAATAAGTATGAAGTACATGTTAATTACGTATATGTGGATTTTAGTAATTAGTTTTCAAACTTCTGACAGTGTCACTTGACTCCTCCTCAGTAATTTAGTGTGGGAGGTATTTTATTCCCCGACCTCAAAAAACTAGTTGTTTCCTCAAAGTCTTCGGCTCGTCTGCAAATTGCCTGTACGTTAGCGTCAGGTAGAGGCAGCGCAGCTCGCGACAACTACTATCCTGACTAAACTACTGAGCATTTAGAGCAAATGACTGATCAAGGCCCCTTGATATTCGTGTATCATATCACGCAACTTTAATTGCATTTTAAAATAGAAGTCAATGAAATATCACTTTTTGTCATTGGTCAGAAATTCTGATTGGGTAACGGTGGCGTATTTAAGGGGAGAGGTTCCGGGCCTCCACGAAATTTTACTTACTATTCTAAAGCAAAAGAAGTATTTTGCAGAATTTCCACATTTCCAGGAATAAAGTTAGCAAAGCTTCCCTCGAAACAAAATCGTAAATATGCCACTGTTGGTTAATCTTCACTTTTCAAAAAGTAAACAAAGGGTTTTGTATGATTGGCTAGGACTATGACGCTGGGTCATTCAATATAGGACCCTTCTGCATCCACATATCGTTGCATATTGTCTAGCAGTGCATGAAAAGATTGCCAGAATTCACTGAGTTTGAGTTTACCGTCCCGATCAGCAGCGAGGCTATGTGAGACGTGAACCTACTGATTAACGTGGAATCCGAACTACATGAGCTCCATCCGGGAACCGAAACTGGGTCTCTCACGCCAAAGGCGCGTGCGCTAACTGCTTAGCCACGAAGGAGCTCTGCCAGAATTCGTCTTTTTGTAATGCTGTTTAAAATGCTTGTTGATTGTTTATATATCATCGAAGTATAAATTTTAAGTACGGTTTTGAAATTAAGAAATAAAAACCATTATACAGAACCAGATCCCATGAACAGACACGGTGTGACGACATACAGGTTTCCTATCGGGCCAAAAACTCCTTCACAATCAAAGCCTTGTGACTAGGGTATTGCCAACTACCCTGATACTTGGATCTTATAGATCCCTAGGCGCTATTCTTTGCTTGAAACGTTTCCTTGTTCACTTTTACCTCTTCAGCAAAGATTTGAAACGTACTCACTTTCTCAATGAATTCTGGTATTATCGTGGTCGTTACTGTATCCGAGTGCTCGTCGTCTTTTAACTGACTCTGGATCTTTACTGAAACACCTGTAACATTTAAATACACTGTACGGGATAAACACACAATTGTCCCCATATACTTGCTGCAGCACGTAAATGTCTCCGTAGCAGTGTTGTCCAGATGTGCACAAAATTTAGTGTTGGATTTTTAATCCATCTGAAATCACGACATGTGCTCATATTTGATACCGCCACACGCGGCAATATCGCTCCAAACCCACGAACTCTGCATCAAGTGTTCAAGATATCTATCATTTTTTTTTTTTTTTTTTTTGCGTCACAAAACACTTGTATAGCGTAGTTTCCTACCGAGAAAAAATCAGTCTCATTTCAAACTGTCGCACAGTGTATAAAGGTAACATTTGCCTTATAGTCACTTATTTGAGTTATTATACCTGTAAATAATAATATTACACTAGTACATAATAATTACAGAATTGTCATTTCTCCTTGTAAAATTTACCTTATCTATATTTACCTTCCGGCGCATACAACATAACATTTTCAACGAACTTAAAAAGTACGTTACTCAATTCTCTATGTCTGTCCGTCTGTCTGTTATTTGCGATTTTCTTCAATTTTGAACCCTGTCGATAGAGCATCAAAAACTATCAGAGAAAGTGATTAAAATTTTCGCGTCACTCTTACCGTTCCCGAGATAATGGCCAAGAAATGGCCGATTTCCAGAGATTTAAGGAGCCATATCTTGGGAACTGTAAGTCATAGAGAGATCATATTGGTGTTGATCAATATCTAAAAGGATGGTAAATATTGTGGTACCAAATAGTAAACGGTGGTCACTGGTTTTATTTTGATTATTATAGGTTAATAATGAAACTACTCTCTCCCAGCAACATTTATTTTTATCAATGTTACCTTCTGATACTTTATATTCTGCATTTCTAAATTTCCAAATCGGTAACGAAACACTACATTTTTCCTGCAAAACTTAAACCAACTCTTTCCATCTTCAGTTACCATACATCGTATTTCGATTATTTCAATGTTAATAACCAAACAGTAGTCCATCGTTGTACAATCAACCTACCACGGTATACCTTTAGTTACCACAATACTGTATTTTGGACTTTCACGCCGAATATAAAATAGTACTCTGTCCCTGTAATATGTAATTTTATCCGTTACTTTTTTATTTATATATAAATACACAACTATTTACATTATTTTAATTATTTCATGCCAATAATAGTATTTTTTTCTTCTAACAAAAGAGAGAGAGAGAGACAGAGAGAGAGAACATAAGCAATTCCAATTACAAACTGAAACAAACACTGGTAATGACATGACAAGCTTAATTGCGTTCGTCTGTAATCTTGTTGAAAGAACGCACACGTGTATTTTTATATATGCATACGCTGATTGCGTAGACCTTTTTGAATGGTTCACATGACTGTGGACAAGAGAAATTCAACATCACAAAAAGACGAAATTTTCGCGGACCATACCAGGAGGAAGGAGTACGGTTGGTTGCTTTTTATCGATCGTCCCAACACCCCCACCACGACGATTGACACTGAGGCACGTAGCCACCCACACCTCACAAAAAAGGACAGTCTTTCCCCTTCTGATAAGTTGATGACGTGCCCTGTCAAATGTCAGCCGCACTCAATATTCTCTGCCAATATTATCGCTTCCTGTACACAAAAGAAAGAGAAAGGTGGACGAACTTTTCTCTCACACCCATATAGCACACATACATTTATATTGCCCGTATAACTTATGTAAGTATATTAGAAGACAAATACTGTACAAAGAAAGGATGTTTAGTGGGGAGTCCTTAATTCCTTGATTCATTTTGTTAAAACTACAAGTTTACAAGTCACTTTTAACCTGTCGAATAGTATAATACAGAAACAATGTTACAGTTGGTGCGTTCTAATCATCTACAGCATGAAAGGCAAGTCTATTACAGCTCCTCACAGGAAAATAACATGAGGAAAGATGTCCAAGGAATAAGTAGGGAATCAACTGGATACTGCTTCTGAGCTAATATTTATCTATTACGTACATAGCTTGAGATATATATGTGAAAAAAAAAGTTTACGATTGATTGAGATAGTATGCAATTCGTTGTTCTGTCTCCCAAAAGGATGAGGATTGCATCAGCTTACAAGGAAAGTTCGCGAGAAAGCACTCGCCTGCAGGGAAAATAAGCATGATATTTGAAGGACCATTTCATACTGATTACAACAAGTCAATAAAATTCCTGTTCGAGAGATTCAACTAGGAAATTTATATGAAAATATGAGTATATACGCATTTGAACGCGTTAAGTACAACATTATTAGCAACGAATATTGACATACGAATTGATATCTATCAGAGGTAACAGACAAAAAGTAACGGTTTATTATTTAAAATCAGTCATTATACTGTTCACAATAATGATAGGTTAGAGATGAAAATTGATCACTGTTATTCTTTTGTTCTATGAAGAAATTACGCAGGCAAAAGACTTCCTTGGATTCTGAACATTTTACATATGCAATTAAGTTGCATTTGTCAAGGGAACAGTTCGCATAAGCAAAGCGAAAAGCAAATTCGATAGGAAATTCAAAAAATATATAATTTATTCGGTAACCTGCCTTGTGGAACGCAAACTGAAACAATCCAATGTATCGTGGTGATCGGAACTGATTCATTAGCATGAACGTGAACTTTATTTGATTGTTCCGTTGGTATATCATCCGGATGTAGAACTTTCATAGCCTACTATGTACAAATCTCCTACCATAACCTTTGTTTGGTCGGAATTCAAATACATCAAATGGTTGTACAAATCGTGTGCAGTTCTTTGGTATATCCTCAACCATTACGTCTTTGTCATCCTTCATCCAATTTGCAATGGACAATTTGTTCGTGAATGGATCCCAGTGATCAAGCAGTAGCGAGTTCAAAACGTCAGGCTTCGCCATGGGAGAGAATACTTCGGTTATATATTTCTGCATCCTTCTTTTTTCATCATTATTGTGAACAGTATAATGACTAATTTTAACCAACAAACCCGTTAGTTAATGCAAAACAGTTTTGTCTGTTACCTCCGATAAATTTCAATTCGTATGTCAATATTTGTTGCCAATAATGTTGTACTTAACGCGTTTAAATACGCTGATATTCATATTTTCAAATAAACTTCCAACTTGAATCTCTAGAACAGTTCTCAACCGCACAGGAATTTTATTAACTTGTTGTAATCAGTATGAATTAGTTCTTCAAATGGCATGCTTAGTTTCTCTGCAGGCGAGTGCTTTTTCCCGAACTTCCGTTATTAGCACACACACCTTTCACTCATTCAATACATACACACATTCACATATACATTCTTTAATGTATATTCTTTGACGTTATATAGTCTTTTCGTTTCTCTTTCTTTTATTCCCGACAAGCCCATCTCGACTTGGATCTATTCTACCGACATTGTCTTATTTATTACCTAATTTCACTTGCTTCTTGTTTTGTTCTGGGTTAGTTTATTAGATTTTGTTTTTCTTTTTTTCTTGATTTAAATTTTCCTTTCCGTATATTTCCACAATTCCACTTGCCGTGACTCGAGCTTTGCTTTGTTTAGGAAAGAAATCCACACAGAACTTGTGAATATAGCAACTTGTGATACTCTTAAACTATAAAACAAAATTTTAGTTCATTTAACAAATTTACAAGAAATAATTATACTAAGAAATGGATTGAAATGATATACATGGCAATATTACTAGGTTGCTTTACATATTAAAAATTGATAGCAGCAATGTATAGGCTTGTAGCCAGTGGAGTCACTACATTTTATGGACCCCTCCGCACGAGAATAGGGCCTAATCAGGGCCCTCGCCTTAACATTTTTTTGTGGAATGATAGATAACAATAAATAACCATGCTTCCCTGTATCTGTGAATAATGAATTAAATGCATGCAACAACTAGGTATAAATATTCAAAAATGGAAATTACTTTGTAACTCAATAAACTTCCGGATGGAAGATGGACTTACCTCTTTGCAGTCAGTGATGTCAATTTTCATGATAAGTATCAGGAATTAATTGAATGGTTGGTTTCCTTCTTACTTCCCTGTCTCTACTGACTCCCGCACATCAGTTTTTTCAGCTCCGTCAACATTTATTGAGAGCAGTTCTAGATTACTTAATCTAATTTGGTCCATTATGCTTCTCACATAGTTTTTTTTTTTTATTAATTTCAATTTTTTAGGAATGATCTTTCCGCAGAACTGACAAAGACAGAGAGCGTCAGAAACAACAAATACGCGGTAATAAGTTCTGAAAATGACGCCAATGTCCTATATTTCACAATTAAGAGTCTTGTTAGGTCAAACACAGAATTCTGAACACTTATTTCAGATATCAACTCTTTCACAAAGCAAATTATTCCCATCGGAAACAAAGAATCAATATCACAACTCTATGTTGTTCGAAGTATCTGTGCCTTTCTTAGAATTTCATCATCAGTGAGATAAATTATATTGGCAGGAAACAAAAAACAAAAACAAAAACAAAAAATGGATATTGTATCATGCATAGATATAAAACGACAAACTCATCAAAATACGTTTGACCTTTTTCAATCGTTTGCATCTAAATGATGTCTGAACACTTCATTTTTCACACAATTTAATTGCTTCTTCCTTCAGATATAGCCGAAAAAAAGGGGAGGGTGACAGAAAATTGCGGACTAATACAAAACTGAAAAGCATGTTGATTCAACCTATTAGGAGGCTAAGGTGAAGGGTCCCTTGGAAGTATCGCCCTCCCCCCATGCATTGCGGGTTTTCGCGCCATAGTAGTTACGCCCCTGCTAGTAGCTATCCACTCATTTTAACTATGAACAGAATCACGAACCATATTCGCTAGCCATTTATTACAATAACCACAAAAAATAAAATAAAATACTGTAAATGGGACAATGGTCCACTGACAAATTCTTCCCTGAAAAATACTACTCCGCAATTCACAACGTATAGAGCATCCTCATCGCGAAATGCGTAACTCACGCGCTCCTTAGTTTTATCAAAACTCTTCGTACATCAACGCAACGCAAGAAATGCAAAATATCATTGTAAATGAAAATGCAAATGAAATCTTTGAGTTTAACATCCCACGTTTATGCCTTAGGAAACGATGATTAAATCAAGTGAATGATAATGGAATAAATAATGGAACGAGAAAGTGGAACGAAATTGAAGTACCACAAGAAAATCCACGAGCACGATGTTGTCCACCACAAATGCACTTGGCCAGGGATCGAACCAGGGACCCCACACACCAGAAGTAAGTGTTCTACCACTGAGCCACAGCGCCCCCCCCCAAAAAAAAGTCACTGTAACTGCTATGTCGATCATCGCAAACTAAATAAAAAAAAAATTATGCTACATTAACGCAAATCGTTATGGAATACAGTTACCAGTTTGCAAGATGCAGTCTAGTTGTTGAAAATAGACATGTAATTCTAATCAAGGAAACAGTTTGGGAACTATTTCATTATAACTATTACTGCATTTTGCATATTATTTAGCGTCAAATCTACAGACTAGCAAAATTTTATTAGACAATAACATAGCTATGTCTAGGTACTGAATAAATTTGACAGTTGGCAAAACTGAAACTCTGTTAAATAGCATTGAAGTGAGGCAATGAGAAAGACTCGGTTTCTCTTACGAAACAAGACGGTGATTATTGTTCGAAACAGATACATAAAACTAAATACCATTAGTGAATAAAAGTGCTCTAACTTAAAGTATGACATTGCTGTATAACTTAATGACGTATGAAACTGTATAATAACAATAATAACAATAATAATAATAATAATAATAATAATAATAATAATAATAATAATAATAATAATAATAATAATAAATAGTTCACAAGTTCTACATCGTAGTTACTTGCAAAATTTATTCCCGTTCTGATTATCTTTGATGCGTAGAATTTGTTTTCAAAAATAATATTGTGTTTACGCTCGGTGGTCTTGATGGCGCTCTGATGACCATATTCATATTCGCATAATACTCAATTCGTTACGTCGGTGGGGACACTCGGTCGAAAAAGTGTAAAACTTTTCCAGAACAGCCATCCTGATAGTGAGTGAGGTTTTCCTTATTCACACGAGACAAATGCCGGGATGATACCAAACTTAACTGTCGCAGGCCGGTTTCTTCCATTCCCTTACCTCGGGCAGTGCCATCGCCGAGAGACGTCATCCTGCATAAACCTACGAGATAACATTGCTATAGATGCCAAAAGCGCAAATATCTAATCCCTAATCCTAATCACTAATCAATTTGTTATATCCTTAAATGAATCATCACAATGTTTTTAAGTGAATAATTTCCACGTTATAACCATTGCATTTCTTTTTCCCATTACGCCAAAGTATTTTTTCCATGTCTTAATCAATTTAGTATAGCCTAAAATGAATAACAATGGAGAAATAGTTTCAATTTTTCAAATAAGTTGAAAGCTTCCTTTTTGCATATGTTTTCTGGGTAATAAGAAGTCGACACACACAACTTGCTGGATGCCTACAAGTAGTTGGTATCGTAGATGATGATGTTCTCGCAACACCTAAAATTACGAACACCATGCAAGTGAGATGTAAGGATAGAATAACCCTTCTTAGTTACTCAGACAACTATGCCACTGCTTACTTTATGCCAAATAACACTGCGTTAATGTTAGGGTATCAGCATAATCGAGTAGTTAGCACACATCTTTTCTCGGCATGTGGTGTCCGAATCCTCCTCCATGACAGCGTAAGTGGTTCGAATCCAACTTAAATGGTTAGCGTAATTCTGTTCCATGGATTCGGACAAATAAATCAATAGCTAATACTGAAAAAAATATTTATTCTTCAATCAGAAGGAACATATGATGATATTATACTAGTATAAAAATCGCAATCATACGATGTGGTTAAGAAACTAATAAAGAAATTTAGGAGATATGGATGTTCATTTTCTACATTAACAACATTCAAATTACAGTTAACAAAAACAAGTACCCTATTTAAACTAAAAACACCAATTTATTTTCGGAATAACACCATTATCAACAGTATCTGTTAAGATACTTTTAAAACAAACGAAACTTTTAGAAGTGGTCAGATACAGTACAACAAGAGAAAGTAAGTTTATTATCAACGATGCACAAGATATCTTCAGTGCGTGAAATTGTCTTCTTTTACTCTCCAGCCCAAGCTCACAGAATTGATGAAGCTTCGTGGGCAACAACAACTTTAATACTCGTAATAAACATCAATTTCTCTTTTCTCCCTCTCTTACAGCAACTCTGAGAGTAAAACAGTAACACTGGAGGAGAAAATGGATTCAGAAGAAGAAGAAGAGAGAAAAAACGAACCAGAGCGAAAGGGAGAGTTAAAAAAAGAAGTATGAATTTCATGTGGATACCGTACAGAGAGGCAGGACTTATCTCGTCGGTGTCGGATGACAATGAAAGGATACTTTATTAGGCATAGCAAAAATCTTCTATCTAATTTGCATATTAAAATTAATGGTCGGAATACATTTTCTTACCGCGACTAAATTACTCCCGTTAATTAAGTTAGTTTGAAAAAAAAAAGAACTACTTTCGCAGAGGAGGCTGTGTGGAGGAAGTTTGGCGTTACTCATCCCAAGCAATTAACCTGTTTTATCATCTCTCTCTCTCTCTTCATCTCACTTCTCCCTTGCCCTTCCAACACGCGCGTATTTAGACAAACAGATGAAAAATATATATGGAGATGGGAGAAAGTTTCCTTCTACTTAACACTTGCAAAGGCGTTCTCAATCAACACCACAACTCCAAAACAGTCAGATCCCTCTCGAGTATGATAATCAACAACAACTCTGAAAACCTTCACTAACAACTTTAACTTCTGGCAATTTTAAAACTATATTCTTCAACTTTTCTGCCTCTTAACATGAAACAACTCATTAACCCATGAATTACAGGCTCAAAAGTTCAGAAAACAAGGAGTACAATAGCAACAACGTGTCACCTACAAGATTTTTAATTATTTTTATTTATTTAATTGCACAAATAAATACTTTAAATAAGTTTCAATTCATGGGTGATATACAACAAACGAACAATCACACATTATGTAGGAAATACAAGCAAATACACTTATTTTAGTTTCCTCCAATTATGCTCTGAATATTGAGGAAGACAGATGAAAATGAAATGAAATCTTTACGTTTTACGTCCCACAGTTATGCCAGCTAGGCTAAAGAAGACGATGATGATGAGAAATGAATGAAAATGGTGGAATGAAGAAGTGGAAGCAAACGAGAAAACCCCGAGAAAACCCACGCACACGATGCTTGTCCACCACAAAGTTCACTTGGCACTAGTTGGGACCGAACCAGAGACACCATTAAGACAGATGATAAATACAAGTGAATGATAAAGAATGGTTCGGGACGTTAGCGCTATTTGTCCCCATCAGCCATCACGATACCATGATAAAGGAAACAGCTATGTGAAGACAATGAGAAGAAATGGGGAAAGATAGGGAAAAAAAAAACTTCGCATCAGAAATACAACTGACATAATGTATTGTTTCTCCATTATCTCGCACACCTTTATGTTAGGTTTATTTTCGTTAACATGAACTAGCTAATGCATGTTACTTCCTTTCCCTTCTCTTTTATTGTTCTTCAGAAGTTTCCCTCAACATAGCTTCTCTTTATCGTCTTTTTATGATGAAAGATATGGAACATGCTAACTAACGGCTGAGGAAGATATAAGATTTGCTGTCATCTGTAATTTCTCAATGTCTGATGAAGAGGACGTTAGGTCCTTGAAACTAACAAAAAAAAAAAGTAAGTTATTAAATAATTCATTTTGTTTTGGTCAGAACTGTGTTTTAAAAGATATGGGTGAAATTATTTTTCCTTCATCGCCTTATTGCGACTGTCGTTTTCCAGATTTCAGAAATTAGGTGTAAAAAAATACAAATTTGGTATATACATATACACAGTGGCGGATCTAGAAGGTAAAAACTGAGGGGGGGCAGTCAATACTCAGACTATGATGGGTATATCATGACTTTAAGTAAATCATTTTCATTTGAAATCCGTTTACACACTATGTTAACAGGAATTAAGAATAAAAAATAAATAATTCCTTTCACCAGTTACAGTTAGGCATGAAGTACAAATTAGCAATTAATAAATTATAGGTATTTACAGGCACGGTAGCTAATCAAATTAGTCACAAGACGTTGCATTTTATACGGCAAAAGATTGTAATTAACATCAAAGTTGGATATTTCAGAGAAAATAAGTGTTGAATATAACTATACAACTCACCACTATTAATGACATCCTAAAAGTGTCTATTGGTAGAATACTGCTATTGTCACTACAAAAACTGGGGGCCTAGGATCCCCGGGCTAGATCTGCCACTACATAAATATACATGTTTTCCACGTAGGCCTACCCTAAACTGAGGAAGTACAGAAGGTTTACGAAATACCAATCTGCATGTCAAAATATGTCTTGAACATTTTCTTCGACTTTTATCAGACTTCGGAACTCTTGAGCACAAGAACTTGAAATTTTGAAAAAATGTTCTTCTTGAACCTTAGGTCTAGGGTGATGTAGAGTAGAGTGTTATTAAACGGCACTCCTGCAGGAGAGAAAGGAACTTTTCCTTCAACTTCTACCAGATCTTTGGAACTCTTGGATGTGGAACTTAAAATTTTGTACAAATTTACTCATTGAATCTTATGCTGATGATTGGATAGAGTTTGCACGAAAAAATAACCACACGGGACAAAGCGCGCTTGGACTACTTTTCGCCGTTTAACAGATCTACAAAACAGTTTGGCGTAGGTAAATGAAATTTTCTTACAATGTGTTCTTTTAGAGCTTTTTTTTATAATTTTTATTTTTAAAGTCTCTATACAGATAATATAGAAATTTCTGAAACTGAAAATCGAAAAAGGGGAATAAACCTATTTTTGGTATAGGAACCTGAAATTTTATAAGACGAAGCTTTTAATATTTTTACTCGAAGGCGTACATAGGTTTATTAAAATTATTACTACGAATCATTCTTTTGAAAAGTTCAGTATACAGCCATGAAATTTCTATACTATATATCCTGACATACACAACATGAATTGGTTAATTATCGACACAAGGACAAGACTCACTGATGATTTTTCTAAAATTCAGTTTGTAGTATATACATTTCAAAAAAAAAAAAAAAAACTCTCTTTCGGATGTAAGAAAGCGATTTTACAAGACTGACAAAAAAGGCATCTTTTATATTGCCAGATGACAGGAACTAACAAAATATGCCTAACGATTTTTTATGGATTTGAGTGAACCCACCATTTCCGGAGCCGAGAAAACTGCTTGACTCGGTCTCGATATAGTGAAAGATATTTAGGAAAAATGTAGTAAGATAATTTCTGCTAAATCAGACTTGCATTGACAAATATTTGAAACCGGAAAAACTGTGTATATACCTATAGCTTTCAAACATTCTCCATAAATCTTATTATTTCAACATGAAAAACGGGCATACTGCTAGTTTGTATATTTCGGCTACATGTTAAAGCACCGATTAAAAAATATTAATGAAAAATCCTTTATTCTCATTTCTCACGCATTATTTCCATATATATTATTATAATCTTGTGAATTCTGCAGTAACGTAAGAGCAATGAAAATAATTATACTGTAATCGTAGCTTTGTAAAACGGTTAATCGTTATTAAATGCCCTTTCAGTGGAAAATCACATATACTGTGCATTATTCCAGTACTTCTTAAAAATTATTTTTTTTTTAAAATTAAAAAAAAAAAAAACACATACACAAAACAGACCTGTACGTTAAGCTGTAAATCCAGGCAGTGCATTTCAACCGAAACAACTTTCCACCCAACGAAGCTCACAGTGTGATCCCTGTGCGCCAAATAATGATGAATTGATGAAGAGTTAATTGCAAGAACCAGATCTTTTTAATCCCACTGGGTGTATTATTATCTCCAATCATCTGAAGAGTCTAATCCCATTGTGATTATTTAGATTCACGAGAATTTCGAATCAAATACATTGCTGTTGTTAATCCGTCCGCCAGTTGGTTGCTCTGCGACGCTGAATAAAAGTCTACTATATCCCAGGAGCTTTCTCACTGTATTTCCGTGTTACATATTGCAAATAACAATATACTGTATCGTCTCCTCTCTTTAAATTATAAAATTGTCAGCCATTAAAGCAATTACTTTTAGAAATATCAACCGTTATACATATAAAAGCAAATGGTCAATGACTGAATTTTGATTGAGATGAAACACCAATCAAATGGAGAAATGATACTATTTCTGCTTCAAGATTTGGATATTAGACTCTAAGCATCCTTGACTTAAATTTTATATTTTCTTTGTATTCAAATAATTAAGTAGTGGATGTATTTCTTTATTTATTTTAAAGATCTTTATGTTATGCTATCGAAACTAATGGAGATTATCTCTAGTAGGCACTGACTGCGTATCAAATGAAAGGATCAACAACATATTGAAAAACTTACAATAGTAAATAAGGTAGCAATTTTCCAACTGATTTATTTCAACAACCATCCTTAAAATTAATATATCTCAGAATGGTTTGGTTAAAAAGTTCTGTTAGTCAGAAAATGAGGTGTAATACTTCCTGTGAACTAACTGTTGCTGTTTGTATTCTATGTGGCACTGTAGTGCCTGATACGTAATATAATTTTCTGATGCCTAAGATATGTACATCAACTGTCAGTCACTTCGCATCGTAACTGATTTAAGGAGACTGAACTTAGCCTGTGAGGTTAATTCTACAACATGATGATGCTACTGAATAAAAGTACGTATAACTTAATTGGATCAACATTACCAAATACTTCATGCAGTACACGAGTCAATGGTTGGTTTCAACCATGAATGTTTATTCATTCTTCGTGTGGAATGAGAAAACATTTGTCTGGAGCGTACAATGTAAAATTCCAAACAAAGTGGAAAAAGTATATCGATATGAAGTACAGTATGACCACTCTACGCAAATGAAGTACATAGATACTATCGTACATTAAAAAAAAAGTTTGTTATTCTTCATTGTGTTAAAATATGGAAGTGATAGTTATGTTTAATCGTTGAGACATGTATTGGTTGTTAGCGTCATTATCACCCTTATATTTGTTTTGTGATCTCATAAAATTGATCCTAGTGTTTATCTTTTGTGTTAAGCTTTTCACATTTTGACTTTGCATGTCAGCGCCCATTAACTATCTCCTGATCCATCTTTTTTTTATCGTCTTGTAACGAGTGTTTCGTGTAATCTTGTTTGGCAGTTTTATTAGTAATTCTTGCCGTTATGTACATTTCTTTCAAACCGGCAACTTCATTATTACTTTTCTCTCGTTGGCGTTTTTAATTTATGCCCACATGAAGCAAAGTTTTTCCAGGATTATCCTATCTCGTAAAGCATTTATTGCGTGGCTGTAGTTAACCATTATGGGTAGCCGCTATTTAAATCTTTTTTTTTTTTGTCCCAACATGGTAAAAGTCATCTCTCTGTTCCGACGTTTTTTCCTCTTCCGTTCTTTATTGTGTGCTCGCCTGGGTTATCTTGATCAGACAGCGAGGATGTTTTGTTAGTAACGTGGTGACAAGTTGTTCGTGTCTTTGTGTTTGATTTCGTGCATTCAAAGGACATGAGCCAATGAATGTTTAATGGGACTCTTCTTTACACTTCATGTGATGAAAAAGAAAGCACAATAACACAATGAACAATTACTTTGTCAAGAGTTAGATTTTGAGATTCAATGAGAATCATGCTTTTCTTGTAAGGACAAAACAGTAGCGTAATTCATTCTAATTTTCTGCGATTTTGATTTTAACGAGGAAGAGTGCTGCTCTCGAGAGTCTCGTCTCAAACGAAAGGAGAGGTGTTTTTCTTTTTTTTTAATTCGAGACGAGACAAGACGTTTATATACATACGAAACCATTGCAGAATATACTCCAATAATAAAGTTGGTTTAAATGTTGTTATCTCACAGCTTTCGTGAACCAGCCATGACCCGAAAGTATTCCCATCATTTTTAGATGAAATTAAGAAAAAACATTCAGGGCATATATTTTGTACACAACTTTACAAAACGAAACGAGATTAGGCTTCTACAAAATTTACGAGACGGGAACACGTTATTTCTTGTCTCATGGGCACGGAGAAACACGCTTTAAACTTTGCTGGACTTCCCAATGTTTAAGCGATCATTAAGAGAGCTGGGATGGTAATGTTTGGATAATCACAGATTTAGATCGAACATATTACATTTGGAAATAGTCTTATGTTTAATCTTGTTATATATACCTAGATTCCTCCTTCAATATCTCCACCTTGCCGCGATCGGGGGCTAGCGTCCTTTAATGGTCCCAAGAGCTATGCTGGAGATAGCCTCGCTATTAAGAGGGCATTTCATGCCGGACAGGTCTTTAGGGGTAGGAGCCAGACGAAGAGAGACATTATGGTAGTGGGAAGCAGCTCTACCATTACCACACTGAGGCTGACGATAACTGATATCGGCAAGGGACTTAGATGTGGACAAAAACAGGCAGGGACAGGATATCCTCTATGGCTGTTTCACTGCGAGGTGGAAGGACCTGGGACACCACCACTTTACTCAGTCCCTAAAAAACAATGGTAACAACAATTTTGTGGTTACGTTTAAAACGTTTGGAGAATTCCTACGTGAGAAAAATCTTGAAAATAGCTCTGCAGTTTTTATTACAATTGAATTAATAGTAACTATGTTTGCTGTTACGAAATTAAATAAACTGGAGGTATAAGTACATTGTTCCAAGTTGCGTTCATATTTGGATAATTTAGAAAAAATAACATTTAAAAAATGGTAAAATTTCTTCATCTTATCCCGTTCGTCACTATGCACGTTAACAAAAACATAGCTTTTCTTTTTATACATGTAAGAAATCTTTCCTTGCTGATTTCACCTTACTAGTTTGTTTCAAGCAATTTATTTTACATGAGGTATCTCTAATAGAACAATAGGGTTGTCAGTTTGGCCTCATCCATTAATTTGCTGAAAGAAGAGAAGGGGAGGGGGTAGAGGAAGTCGTCAAGCAAGACAAACTGAGTCTCTAGAATGTGAGTGTCAGTGGTCGCGATTTTTCAGCGGCGCAAGTCTGCTAGCAATTTGTCACCCTCGAAGCGAGACCCTCTCCTGAGTAGACAACCGAGTTTCAATGACTTCTCGTCGAGACAGGAATGAAACCAGCGTCATTTCCTTCTTCACGTACGAGCACGTTTATGGGCATTTCTGTGCAAAGGGAATCCTGCAACCTAATATACACCTACAAGCAATTTTCACTCTTTTTGAGTAACTTTTTCTTTCTGCCTTCGATGCTACTGCTTCTATATAATTTTCTTTTCTTTATTTCTTTTGTAGGAAAGGACACAACTTCAGCCAAGATATAAATCTCAACAGATTTTCCAAAATAGAAAACGACATACCCTGTCCATTTGAAGAATGTGGCCCAAACTGTACAAACAACACCGAAGAGCGAAAAGTCCGGCAATGAAACAAGCGTTCGTTTCCGTTAAAAGTTCTTGTGTTCGAAAGCGCTTCTGTTATTGCAATTATCAGCAGCGCAAGAGTCATATTTTAAAACAAACCAAAAAAAAAACTTACTAGCCGATTTATTATTAACCCCGAATCCATACAAGCAAGGAAACTAATTAAGATGATCATTACCTCATTTGCTCTTTATCACGAATACGCGAGAACACATTTATTCGTATAGATACAGATTTGTCACAATAGGTATTCAGACATTTGCTACGCTTTCCTTCCAAATTCTCGTACGAAACTTCGTAATTATTTTTCTCGAGGCTTGAAAATTATATTGTCAAAATATTTATTTTAAAAACAATTCTTTGAGTGAAAAAAATGCTTTACGTCTTTACGCAATGCAGCGGTTATGAAGTAAAGAAACTAGTATTAAATTCTGATCCGAACTACTAGTCTGCCTTGTATTTAAGGCATTACAAATTCTAGCAAAATTTGAATCCACAACAACACATATAGGAAGTAAATGGTCTTACCAATAGGGAAGTTTTAGTTTAACATTTATTTATTTTTAAATATTCTACCACGTCATTGGTCATGTTCAGTATAGAACAAAAAAACAAGATAATTTGCTTTGGGATACCGTACTCAAATAATATTGTTTTTTACCTATCTAATGCAGTACTCAACTTAAAATTCAAAACATATTGACAACTATACAAAACTCAATCTCCTCAGTAATATGAGTTATAGGGTTGCAAGAATGCATGCCTTTATATTTCTCCGAAAGAAAAAAAGAATGTTTCTTACTATATGTTATTATATGGAACTCAATACTACTTACACAGTTCGCTTTCATATTTGGTACCTCAACATTTACTTACTACCAATTCTTGTTACCGGGTAATTTAGTGAAAAACGAAATGACATTTTTGATTTTTACGTCCCACGGATATGCCGGCTAAGCTAAAGAGACGGTGATGATGAGGAATGAATGAAAATGGTGGAATGACGGAAGTGGGAGGAAACGGGAGAACCCCGAGGAAACCCACGCACACGGTTTGTCGACCACAAAGTTCACTTGGCAAGAGCAGGGTTTGAGTCCATGCACCAGAGGTCGGGTAATTTAGGTGTGACATAGTTCTCGACTTCAAATCTAATTATACACATCGACTGCTTGCTCTTTTAGGAAATTGAATAGGGTTGAGATTAAATATCAACAAACTCATTTAAAACTTTACAAATAATTCTGTTTTATCCCATTAACGAATATAACAAAACAGCTTCAGCGGTAGTTATGGTATATTAACCTTCGTATTTTTTTGCACAGTTCTATACGATAGTAATACCCAGAAAAATTACTTTGTGCTCGATCTATTTTGATACGACGAGATCACGTTATATATAGGTAATGAAACTTAATTTTAAGAGTGAATACTGAATGTATACTTAGTAAGTCTGTCTATTCCGTATATATAGTGATGATCTACATGTGCTCCCAACACCACGCGCTGGCTGTAACCACTTCAGATGACAACCACGAAGACATCGTCAACCATTGTCAACAAGTGTTAAGTAACGAAGATCAATGAAGTCAGCAACATTTTTGGATAAAAGGAGCCACAACAAAGCAGAATACACCAATCTTCACCGATTTAGCGTCACCTACGTTTTCTAGGACGCCTGGTCTTTGAAAACTTCCCTTCGTTTGGACGCTTGGTCCACGCAATTTCCTTACTACTCTCTAAGACGCTCGGTTTCTGAGACATCCTTCGCTTGGACGCCTGGTCCTCACAAAAACCTCACAACTCTTTAAGATGCTTGGTCCTCGCGAAAAAACCTCACAACCCTCTAAGACGCCTCGTCTTTGAGTTTTATCCTCCTCTCTAAGACGTTTGATTTCTGAGAGGTATCTATATACACTCCTTGGCCACAAGAGCCTTGCATCCTGTCACCCTAGGATGTTCGGTCTCTGGGGTCCTTTAATCTCACCAACAAATCACCAAATTTCTAAGAACTTAAGTATTTAAGACTGCAATTATTATTACCGTTCACGGAAGGAATTTCAATAATAAAAAGTGATTGGAAAAGTTCAAAAGTTCCGTGTACCACTTTTAAACTCTACCCTAAAAGAAGAGTTTTATATATCAGGATGTCTAGAAGGTATTGAACCTTTAGAGGTCAAAACTGAGAATATATTTATTGTTACTTGAAAATGCACTATGAAACCACACATGGAGCATTTTGTTCCATTATCTGTCAATGTCCGGCAACACCATAATACAGTCACTATGATTTCTCGTTAAAAAAGGATACATGGTTTTCACAGGCCTCTTTTGAAACTAACACAATTAAGAAAGTTCTACAGAGACCGAAACAAACAATAGTCTAATGACGTCAGATCCGGGCGATAAGGTGGATATATTAAAACATCTCAGCCAAGTTCCCTTGATTTCTGAAGGGCCCTTAAGGATGCATGCGGTCTAGCGTTGTCATTGTGCTATACAACACCCTTTACGCTGACATAGTTCTGGCAGTTTCTTTTGAATTCCTAGGTGCATTACGGTTAATTGTTGACGGTGCAGATACGAGTCTGTCGTTCTGCCTGGCAGCAGCAACTCCTTCTAATCCCTCACAAACGCACAGCACAACCTTCCTCGATGGTGGTGTGGGCTGTGTCAGACTGTGGAGTTGGTTCTCGTTTCGACTATGATCTTCTCCGCACATTGTTGTTGTACGTTATTCATTTTTCATCACTCGTGATCTACTGTTTCAGAAATGGTTCGAGTTCGTTGGGTTTCAGCACTAAGTCACACATGAAATTCAATCGAGTAAATGTTTTTGAGTCAAATCATGTGGCACGCAAATGTCCAATTTCTTTTTGCAGCCAGCTTTCTCCAAATAATTTAACACTGGTGATGGATATTTAGGTTACTGGCAATGTCATGATTGCTTACATGCATATCTTACTCAACATTTGCCAGCATATCTTTCACTGTTGCTGTGACTGGTAGCTTACTGCAAGGAGCAAGTCCTCTTGAATATTCACTCCAATCTTGCATATCCAAATTTGCAGAACGAAAGGACTAAACCGTCTTCTGGCTGTTACTTTTGATAACGTATCTTGCTCATAAACATAATAAACTTCTTCATGAGCTTGCGCAACATTTGTGCCTTTATCGAAATAAAATTGTAAAATAGATGATAGTTTTGCGGGAAGCTCACTCATCTTCACGGCTCAATACCATTGTTTTAAGAATTCCAACACTCTTCTGCACTTCTGCTAGCTTCAACTGTCAGCTGTCAAATGACGTTACGCCTGATACGCTGCGGCTCACATATATCCTGAGATCTGGAACAATAATACCGTCTTCTGTGCAAAAGCCTTTTCAGACTATTTGATACATATATTGATTTGAAATCAAACATGTCTTCCCAGTGCCGAGGGTATAAGAGACGCGAACCTACAGCGAATCACATGAGTTTGTACCTAAAATCAAACTCGGGTCTCCCCTAGACAATATAGGTCAGTGATGATAACATCTCCTCTTCATCTGTCGTAAATTTTAATACATAGTACTTACAACAGAAGAGATGATAAACGATCATAAGAAACTGAGATATAGATTAAAGTGTTAAAATTATTTGATTTGCTTAGAAACTTATTAAGAATCAAATATAATTAAAAAATAAAATATAATAAAATTACCATATTCTAATACAGCCTAGTCCTGATTATTACTTCGACACGAATATTTAGGAGGTAGTGAGACAGGTGGGCATATCAGTACGTGCAGGTTCAATCAACTGAAATAACTTTTTCTCACTCTTCTCTCTAGATTTGTAATACGTCCCTCATACAGATAACAAATGTCAAAGAGTAATACGTATTGACTATCTTACCCTAGGACAGTTTGAAGTACAAGATGTAATATATAAGCCACTTTAAGTTTTCATATAAATAAAGCTTGTGAGTCAAAATCCCATTATTGAGATATTGTACTCTTACTTTTATTCTTTTCAAACAAAACAAACAAGAGAGGCATTCAACATGTTCAATCTCTATCAACTAACTAACTTCATTCTTAAGCGGATTTAGTAAGAATAGCAGTGAAAGGTTCACTACAACGATGCCAACCTGAAACGTTATAAAATCCCGTCTCGAAAGGAACAAATTCCCATTTTGCCCTTCAATTTTCCACGCTACGCTAATAAAATTTTCTAAACTTAGAAAAAATCAACAGTATATATCTATCATTTTCTTCAATATATGAGTGCATTACTCAGAAATTCTGATCGTCTACGTTTATCAAACCGTTTATAAACAAATGGTTTCCTTAATTGAAAGAGACAATTGGAAATGTTGAATCAAATAAATATACTTTTTTTTGTAAGTTTAGTATTTTCATCACGCTTTTGTGCCATAATCATCTTCTGAACCTAACAAAACTATATAAAGTTCATTCTTCGGTTATTTCGTGTGGAACGATTTGGAAGTTGGACGTTTCTCCTTTCTTCCGTCCATTCTGTTCTTTCTTTTACTTCTCTCTTTTTTTATACCAGAGTACAATTAACGTCCTTTGGTACTTGTTTTTTGAGATTCGCAAATCACTGCGTAATTATTTTAACACTAACATGTATTTTATGTCATTATATTGTCAAGTTTATTGAAGATTCATTTGTCTACTCCTTACCCACAGACAATTGTATTGGCATCAATGGAATAGATATATGAAAAATCCCATAGATCCTGCCTTTTTATAAAACGAAAATTCCCTTTATCCTATTTCGAGAAATCATTGTCAAAAAAATCTACAATATGGGATTTTCCCCACGGGTTGGCAGCACTGGTTCACGAAAAAAGATAGAGAGAGAACAAAGTTTCTTAAGTATATTAATATAGGATTTTGGCAGGGTGCTAAAAATTATGATTACAATACCCTAGACCGCAAGCATGGTACGAGAAGATTAAAAATTCATATGAAACTTACAGACTAACAACGAAGCTAAACAAATGAAAAATGAAATGAAATCTTTAAGTTTTATGTCCCACGCTTATGCCGGTTAGGCTAAAGGAGACGGTGATGATCAGAGATGAGAGGAATGGTGGAATGAAGAAAGTGGTAGGAAACGGGAAAACCCCGAGAAAACCCACGAGCACGGTGTTTTTCCACCACAAAGTCCACACGGCGCGAGCTGGGATCGAACCAGGGACCCCAAGCACCGGAAGTGAACACTCTACCACTGAGCCACCGTGCCCCAAGAAGCTGAACAAAGTAATGCAGTTGAATAAATACGTCTCTATATGTATTTGATAAAATTTCGCCATTATATCAAAGTTTAATAACATTTATTCATTTAGAATGTTTTATTCAAGGATTTAACTGTACAAAAATGACAAAATGCTCAAATATTAATTTTCAAATACGAAAGTAGACTTAAAACATATGCAGTAATGAAAAGTGTGCCGGAAGTGTGACAGGGCTATTCCTATCACCAACTTGGTATTTACTTATACGCAACAGCAACAACGACGTAACGTGCATTGTTAAAAAGTCAATGTGGTTTGTACGATACGCTACATTGCTTTTAATGCGGAACTTCATCGATAGTTATCGCAGTCATTTAAACTGGACGAAACACTGTAAATACGAAATGAAAACAAGAAATGAACTATACCAACTACATAAGATAAATAGATAAATGTCTTTAGTATTCCGATAGTGAAACTACGACGCCAGAACAGGAAAAATAAAAGACAATACTTATGAAAAGGATGGTCATATGCCAGAGTAGTCTATCTGCCTTTTTCGCTAATTTTGAGTTAATGAATGCTTGTTACATTAAAAAATTCGCTTATCTTATGCCAGAATGAGCTAGGCAATATCAGCATTAATTTCAAAATAAAAGGGCCACTGAGTCATTCTGTCATAAGAAAAAGCCCTTTTTTTATGTAACAAGCATTCATTAACTCAAAATTGTTGAAAAAGGTAGATAGACTACTCTGGCATATGACCATCCAGTGTTTAAGAAAATTAAGAGAACATTTTCTGAACAGCTAAATAGAATTAAGACATTGAAATCAACGAAGAAAATAATAGTTAATTATACAATGTCATTAGCGTACAAAAAAAAAAAAGGAGGAAGTCATCTCGATATAAAATATACCAGAAGATATCGTCACTTGAAGAAAATGACAACATTGCTCCCACGTGGTATACAACCGTGCACCACAGTAAAAACGTTTGGGTTGTCTCTCACACAGGAACTTTCGTTCATTGTATAGTGTGTTCACTAAATAGGAGTGAAGTTCGGCAAATATTATTGAAGTTCCCATGCTGAATTTTACAACAGTATCCCTTCCTCCTCATATTCCTCTTTTAACAGCATTTGTGGAGTTGCTATGTCTTAGCATCCACTGTGTCCGTTCTTTCTTTCCATTCCCAATATTATGGTCTTCCAGGGCCTCCACATTTCGCTACAATCAATTTGTTAAACAGCAAACTTCTAATCACTAACTCAAAGGATAGCTTTGCAACTGTGGCAACTAAGAGTCCACGTGGAGTTGGCAAGCGCTTGTCAATGGTTTGAAATGAGGGTTCTGGTTGGCCATGTGGTTATCGGAAAGTGTTTTCCACAAATTCCAGCAGATTATTAATTATTTATAGCACGAACCATCCTAAGTAGAAGCCGACAGCCTTTCTTCGGTTGAAGAAACAAACTATACATATACATAGTTTTAAGTTCGACGCTCCAACCCCCTTCGAGTTAAAAATCGAAAAAAAAAAAAAGACTTCGAATGTGATTAATGTTTTAAAAATGGTGGCTTTAGGCAACTCTTTTCTAAGTGAAAACTTCATGGGTAAAGGTCAGCCAGGATCTATATTTACTATAATAATTTTGACATTTTTTGGTGGAAACGAGGGAAAACTCTGGAAAATCGCAGTCACGATGGCTGATCACTAGATTCAAATCCGGAACCTCTAGATTGCGAAGTATCTAACCATTCGCTTACGCTCGCTCGGTAAATGACATTTTGCAAATAATAATTAAAAATAAATACCCACAATTTTGCCCTGAAGGATAAAGAAGAGGGAAGAACACAAAGATAACTCATGGAGACGACGTCCTCATTATAACCTCATATGGCCTGAAATCAAGCGGTTAACCCTCACACAAGAGTTAAGTATTCTACCACTGAGCCACTCTGCTCAAAAGGTCGCCTCCGTTTTAAGAAATGCTTCCAAGTGTCACAACAATACGTTTATTCCACGATAATAATAACAGTTTAATAATAATAATACGGGAAACTGAAAATATTGTGCAGCATTTAGCGCTTAGTACCTCTAGACATTTCGCACACTCCGACAATCTGAATATATTTTATTCCAACCTGCAACTGATTACAATGTCTCTGTAATGTACAGAGTATTAACACTAGCATCAGTACACATTCTTCAAACCAGAATTACAATACGTCCACCCATCTTTCTGATATTTAAGTGGCCATAATTTACTACCAAAGTAGTATTATTTTAACTACTGACACAGGCTAGTCCGTAATTTCTTCGTGATTTATTTTAGAAGAATACGGTTTTTACATACAAAATTCAGAATTCTTCCCAAAGAAAGCCAACTTCCCAAGTTCCGTAACTTGCATGTGACTAATGAAATATTCAGTGAATTCAAGAGAGATTTCTCACGCAATATTTATAAGGAAAGTAACTTAGAGGAAAATACTTTGCTCACATACTTCAGTATCAAATCAGTTCAATTCGTTTCTATATTATATATATATATATATATATATATATATATATATATATATATATATATATATATATATATACACACGATGAAATAGACCTAATGGACATCAATATTAAGAAAAAAAATCTTTTAAAAAAATTAACTATTTCACAACTTAAAAATATTGTTTCACGAATGTAAATATCCGATTTATACTGATAAGTAATTTTTTATAATAAAATCAACACAACACGAGAGTCACCGCACCAGGCTTTCCGATGTTATAAACTATGTCAGATATAGAAAACTATCATTTCCTGAAGAATTACTATCCACAATTTCTTAAATTAAAAAAAAGAACATATTAAGACATGGAAAACATAACTCAGATTAAAAAAAAAATGTATTAAAATGGCCTACACAGTTTCCTATATCGACAATGAACCTACACAAACTTCACATCTTTTACACTCACCGAACTTCTGTGAACAATTTGAAAGTCTAAGCCAGCATAGTATTATAGGAGGCTTGCTCACTACCATACCTCCTATAGTGATGAGATTCCTCTCGATCGGACACCAGTCACGAAAATCACGGGATCTCAAAAATGACGGCAAACGAAGCCATTTCAATTAACCACGATTACTCAAGTTTCATACCGTTTTGATATATATATATATATATATATATATATATATATATATATATATATATATATATATATGTGTGTGTGTGTGTGTGTGTGTGTGTGTGTGTGTGTATGTGAAGGGAGAGAGAGGCTTTCAAATAGGTATTACACACGATGAAAACTTCACAATGCAAAAGGCATACAATTTTTGAAGTTCACGTCTTACAGTTTACACATTTATCAAGACAAACAGTCTTGGGTTTACAGTCGAGACTGGAGTATGGTACGAAAAATTTACATGCCGTTATTATTATTATTATTATTTTAACGGAAGATTCATTGCAATAGCAGTTATGGAGGTATTTTTTTCCTGTTTTCCGTCCATATACACTTACAACTGGTCGAACATTCACAGGAGAGATTTCAGCAAAATCATAACGATAGATCATAAACGTATTTTATCGATATACGACAAGGAAAATAAGTGAGTTGAGCAACGTGATGACTCAGTAGTTTCAAGAAAGCATTTTGAATATTAGATCATCTTGTGTACGCAGTAGAACTATGAGCATGTTGTTCACTAAAAGCTTGCTACTGAATCGAGAACAGGAACCCTTTGCCCAGCTGAATATACAGTACTCTCTGAGATCGAAACAAAAAATGGAAGAAGAGATCCACAAGAGATGTAGAGGGCACTCTGTGTAAAACTTCAGACAACTATACGTTGGGTCACGCCATCATTTGAATATATACAATGAACTTTAAAAAGTAGTTTAGGTAAGATCAGATTGTACTAGAAAGGAATCATTGAATACAACCTAAACTGTACAAACAGCGCTCGTGAGAACACCTAATATGAGATAAATGTATTATGGAAGTTTTCTCCTGTACAGTAAATGAAAACAGAGTTTACTCTCGAAGCCATCCGTCTAAATAAGCAACAAAACTCGATATTTCTTAACTTATTCTACGCTCAATTTCCAGTGCTAGATTATGAAGATCGAATTTCAATTTACACCCACATTTCATAATCGCGGCAGTGAAAGGAACATTAAACTTCGAACCAACCAACTTAATTGTTTCCTTTATTTATGAATTCCAAAATTAATAGTTAAGAAAAGAAGTCACAGTATGCAGCGCGAGGTAAAAGTCCAGCATCACCCATACCTTTTTGGAACAATATAGTGAGCCTCCTCACTATGCATTATGTGTCAGGGAGTGGTTGGATGCACAGTTCCCGGGCCACTGGATTAGTCGTCGAGGGCCAATTGAGTGACCATACGTTCATCTGACCTGATACCCTTAGACTTTTACCTGTAGGGCAACATTAAAGCACTTGATTATCGAGAAAAAATTACCGATCTCTGACATATCGAACAACGAATCAAGCACGCTTGTGGCTATGATGCCGGAAGTGTTATTATGTGTTCATCAAGACTGAAAAAGAAAGTCTTCCATAATGTGTAGCACACAACGGGAAATGCAGGATTCCACATGCAATGTTTACTTTACAAAATTTCATTACTGATTAAAGTGAGGTCAAAATTAACTTAAGATTCATATTTCTAGTGAAATTTTACCCTAAAATCAAGTGTCCCTGCCCCCTTCTCATTTGAAATATTGTACCTGAATTCAAAATAACGGATTTCAATATGTCCGCCATGATATCTTATGGCAAAACCTGGTGCGCCCCCACCCCAATTACTCATACTAAAGGTTTCCTCATCTTTCCTCAAGCCGTTTCAAAAATACATGGAAATGCTGGACTTTTGCCTCCCCCTGTACACTGTGTTTAAGTACTGAATGAAAGAAGATTAGGTAAACTGAGGTAAAATTAATTACGTATGCCCTAGGTTCATTACGTAACCTCTGTGTTAAAGTTATAGCTTCGATACCGAAAATGGATATTTTATCCCAAATATCAACCGACTACATTACGTGGAAATAACTAACACAGTTTTTTTCCCTTATTCAGAAGTGGTAAAAATTCTTTAAGTGATAACAAGAGTCCTAACTGAAGTGACCTTTAGATTCAATAGTAATAGGGTTATATTGGTTGGAGATTAGTGTCCCTTTTCAGCACTGAGGTTATTATGAGACGTAGAACGGAACAGTCGTTTAAAGCGGAATCTGGATCACGATGTGTTCACACTTTAAGGCTCTTCCACTGGGAATCCAACCAAGTATTCCCTGCACCAAAGATGTGTGCGTTTGCCACTAGACCAAAGAGAAGAGTTTAGATCCAGTAGTGAATATAATTAGTAAACGTAACAATCGTACCATACTGCATTATGGAAGTTACAATATTATAATGATACTAGAAAATCTCTTAATTTTTTGAGTTGTTCCTTAATCCAGCACAAAGTTCACGTAATATTGTCACAAAGTAAGAATTTCCAATGGTAAAACATACTGTCTGTAATTGGTTTGTATTTTTGGCATTTTCTATTTTTTCACGGAAAAGAAAAAGAAACTTCCAAAAGGCAGAAACCCTTCAGCTTGTACAAAGTTTGAACAGTTCATATCAACAAGAAAAATCTGCGTCAAAACCGAGAGAAAAGAGCAAAGCGCTAAAGGAAAAAAATGCACACTGAAAGAAGAATCTTTACAGGAAAAAAAACTTAAAAAATGAGTGAGAAAAAAGGGGGAAATGAATCAAAAAGCAAAGGAGAATAAAAATAATAATAAAAAACGTGGAATAAAAGTAAGGAAAAGTTTTCTAGTTGATGGAAAAGTTTTCTCAAGTCACATTGATAAAAGAAAGGGGAAGTGAAGAAGAGCTGAGTTGAGCTGTAAATAAAAAGATGAATCTGAAGCGCTATTGGACAAACTCTTGCGGTAGCACTCCCAAAAGTAGAAATTTTAGAAGAAAACAAATAAAACGGAAAATATGGAAAGATTGGTTGGAAAGACGTGTTATATTGGACGTAGCATTTTTTCAGTCAAAGAAACGTCTTCAAAAGCATCCTTCAAAATCAGTTCATATTCATTTTCTTTCTTCTCATTTCGTACATTATATTTTTCTTATTCTCAAACTTTTTATGATAATATTTTCTTCACTTCTTGAAAGCTTTATTAACTAGTTCAATATTATAAGTAGATTAAACGTATTACTATGTTGTTTTGAATTAGTAACCTTTCGATTTGATTTAATAGCTAATTTAGTTCAACAAATGAAAGATTGATTTGGATAAGTATGTCGCATTTCCTTTAAAGGTTTTATTGTGTAAATGACTACTTTCGGATATGAGCTCATGTCCAAACAACGCTTATCACGGTATAAGACAACAAAGGTAGTCTAATTCATACAAATCTCGTAAAATAAAAAAGCAATCAAAGATTACGACGAAAACTATTCGAAATTTGTTACATGGACCCGTACCCAAATCAACCGTTTGCATATGCTTCCCCAGAAAAAACAGTTCTTGAAAGAAAAAAAAAGACAACTTGAGTCACTTATATTCTATTCTTAATTTCTACGAAGTAATTATTGTAATTAACTTACTAAGATAATATAATTAAACTTTTTTTTTTTTTTAGTTTACCGTCTACGGTTATGCCCTTTAAGCTAAAGAAGACTGACTGGTGAAAGTGAACGATGAAGAAATTATTTTTTTATGCTCTTCCACCGGGAATCCCTCAGAGAAGAACATACTAGTGCAGGGTCTGACTTACAGTTTACTTGCAAAGTTTTACTGAAGCAATTCTCTGCTTATTTGTGCTGCGACTGGAGTTCTGATGATTTCATACTTGTAAGTGGTCATATTCCAAGATGCCTCTCATGCATATGCTTTACTAATGCGCTTTTGCTTGCAACATTTTACAGAAAATGTTCTCTGTACTGAGATTGGGGGCCTGATGATGGAATGAGACTCAGAGCTTAATCAAAACACAGACAGTAGAGATGCTTTCGCTAAGTACAAGGTAAATCTATATTAAACCAAACAATGATGGTCGCTGATTAAATTTTTTATTTTTAATCTTGTACACAAAGTTTCACCATATTTACAGAGAAGAAAATAAGTATCATTCATCTCTTGGGTATTCAGTTTCTTTTTGAGCGGCCATTTTGTATAAGATGTAAGCGTATTCTGCACTTTACAAATGTTTGCGGTAAACGTTGTAGCTTCGGCATTTTTAAAGATACTGATTCCAAACAAAACTCATTTGGAAGACTCATTTGGATAAAATGTACAATATTTTCTGTTCGGTGTACATTTAAGCCTACTATTACATTCCAAATATCTTTAAAATGCTGAAAATTTGAAAAACAAAAAATCTGTCACTTTTGAAATAATATGCCCTGAAGGCTAAGCGAGAAGGATGACTACGACAAGTGAATGATGATGGAAAAATTGTTGGAATGAGAATGTGAGAGGAAATGGGAGCTCTCAAATAAAACCCACGGGTACGATGTTGTCCACCACAAACTTACGTGGTCAAGGATCGAACCAGCGGCCCTAGCATCAGAGCAACCGTTCTACTACTGAGCCATCATGCACCTAAAATAAAATTTCAAAGAAGAAAATAAGACTCCCCGTTATCTTTTTTTTCTAGAAATAGGCTTCGTCATGTACTACTTAATAAAATATTTTGATACTTGAGAGTCTAAACTGTTTTTTTTTTTTTTTTGTTATGAGTCTTGAAACATTGTGATTTTTCGAAAATCGGCTATGTTTAACCTGAAATATTTTAATAGGGATACACTCGAAATATCTCGATTTTTCACAAACAATCGTAATTTGTGTAGTAAATGTCTAGCGAAAAAATATTAGCAAGGCTTACGCGTGGCCGACATCTTAGTTTTGCTCCAACTGCAAGGATGAAATAATCTCATTCCATCATCAGTGCACAAAACTTTACAAAGATCAGTAGAGAACAGTTCCCGTAAAATTTTGCAACCGAAATGTGAGCCAGCTTCACATGCTCGTTTGCCTGTTTGATATGCAACCAAATTCACTTCAAATTTAAGTTAGGCTATCGAACATTCCAGGATAAAAATGAACAGCTCACTGGAGTATTCTAATTCCGATCCCTATAGTTACTAATATTACCTACACAAATATCGTACTACACAAAGAACACATCTTTAATATACTACTGAAAATTATTATTATTATTATTATTATTATTATTATTATTATTATTATTATTATTATTATTATTATTATTATTATTGTTGTTGTTGTTGTTGAGTCAATCCATTCTAAGTGATCAAGCATGTGCCGCTCGACCATCACCAAAAAATCAAATTTTTTCATGAATGTTTATCCTGTATCAGGGTACTTCAAACCACGATTAATTATTATTTTTTTTTTCAATATCTCATGGCGACGCAGCGGCTGCTGTCATTTTGCATTTTTTCGATTTTAGGCGTTTACGTTGTTTTGAATATCTCAGCAAGTATTTGTCGTACCAAATTGAAAATTGCTGGACGTCTCCAACTCGTGCAGAGATTCAACTTCGACCTCTTAACATTTTTGCCTAAAACCACTTGAAAGGGGTGAAATTAGGGCCTACAGTAGCAACATTTCTGAACATTTAACTCATATTTGGGAAGATGAAACAACTGGCATAGAGATCTGAATTTGTGTGTGTATGTAGTACGGGATCATAAATTTATACACAAAAAATTTCAAACCTGTAGCTGTTTCCAAAGGTCTGAAAAAAACCGTGGGGAATTATGCCAATTTGGCATATTTCACAGTCCAATATCTCCAATGAGCCTGGAGAAAAAAATCTGAAATTTTGGGAATAGTTAGTCCTTCAGTATACCATGACAACAAAATGCGTTTTGTTTTTTTGAGTAAAAGGGGATCAAAGTATTATGTAATCACGTTATACTCTAGGAGGTGTTTTGTTTACAAATTCAAATTCGTTGTTGTGACGTAAAATAAAGTACGATGAATGGTTAGTCCAGTCAAAGCTCTCAAGCTCGTTTGTTTCCTCTAGTTGCAACACTTTCTTATCACACCCCCAGCAGCACTGGTGAAGAAGGCCGCTATCAGCAGAAGGCGACAAGTCAAAATGCACACTTGACCAAAAGTCCGTAAGTTCTCATTGTTCTTGCTGTTTGCTATATCAATGATATTCAATCCTGTTTTAACTGTCAACTCATGCAGGAGACTGTTGTCCTTTGGTTTGATCTACATTTTCAAGTCAGTGAACACTTACTTGCTGTAAACACTGACTGCAGTATGAAAATAAAACGAAAAGACAACAGCCTCCTACATGAGTGTCAACTCATGCAGGAGACTGTTGTCCTTTGGTTTGATCTACATTTCCAAGTCAGTGAACACTTACTTGCTGTAAACACTGACTGCAGTATGAAAATAAAACGAAAAGACAACAGCTCCTACATGAGTTGACAGTTGAAACAAGAATAAACAGGGTTGAATATCATTGATATAGCAGTGTTACAACTAGAGGAAAGAAACGAGCTTAAGAGCCTTGACTTGACTAATCATTCATCCTACTTTATTTTACTTCACAACAACGAATTTCCAGTTGAATTTGTGAACAAAACACTTCCTAGAGTTATTACTTAATACTTTGACCCCCTTCTGCTCAAAAAAATAAATCGCGCTTTGTTGTGTATTATGGTATACTAAAGGACTAACTATTCCCAAAATTTCAGATTTTTTTTTTATCCAGGCCTATTGGAGATATTGGACAGTGAAATATGCCAAATTGGCATAATTCCCCAACTTTAAGATTTTTTCAGACCTTTGGAAGCAGCTACAGGTCTGAAAATTTTTATGTATAAATTTATAATCCCGTACTATATGCACACACAAATTCAGACCTCTATGTCAGTTGTTTCCCAAACATGTAGTAATTGTCCAAAAATGTTGCTACTGTGTAACGTATTTTATGTATTTTTAGCGTTACACTATAGCCCACAGTTCGAATATTTATAATCTAGTCTACTATTTTATCAAAATTCACTTAAACACTCCATCTTGATATTACCTTTTTATTATAATACGTAATGAAGGAAACATTTACACCCTTTAAATAACATATATGTAGATTATACAAGATGGATCCTTTGTTATATCTTATATTTTTTGTTGCTATGATGACCAATAACACATCTCGTCAGATTGCTATGTTAACAGACCATCAATTATATTATCAGAAAGAAATTAATTCTAGTTCTTTTTATATTTCCTTTTTGCTAGCTTGTGCATATTTTAATAACACATATTGCCCGTAAATACAAGAAAAGATGTTAAAAATACACAATATCGTTATATAATGTAGCCCGAAAGTAGGTAATTCATTAAAATACAAAATAGGCTATGCTTTTCTTTCTTTAATTCAAGTAGCTCCTGGTTATCAAACGACCTTGGAGAAACGTTCAAAATCTAGTTTATCCATTATTAATGTAATCCAGGATTGCATCCATCTGAAGTATAAATACAAAACTGCATAAGGAAAGCTTCAGTCACAAATTATACTGCTGAAATAAATAATTTTTGCCTCCCCCATCCTAAACACAAATTCTATTCGATATTTTGAAGGGCTCTAACTAAGAGTCTTCAGAAGTACGGTAGCCTTCGGTTAACGTAGTATCGGGCTCTCTTTCCCTAAGGCGACTCTCTCAACTATTAAGCATGCACAACTAAGAAACTGAATTTAGCAACGAGACAAATAACAAACTATACCGATCACTGGTAAGGCTAATTCAATTGTGAATACAATTTTTAAAATATATGTTACTGCGGAATATTTTCTATAAGCCCAAAATAACGTAACTTCATTGTATTAAAAACATCGTTAAGTCGTTGCGTTATATTATATACTAGCAGCGTTCACCCCGCTTCGCTGCGGTCACCCCGGAACGCAATAAACTTTGTTACTTAGATAATTTTTACTTTTTCGCTTTCAAGTGATATGATAAAAACCATAGAAGATTGCAGTAAATGTTAACATTATATCGCCTGTCATTTATGTTAACCCGCCCCGCTTCGCTGCGGTCACCCCGGAACGCAATAAACTTTGTTACTTAGATAATTTTTACTTTTTCGCTTTCAAATTGCAGTAAATGTTAACATTATAGCGCCTGTCATTTATGTTAACCCGCCGAGTCACATGGTCATGCGGGTTGCATATAAATACGTTTATTTTTACCTATGATGAACTAATAACAAAGGATTTGTACGTATGGACACTTGAATGGTCAATTATCTCAAGACACTGGTAATTAAAAATTAAAGTGATATGATAAAAACCATCTAGGGTCCAAATCCTAACAACCCCCCAAAAATGAAAGAAATTGGTTCAGCCGTATTAGCGTGATGAGTTCACAAAGGATTTGTGCGTTCTCTTTTATATATATAGATCACCAGCTACCATTCATTTAAGTTGGATGCTCTCTCATTTAAGTAAAAATGTTCTTATCACTGTCTTGGAGAATTCACGTTGATCCTATTATCGATTACTTTGTTGTGTGAAACCAAAGATACTACTGAACTCTTCAGAAAAAGAAAACCAATCACAAGAAAGCATGTTATTCCAAAGACAACCTTTCTAATCCTTTTTAGTTTGGAAGGAAATCTAACTCAATTACAAAATTATTATTTCCCCCTTTTCCAGAATCTGACTCCAATTAACAGAAAGCAGTAGGAAAATTAGAACCTGTGAAAAAATTCGATACAACTCGGGAATATGAAATACCGCTGACTCAAAATTGTATTACACAGAGAGGGAAAGAGAAAGAGAGTTTATTCCTTTCAACTGAAGACCCTCAAGTGTTGCAAGAACTTGGAAGCTCTTCGTTGTGGCTTAACTAAATGTCTAAAACCATTACCATCAGGATTTAAATGTAAGTATTTAACAACAAAATCTTGCTATTCATTAACAATAAAAGTTCGTAAGGAAAAAATAATGCTTAATAAAAAGGCTAGTTGTAAAAAGTAATTCTAATAATCTAATGTATTTTTACTAATGTAGTATCTATACAAAACAAAGCACCTATTAACTTATTACGGCTAGTGAATCACAATTTTGTTTATGACATGATAAAGAGAAAAGGATAGCAAGAAGGTGACGAAGTAACGAAAAATGCACGATCAACATTTTGTGCAAGTCGACAAAAATAAATAGTTGAAACAGTTGGAACATGTGCAAAATTTTGTCTAACGAGTCTATATAAGAACTGTTTTAATCAAGGCTGTCTGGGAAAGGGGAGATACTGTAATCGAAATTATGAAGTAAGTTTCAAACTAGATATTAATTATCCGGGAGAACAGGTGCGTCATGAGCCATGAGGAAGATTGGCACTCCTCCTTTACAGACGAATACTATTGTCATAATACACGGTATTCTACAATATGGTTCACAATTCGACACATATTTAGAACCGGTGGCTCGAGCAATGATGAGGTAAGAACGGAAGTAGTGTATAGAATATGACTGATAATGCCCAAAATGGTATACGGACAAAATCTCGCGGCCGAAACATCGCCGCCCAAATTCTCGCCGGCCAAAACCTCGCGGGACAAAATCTCGCCGGGCCAAAACCTCGCGTGGCCAAAACCTCGCCGCCCAAAACCTCGCGGGACAAAATCTCGCCGGGCCAAAACCTCGCGTGGCCAAAACCTCGCCGCCCAAAACCTCGCGGGACAAAATCTCGCCGGGCCAAAACCTCGCGTGGCCAAAACCTCGCCGCCCAAAACCTCGCGTGACCAAAACCTCGCCGCCCAAAACCTCGCGGGACAAAATCTCGCCGGGCCAAAACCTCGCCGCGAATGAAACTTTTCTTTAAAATTTACCCAATGGGTTTCCTAATATGCAATTCCACATTACAAATAATAATAATAATAATAATAATAATAATAATAATAATAATAATAAGATACAAAACATCGTGTGCGTGGGCTTTCTCGGGTTATTCCCGTTTCCTTCCACTTTCTTTATTCGATCATTTCCTTCATCCTGGTCATCTACGTCTCCTTTAACCTATAGGACATAATCAAGGGACGTCGTAAAAACTCATATATTGTTTCATATTTTCATAAATATTATTAGATTTTTGTTAAAATTTTAAGTTTTTGGATGTTCCAAAGTTCACGAAACTAACCTCGTTAGTTGTCATTACTTTCCTTAAGCAGACTTTCTTTCCCTATAACCAGTTTAAAAACATCCTGTCGCCCTACCTTCACATTGAAATCCTCTAATACAGAAATAGAATTTTCATATGGTATCGCGGGACTTGGTCAAATACCCGTGATACTTCTTCTGAAACAGCGTCTTTTACACCGTCATCCTTATCATCTGTTGGAACATTTACATTTTGGTCAGGCGAGATTTTGGGTATGGCGATATTTTGGGGCGCGAGGTTTTGGCCCGGCGAGATTTTGGCCCGCGAGGTTTTGGGTGGCGAGGTTTTGGCCAGGCGAGGTTTCGGCCCCGCGAGATTTTGGCCCGCGACGTTTTGGGTGGCGAGGTTTTGGCCAGGCGGGGTTTTGTCCCGGCGAGATTTTGTCCCGCGAGGTTTTGGGCGGCGAGGTTTTGGCCAGGCGAGGTTTCGGCCTAGCGAGATTTTGGGCCGCGAGGTTTTGGGAGGCGAGGTTTTGGCCAGGCGAGGTTTTGGTCCGCGAGGTTGTCGCCGCGAGGTTCTGGCCGCGAGGTTTTGTACCCAAACCGCCCAAAATTTATGATTTTAAAAACACAAAAAAGAACAAGATCCTCATTTTGCCTATTTTCAAATAAGTCATTCGTCGCCTCTTTCCCTCTTTCTCTGCTTTTATTATTTTAAAAAATCAGATTTCAATTGCATTTTCAAGTTTCTAAGGGGGGAAATAAGTATATCAATACGGTGTTTAAAAAACAAATAGAAAACAAATAATTGATCACCAGCTGTGGTAAGGGTGTTTATAATATAAGAAATCAATTAGAATCTTGATTTCAAAAGTTGGAAGTTGAAGAAAAGAACAGTACGAAGTAAATTTAACGGTACTATGAATTATTCCTGAAGTATGTAAGCAATATACAAGGTCTGGGTAAAAAGTGATTGCAACATTGTTATAATTCGTATCATGCTTTATGGACAGAGAAAGATACTGTTCCATTCATTCAATGCAATTGATTCCCATCTCTATTACCATCTACCACACATACTGATATAGCGCTACCAATTTTCTCTTCTACTTTACGGCACTGCTACTTTTGACTAATAAATACACAATCATTATCACTCACCACACTTCATCGCCTTACATTCCCTTATCAGCTATGGAAATCTTGTAATGCTTTGACAAGAGAACAGTATTGCTAAACTTTTTATCAACTTATCTAGCTGGATCCACGCAAAGTGTTTAAAATAACCGAAAGGCCACTTATAAAAATAGTAAACAGATTAGAAGTGACTATGCAGCACCAGCATTGTTTTAAAAAAGACGGTTCCTTGCGTTCTAAAGCTCTGTTTCCATTATAATGAAAATGTTATAATACAACATGCAAATGGGTAATTTCAAATTATACTATATAAATTGTTATGTTTGCATTTGCAGCTTATGATAATATTTACATCACTTTACGCAATGCCATTTTCAACAATTTATTCAGCAATAAATTTCAAACTTTAAATAATATAAACAACGCATTTACAAAGCATCTCAAGAGCGTCTCATAATTTTGCAAACATCTGGGATTATTTCTTCTGTACTTATCAACTATAAAATATTTCAGGAGAAAGCTTAACGTGCAGAACCACATGAGCTCCCACTAGGAACGGAACCCGAGTGTCCCGCGCCGAAGACGCGTACGTTAACCATATATCTACAGAGGGTGCTTCATAATTTTATTAATATTTAAGAATGCTATTGATATGTATATAACCTAAGTTGATTTTTAAACTGTGCAAATATTATATTTGTATATGAGAATTGTGATTTTTAAACTGTGAAATCTTTTTCTCAGTACAAATAGGCAATCTAACGAAATAAATCATTATTTTGAGTCTTAATGCTTTTCAGCGTTGTTGGATATCACAAATGATGACTTCAGATTTAAAATAGGCGTTAATAAACGCTGAAACCCTGCACTTACTTCACTACTCACCAATAGTAAAATAACCCTCTGCGCTGGTCTAGTGATTACTGCGCGTGATTTAGTGCACGTACTGGGTTTAAGGTTGCCACCTGCCCCGATTTGGGAGAAAATACTCCATGTTCCGACGTGGATCTGTCGGGACTTTAAAATGTATTGATTTTCATATTCAATGATGAATTTGGAAGAAACCTGACAACAGCGACAGGCAGATAGAAAGGTGCATAGTAACAAAGTCTAAGCTCATTTTGTAATCGGTGAAGATCGACTTATAGGCATATATATAGATACACACTATTCAACGGGAGGCACGATGGCTCAGTGGTAGAGCATTTGTCGGGTGCAAGGGGTCCCTGGTTCAATTCCTGGCCAAGAAGTTTGTGGCGGACAACATTGTGTCCGTGGGTTTTCCCGAGGTACGGCCGTTTCCTCCCACTTTCTCATTCCATCAATTCTTCCTTCATCAGTCACTTGCTTTAATCATCTCCCTTAGGCAAAAGACATAATCGTGGGACGTTAAACTGAAATATCTTATTTTCATTTGTTTTTACACACTTTTCAAGTTATTCTCATTTTCATTATATACGTATTACAGTATATTTTACAGACCTATAGGATTTAAAATGCCTCACTTTCCTTTTGTAACTTAGATATTCACGATTCGCTCTTCACTATAAAAAACATATTACATTATTACGGGAAAAGGGACGCTGATACACCACAAAAAAAAAAAAAAAAAAATTAAGTGTCCCTATATTTTACTTTCGAAAAGCAGCAAGCCTACCTGGATTTATTTCCGGTTAGAAAACTCTAAATGTATAATGGTGATTCATATTTCACCATAAACTGTAGATTCACGTGACATATAGTCCGGTGCTGAAAAGGGATTCTAAACTTCAATAACAACAATAGTAGTGAAACATTTAATTTCGTATCAAACGAAAACTATCAGGAAAAGAAAGAGACCGTAAGTCTATCGAAGCATATTTCCCACTTCTTATCTTGAGAAGCCCTCAACTGATTCAAATCATCATTTCCCAAAGCCATATCGACTTCATGCTATCTCCACTCTCTACAATCTGGACGCAGTGTTGAAATCAATAGAGTACAATTTTCATGGCATCTGATCATCCTATTACGAGGGCAAGTAGGTCGGAAGGATATGAAGAATATGAGAACCAATACCACTAACTCCCTTGTAGTTCCTCTTCCTCCCGATCCTACCTACTTCTCGTCTCATTCTTCGATAGAGGAAAGAAAACTACAATCGCGAGAAGAATACGAAAAAAAAAGGTTTAAAAAAGGAAATAAAAATGAAAGAAACATCTGGTCGTAGTGTAAAGAAGAATATATCAATGAACTTTAAAAAGGAAGACATCAATTGATTTACATTCATTGTCCTTTTACTTATTTTCTCAATATACAGGGTGTGACAAAATATATGGATGAATTCTAAAAGTGACAGTTTATATTGCATACTATACATATCAAGATTTCAATAATGTAGGGGACCGCGGTGGCTTACTGGTAGAGCGTTCACTTCTGAAAAAAAATGAAAATGAAATGAAATCTTTGAGTTTTACGTCCCACGGTTATGCCGGTTAGGCTAAAGGAGACGGTGATAATGAGTAATGAATGAAATGGTGGAATGAAGAAAGTGGGAGGAAACGGGAGAACCCCGAGAAAACCCACGCACACGGTGTTTGTCCACCACAAAGCTCACTTGGCGGGGGCTGGGATCGAACCCGGGACCCCAAACACCAGAGGTGAACGCTCTACCACTGAGCCACCGCGGCCCTGCGTTCACTTCTGGTTCATGGGGTCCCTGGTTCAATCCCAGCTAGTGTCAAGTGAACATTGTGGTGGACAAACACTGTGTGCGTGAGGTTCCTCGGGGTTCTCCCGTTTCTTCCTACTTTCTTCATTCCACTATTTCATTCATTTCTCATCATTACCATCTTTTTGAACCTACCCAGCATAACCGTGGGACATAAAACTCATTTTATTTTTGAATAATTTAATAACTGGATATAAAATATCTGTGTATCAAGGAAATTCACAGCTAAGCATATAAATATATTTCCAACACAAAAGCTATGAGAAGAGATATATCGCTTGAGTCTTTTATCTGATACAAATACCACCACCAGATCGAACTCGGCATCACATGCACATATAATTGTAGACTGAAAGTAAAATCCGTGCTAAGTGGCAAAATTGGAAAAGTTCTGTTTAATGTCAAGTTGTGGTTTATGTGCCTAACATTGCTCACTGAACAACGGACTATAATCATTGTGGAAGTAGCTCAAACATTCGCCAAACGAATGTGTGAGGGTCTATGTCCCACCAGTTCAGATGTAAAATCTGATCTTTCTACTCAACATTTTCATTTTGGCACTTGGCACGGATTGTGTAGTCAGTCCACAATTATGCAAAGAAAATTTAAATAATGTATTTATAACTGCGTATGATTACATTGGTTAATATGATTTTTTTTTCAAAGAATCCTGTGAATTCTTTCATACAGAAGAAGAAAGTGTTTATAGAAGAAGTACAGACAGTCAAATTTCAATAGTTTTAAGTATTTCGTTGTACGATTTATACCTTATCGTAATTGAAAATGAACCTTCTCAATGACATAAGAGGAAAATAATACAAGAATTTGTAATAATTTTGGTTAAAGTTTATTTTTGTGGGATTTTCTGACGTCTTTAAGAAAGTAAATAATGAGACGGTTCATTCACGTTGTAAATGCAATGTGAGCTTACAATAAAGATTTCCTTTTTAAAATCAATGGCGAACGAACTTTCACCGCAATATGATGATTTACTAGTTTATTTTCATTTGGATTATATTTATGGATTGCATTATTATTGCTGTTATTTAGTTTGTTTTGAAGTTAACGAACAGTGTTATTAGTTTACATATATTATGTAAACCTCGTAAAAGTATAATACATAGTATTTTAGAAGGTTAGCCCACGAGACTGTCGATACAGTCAATTTTAAAGATACAAGTATAAAACAGCTTCGATCGAAAAGAACATTATCCCTGATTTCTATATATAGTAGTTGGATACACTAAAGTCCCATCATGCGAATCTAAACGTCACCGACCCGAAAGTACATTTGAAGGAAGTTATTCTGATGACCCGCATGCGTAAGTTGCTGGAAAGGAAAGTTTAGTTAAGTTTCAATGAAAGTCGTTCAATTCTCTTCTACCCTACTCTGCTCTACCCACCCTTACGAAGCAATCGTCTTCTGCTGGAGACAACCAAAAGGGATATTTGATCAGCGAGCAGCACCGTCCTCGACTTTCCAATCACTTCAACGATAGAGCAACAATAAAACGGAATGGAGTGGCTGTGGAAATGGGTCACACAAAGAAATTGAAAATGCTCTCAAGAATGCTGAGTTAAAGGCCACGACTGAAATCTGAAACGTAAAAACAATTTTCCGGTTACCTTATTTTCTTCATTAACTTACGATTTCTACAATTTATGCAATAGTAAAATAAACTACATAAACAAACAAAGTAAGTGTACTATTGGAAAACAAGTGTCTTCTTTCTTCTTTCCGGAAAAATGCACGTCATTGGATGAAGTTCGATATCGTGTAATTACAAATTTCTAATTACTGATTTCACATTTTATATGTGAGACTTGTTCAAATTATGAGATTATACGAGCAGGTATTGTGCCAAGCGAAGCATTCACCCCGTTCACCTAGCGCAAATAAACAAAAAAAACCACCAAGAGGCCAGTACAGCAGGTATCTTTCCCCTATGATTTATAAGTAAATAAAAACACGAAGTTAGGAAGCAGAGTGAAGGGACATATTTGGGACTCGTATAAATTGAATAATAATGGCTACACTATGCACACAATAATTCAGGTATGTCAATTAACATTCCTCCACTAGGTACTCTAAATTCATACCGTCCAGGTAATTTAAGTTGAAACCGTGTTAAGAAAACATATACAGTAGAGTTCCTGAAACTCGGTACTCGGTAACCCGGCAGTCCGGATAACTCTGGCACATCCTGGCAGGGAGAAAAAATACCCACGCGTAAACCCGTTCAAGGTCATTTTTTGAGGTCCCGGGTATTTTTCTGAGGTCTATCTTATCAGGTAAATTACTGTACAGTGTGTATTCATTAACTTTCATTTTCATGTATGACTTCAAAAAGTACGTATTTTTTCCTTTGTTTAAGGGTAATTAGGCAGTTTATTCTCTGTTGTATTCTTACGCAACCAACACATAGAAGTACAGTACTGTATTTTCTGAGGAAACACTCGTACTTATTCTTTATTAATTCCAGTCCCGACAACTCGGTATTTTCACAAACTTGGCCACCCTTCGGTCCACATTAGGCCGAGTTTTCGTGACTACACTGTATTTAATATAGAAGGGAAATTATGAACGCCGAACTAACTAACGTTGCTATTTTTTTTAATCTCCCTAAGACAGTTTAGATAAATATCGAATCATCATTGGAAAGATATTCTACACAACTCATTCTGAATTTCTTCTTTCCTGTATCTGCTGAGACAAGTCAGTGGTAGAGCTTCTTCTGAAGGCGAATATAAATCTCTGGGTCGAGGCCATGCAAACTATGGTTAACAACATTGTCTGAGTGAGTTTCCAAGAGATACGATAATTTCTTTCCATTCTCTTCATCCTATTAAATATGCTATTCGTAACTTGAATTCACCGCCCGTCTCTGTAAATCAATAATAATGATTTTTAAAAAAAATCGTAGAACGTTAGCCCAAATATTTCCTTTTTTCACTGTTGTCACCTACAATAAATCTGAACTCAAATATTAAACAAACAGTAGTATCAAGTGTACACCAAGTCAAGGTGTTTGGTTGGTATGGTGTTATTTTTTCAATTTATATTGAAATCGAAAGTGACAACAATTTCTACCACTTCCGGTTTTAGTAGAGAGATTTGAACAGAGGGTTAATACAGAATATGGTACCTACTCTTAGAACCCTAAATCGATTAAAACAAAAATCGCTTCTCGCTATGTCTTTGTTTTACTATACATAGAACAACACTGGAACCGAAATTCTACTGAATTACTCTCATGTTTGGGTTTAGTAGAAAATTAAGAATGGATGTGAAATGTATTCTTGAAGTGCTTAATCAACTGAAAGAACCTTTTTCTCGGTATTACCATTTTTGCTCTATAGTGACCAACATTAAAATAGGAAATGGTGGATTTCAACTATTTCCGGTTTGAATATCATCTCCATCAACGCACTAGATTCCTAACTTTTGACCCTATATATAGGGTGTTTCAAAACAACGCCGACAACGTTTGGGAGGTGATTCCTGACACCAAGATAAGACAAAAAGTATAGGTCAACTTGGGTGCACAAATGGTTCCTTTTGGAGTTATAGGCTGCCGACATGAAAAACTGAACTTTAAATGCCCATAGCTCCAAAGCTATGGGACCTACCGTAGTCGGGTCAAGACTTCACTCAGGAACTAGTATGTGACCTATCCAAATATCCATGTTTCAGAATCCTGCGGTAATTTCGCAACAATTTTTATACAGGTAGTACATGAGTATTTAAAATTATATGCCCGTAGCCAAACTCCCTCTATAAAACTCATTTTTTTATTTTTCGGCAGCCTACAACTCCGAAAGGAAGCATTTGTGTACCCAAGTTGGTTTACACTTTTTGTCTTATCTTGGTGTCAGGAATTACCTCCCAAACGTTGTCGGTGTTGTTTTGAAACACCCTGTATATCCTAGCAGTTTTCGGAAACCAAACTACTTAAAAAAAGAGTACCAAAAATATATAAATGAAGTCACGTATTCTGAGATTGGCACAAAAAAAAACTTTTATTTTAATAAACCATTTAAAAATATAAACAATGTTTTATCTCTACCTGGGTAACGGAATAATACAATAGGATTTTACTGAAAACAGTAGACTGTTTTACTAAACACAATTGCATGGGACTTTTTGACTAAGAAGCCAAGTGCTTACAAACTGTCGTGTTTAGTTAATTCCAACATAAAATGACTTAAAACACAAGTTAGAATGTCTTAGTCTGCAATCTGAGGACAGAGATTACTGAAAGATTAGCTAAAGAATTGATCGACTCATTCGCGTATAACGTCACATTTCAACTCAAAAGCTATATAATGTATAATCTAAACTTAAAGTAGATCCGAAAAATAGCTCAAGTTTTTATCCGAAACAGGTACCCAACAGAGAAGCAAACCTAAGATTCTATGCACAAAAATCATAAGCGTAAAGCACTTGGTCACGAAAGATCACAGGCAAAACGTAGATGATGAAAAGTGTGGCTAATTATTAAAATCATCTTCATCTGAAACAAGAAACAGGGTTAAACATTTATATAGTACTAGACCAGTTATTTGTAAACTAAATTCTTCTGTAACGTCACAGTTCTCTGGTTCCATTCTTAGCAAACTACACGGAGCAACCTTACCTAATAAAAGACAGTGATGGCAGGCAAATAAGAACACTGATAGCGCAGTCGATAGTTTCGCAGTCATACTACTCATGTATTCATGACCACGTCATCTGCGAATACTTGCTTGCTACATTCGCTTATCTCATCTCCTTTTATCATTGCGTTTCTCTCTGCTTTTCACAAAATGTAAAAGCATGCTCCTACGTCATACATCGGCCAGTTAGAAATGACTGTACTAGACTAACGAGGGGAACAGTAATAGTTACTGAATTATAAAAGAAGGTACTAGGTAGAAAAAATAAAAAAAAAGTGCCTTGGAGCAATGCAGTACATGAGGATACATATAAAGTAAAGATAATTTACTCAATTCAAAGGAAATAACAATATAATTTCTAAGCTGCTACCTGGAAATGATTATAACGAACACAGCTAGATCAGGATAAAGGAAAATACTAATTTGTCTAGTCCACTAGAAAACTTGAAAATAAAAAGGATAAAAGGATAAAGAGGCATTTTGTTGAATATTAATCACATTCGTTATCCACTGAACCATGCAGCCATATATTGGAATTTAGCAAGTTTTTGTACATCCAGTTCACGCACACGTGTTGCCAGACATTTTGATAAGACCTGCGAGGGGCCATTCAACACAGTAAAATCGATGCTGTTTCAGTGCTCTCTGCATGCTCCTCTTTCCCTTTCCACGGACCTAGGAGGAAAAAAAGCGCTTAACTTATGGAATCGCCTGATTGAGGATAACAATTTATCCTGCTAAATTCAACCGCCTTGTTTGCTGTATGATGGCTGGACTAGATAATCTATGTTCTAGACACTCACTCAGTGATCATCGTGTTATTTACGAGCACACTACGAGTGAAACATTTCGGAAACCTTCTCTCTCTCTCTCTCAATGAGTAGGAAAATACAAAAGAAGCATTACACATTCACAAATCATAATGAATGGTATAAAGTAATGCTTTAAAGTTACGTTAGTATCATCCTTCCAATCTCGTTCGGTTTTGGGCAATTAAAGAATTACAAAACCGGTTAGACTTGAAAAACTTGTTTGCCTAACCGAGTTTCATGATAAGCGGAAACACATTTACTGCAGAAATCGCTCTGTAAGATTTTCCGTGAGAAATGAACCTCTTAAACACACATATTAAGACAGAACATAACGATACCTTTATTTCAGATCTATATATCTGATACCTTTATATCAGATCTATATACGTCGTATGTGTATTTCTGCCTTCGTAGTTAAGATAGCAAAAAATTAAGTCTAGTTTAAATCTACAACAATTACCGATTTCAAAAGTACAAAGTTTACAACATACTTTAGAACAAGTACTTGCGGTAACTCTGATTTCTGACACATTCTCCTTTGAAATAGAAAAAAAAAAGTTTCTTATCGAAACAATAATTTATTCCCTATTTTTTGGATCAAAAGATCCAATATATTTCAATCGAAAGTTCTCTTGTAGGTCTTATACCTGGAGAACTACATATAGTGTAGCTAAACCCATATATCAATTAACTCAGTATGATGTACTTATTCCGCAAAAAACCTCGATATAGGGACCGTTCAAAACTTTTGTGGTTCTTGATCCATAAATGCATCAAAAGATCCAATATATTTCAATCAAAAATTTCCTTGCACGTCTTATAATTGGAGAACTATATATAATCTACCCAAACCCAAGCTATCACTTAACTCAGTATGATGTGCTTATTCCGTACAAAAAAAAAAAAAAAAAAAAAAAAAAGGACGTTCAACACTTTTGTGGCCCCTGCTCCAAAAACTCATTATTAGCCATATTCGCAATTTTCTCATACTTTTTGGATAATTCCTAAAATTCTTGGCTAAGATCGCAATCTTTTGATCGATTTTTTAAAAATCATTCCTAAAGTCTTCTTATATAATATGCTGCTATGTAAAATCGAAAAGTATTGAGATCAGATGAAATCTATTATCTTTGACAGAACTTTCCAAGAAAACGAACAATAATAACAAATGAGGATACAATGCTTTACCTAAAAATGACAGATATCAAAAATATACGATCGAATAAAAATATACGGAATGTCAAAATAACGTAAGGTAACCATACTAAAGCACATTAACTCAAACTAAGTGTCAAAATAATTTACTGAAGATGTTTTAAACGTTACAGAATAGTTCGAAATTTCTAGAATTATGTTCAGGAGAAAGTATTTCGAAACGATACCTCTCTCATGGTTATTCCCTGCGGAAGCTCCTGCGGTTTGGATCCCACATTAGGCTGTAGGTTCACGTTTCATAGCCTCGGTTCTGAATGGGTCGCTAAACTGTAAACTAACAGAACAACCAATTTTTCAAAATGCTGATAAAAAAAAAAATACAATTATGACATCCTCATACAATGTTGAACGCTCCATTAAGGATGATAATACTTATTTATTAACTACGACAAATATACTCTATATCAATCTATGAGTTACACACACACACAAACAAATAGAAACATTATGTTGCCCGGTGTCAGTTAAGCTGCAAGAACATTAACTGAAAGCAATGAAAGCATATAAAATAAAAACAGCTTTTTCATTTTATTTTCGCTGTTCAGCAAATACTGTAGTTGTCTCATGAGAATTAAGACCTAGAGACATAAACGTTGGAATTCCTGTCTCTTTTTTTCCCCACGTATCCTCTTGAATTCTAGGAGAAAGAAACTCGTTATCCTACTCTTCAGATGATGGCTTAGTGGGGCCAGCTAACAATAATAGGATAAGTGTGCTATAACCTGTCTCTAGAAGTAAACAATCAAACCAGACCGAGCAAAAATATATGGCGTTGTCGTTTTCATATTAATTTTGGAAAGTGTCATTCACACTGAACTTTTTACAGGACATGGCGAGAGCCAAGTGCATTTCACTACGAAGCAGATTGAGAATAATTATGAAAAACGCATTTTTTAAAACGTATCTTGATTTCGCACATAATTGAGCGATACTGGTTCTTTTGTACGTATTTTCTTTACTTTCCTCATTTGTTTTGCGTTTCAAAAACATTATAATTATAGTTTTTTTTTTTTTTGTATATTTTCAAAGATACGAAAGATATGAAGAGCTGCATACCTTGATAAGGTGCAACAGGAAGTCGTTGAAGAACGTCGAAAACAAGGGGACACCACATCTTAAACTCGTTCAGCAGTTTGACGTTTCTAGAACAATGGTGACGGAGTTTCTGAAGCGGTGAAAGCAGTAACGAGAACGTATGAAGAAAATTTCACGTGGCTCTCCATTGGGCGATCGTAACGTTTTTCGTATATCCAAATGTGAATCTCATTTCATAGCGCCTGAAATCGGCGAAGAAACACGGACTATTAGATGCCCTTCACTATCATCTGTACGGATCATTCGACGCCGCTTGCAGCCAGTGGGACTAATGGGACGAAGTCCAGTCAAGAAAGGTTACATTTCTGGCAAAACGTACGAGTCGAGTTGCATGGGTCTTATTTTGGATGGACAGCTCAGAAGTGTTCTAATGTTATCTGGTTTTAAAATAGCAGTCTTCAGGTTCGGAAGTAATGTCAAATTGATTCAACGACTAGTTACCAAGCTTTCGATCCTAAATATCAGATATCGAGCAAAAGGTATGGCGGAAGAAAAGTAATGGTTTGGAGATTCTTTTCAGCTAAAGGTATCAGGACACTTCACAGAATATTGAGAGGGCGATGTACCGTTAAGTTTACATTACCCTCTTGGAAATAATTATGCTGCCTTATGACAAGCGTTCTCATGGACATGAGTGTCTTTATCATCAGGATAACAACCCGAACCGTAAGGCAGCTTATGTACAGGCATGGGATTCAGAGCCATCATATTCTATTCTACGAATAGCCCAGTCAACCCCCGATATGATTGTTATAGAACATCAGTGGCATGATATCCAGACACGTGTAGCAGAAAGAAAAACGAAAAACATAAATTCCAGCAGTTGCAGGGAGAATGGAATAACATTCTCCAGTCCATGATCAACAGACATATTTTTCGTATTAATACCTGACCGGTATCGAACAATCATCAAAGCAAATGAAGTCGTCGCGCAGTATTAAGAGTGGTGAATCTTACGTATCACTCATATTTACATTTTTGTCAAATTTCATATCTTTTCCTTAAATCCCTTCGGTGCTTGTCTTGATAAGTTATTTGATTTTTGATAGCATCTTCTTTATGTACACAAGAAACTGTGATGTAAATAAAATAATACTGAATAAGCAATGAATACTCTCAAAAAGAACATATCGCAATTTGGTGAACATACGTCCACGCTACAAACTGTTATACTATAAAAACACAATTCCGTACCTTTTTGGCCGGTACCGTACATATTTATACAACAACAATAATTACTTTTCGTACTATGCAAACATAATTGTTACTTCATCTACAAATTATATACTAATTTTTCTTCTTTCTTACAATGATATGTCCTTCAACGATAACAAAATGAATATATCTACAGTATTTCTATTTTATATTTAGAAAAACAAGAAAAAAGGTGTTAAGAGTGTTCTCCAGAATATTAAATTAATCGACTTTGCAGCCAGATATACGTTTTACAATTCCCACTGCGAACTAACTACACACCCTTTTCAGATTGCAAGATAGATCATTTGATAATAAGACTTTTTCGGTCGTTAATGTTAAAACAATTTTTCCACGATGGAAGTTTGAATGAAGATAAATTTGATTTTTTATCAGACGTGCTACGTCAAGAACGCAATCAATCATCGTTCTTGTGGAACTTATGGGAGTTTCCACCGGTTGTTCCCTTTTGCTTTCTTTCTTTCTTTCTTTTCCAAAGTCTATCACTTAATACAAAAGTCAGTAATAACTTTCTTATTGCTGCAATTCTGTTTGCTACTGAATACATGTTTCCTTGAGAACAGAAGGCTACTTCAAACAATAAAAGATTGTTCAACGGATATTGCATTAAGAGTTTCTTACGGAGATGTGATCATATCGGAGATTAAGTTCAAATCCAAATAATAAAAGCAAATGTCTTACTTAGTCTATGAAACGTTAATTCTGATGATAAACAGTTACCCTACTAGAAGTCGCTATTTGTACTTCCGCTTGTCTGTATAACAAAGTCCTTGAATAACTGCACAAATCTTCGATGAAGGGGCGAAGTGGCGTAGCTCGAAAAATTGTGATTCGAATTATGACCAACATTTATCCTTATTTAGCCTATTTTATCAACCATAAAAATTTCGTATCTCAATTCCGTATATTAATGGAGATACGAACTTTCTGAAAACGACATATTTTTGAAATGAGTAGTACGTATAAAGTTCAATGAGAAATTTCAAATCGTTGTCCTGAAACTTGTAAAAATCAAGATACCCCACTTAGCCCCTTTGTCGACCAAATATAGTATGGAGTTTGGGATGGTTCGTGTGTAAACTAAAATAAATGTAAACAATTGTAATTTTAATTCAGCACGACAAAGTGTATAGCGCAATGATCGCCAAACCGTCAATTGCGAGCTACTAGCAGCTCGTGGGAACATTTTCGGTCCCCGCCTAACTTGGGGCATTTTCGGTCTCCGCGTAATATAAGTTTATAGGCAATAAACAAATGTAAGATTATGTATTTAAAAAAAGCGGGTTTCTTTTGGTTGGTAGCTCACAGTATGATTTAAAAACGGTACGGTAGTTCATAAGCTTCAGAAGTTTAGCTACCACTAGTACAGCGAGTCGAAGGTCGGGTGGAACAATTGATGTTTGTAAATCATCTAATGGACTATTTGTTCAAACAGCAATTAACTTAATCATTTAGAGACGACTATTTTAAATAAATCTTTCCTTTAGGGACTGCTATTTTAAATAAATCTTTCTTCAAAGAAAAATTGAAGAAAAAATAAGCAATTCTCAAACTGAATTTTTGTATTGTAATACACAGAAAGATTTATTTGGCAAATTAAACACAAATTAGGCCTATAAATCACACCCATCCTAACCGTCCAGGCATTGTGTTTATATACCACAACGGAACGTCAGTTGTGTTTATATGGCTTTCAAGGACGTCTACCAGCCTTTCTTCATACACGACGAAATGGACCGTAAAAGCCATCTAAGACTATGATTGACTACTGAATGATTTATTTGACAAATTAAAAACAAATTAGGCTTATAAATTACACCACTTCCCTTCGGACATTGTGTTTATATACTACACCGTTCTCAATGGAACGATCGGTTGTGAATTTGTTCGCCACGCCTGTCTCTAAAGGATTAAGAACATTTATGTGTTGAAAATATAAACTTAGTTCTAGTCATCAAGGACAAGTGACATAATAAAGATAATTTACGTACATCTATATCATTTCATTACCGATTCTAGTTTCTGTGTGTTACATCACGTTTGATCACGGAGATTACTGCAATAATCTCTACTTCTAATTCATACTTATCTAATGTTATTTCCGCAGCCTTTAATGAACTTTTGCAGTCACAAGCCCAGCACGAAATTAACTCGCGCAAGATTGCAAGATATACCTTCTCGCTAATCTAGTTACCAGCGTGCACGCTTTTGGTGCACGGGTCTCAGGTTCGATTCCCAGTGAAACAACACTGAAATTTAAACGCATTACGGAGTTCGGATTCCACTTTAAACTGTAGTCCACGACTCATATCGCCTCAGCACTTAACAAGAACCTTAAACGTCATCAACAACAATAGCAATTTGCGTGAAATTAAGTAGGGTTTGCTGGATTGTGTATCTTTACGTTTTATAGTTGCGGGATATAATGATGGCGAAAGTATCCTCTATTTTTATTTCTTTTAAATCAGATAACACGATTATAATAAAATAAAAAATAGTAACAGGAATAATTTGGTACTTCTTGGATGCTTTTCAATTTATTTTCAAGTATTCAAAGGATACTCAGGTGCATAGGGCCCTTGGTTCGATCCAAGCTTGCGCCAAGTAAACTTTGTGGTGAGCAAACACCGTGTGTGTGAGTTTTCTCGGTGTTTTCCCGTTTCCTCCCACTTTTCTAATTCCACTATTTCATTCATTTCTCACCACCATTGTCTCCTTTTGCCTAGCCGGCATAACCTAAAGATTTCATTTCATTTTTGTTGTTTAAAGGAAAGAAGTTAAGATTTTGTGCTTTGAAACAAAAATTATTATTATTATTATTATTATTATTATATGTAAATCACTATAATTCTAATTAAGCGCGATTTTAATCTAAAGTGCATCGCAGGTCGAAGATTCGGACGGAATAATTAAATTTTTGTAAATCATTTAAGGGACTATTTGTTCACGCCGTAGTTCTTTTTAACTCTTGTTTAACGTCCAACGATTATCCCCGAGGCTAAGGGAGTCGGTGATGATGATGATGATGAATGATATGCTGGAATAAAGAAAGTGGGAGAAAATAAGAGAATCTTGAGAAAACCCATGCACCTGGTGTTTGTCCACCACAAGGCCCACTTGGCATGGGCTGAGATACAAAAGTTAATTATACATTTATTAGTATTTAGTCTTTATTATAAACAGAAAACAGAAACAAGGATGTCGCTACTCAAATCGTTATTAATACCATCCGTATTGTTTAAGTACAGCCAATGAAACTAAAGTGCATATTCAAATACTATGAAACTCTCCCACTGGTCTAATGACTAGCACGTGCTTCTGAATTCGATCCGCGGTAGAGAGCATTAAAAATTTAGATGCATTCTGGTCGTTCGGATACCATCTTAAACTCACCTAGGCTCACGTCTCACATAGTCTCAACATCGAAAGGGACGCTAAAAATCAACAAACAACAACAACAAAGTATTATTACATTTAATACAATAAATTACGTGGACACTTTATTTTCTACAATTCCTTTAAAATTATTACGAAAGATTCACGTAATTTTGACATTAATAAAATAAATATTATTATAAAGAAGTCATATTTGAACCAAATTTGAACACACATTTTGCTTTTTATAAACTATACATTCGCATCTGCGTGCTTCGATACTCATTTTAAATTTAACAAATTCGTAGGCATATAGTTGGCAACTGTATTATAAATAATGTATTATTATTATTATTATTATTATTATTATTATTATTATTATTATTATTATTAAACTCATGGTGTGCTAGAACGCTTACCATATCTCCAGCCCGGATGATCCGATAGATCCCCGACCAAGTAAGTTGCGGTGGACAACATCGTGTCCGTGGGTTTTTTCGGGGTACTCCCGTTTCTTCCCACTATCTCATTTCACCGATTCTTCCATTATCATTCACTTGCCTCAATCATCCTAAAGGGCACAATCGTAGGACGTTAAATTGAGAGATTTCATTTTTTTTTTTTTACTATCTAACTCATTGTACCGGGTTACTGATATTTTACAGTGATGTATTTTGCCCAAGAGCTGTTCACAGCACTCAAATGCAGCTACTTTATTATGCTCATAATAATAATAATAATAATAATAATAATAATAATAATAATAATAATAATAATAATAATAATAATAATAATAATAATAATAATAATAATAAAGACAGAAAACTAACACTGTGAATTCACACAGCGATTTTAATCTTTTAGAAACAAACATTGTATTCATCATATGCTTCAAAGCATATCTTGTGTTCTAAGACCAAAACAATATTAACATCAAATACAATAGACCTATAGATTATGCATGTCCTGTTTCGTGGACGTTCTTGGAGCGTGTATTTGGACGTTAATATTTGATGATACTTTCCAAAACCATGACAATTTGATCCGAACTCTACATGACCACACTCAGAATCGAACTACATGCTACATACACGCTCATTACATGCTATATACACGCTCAAAAAATTGTATACCACTTACTCTATTTTAAAGAGAAAAGTAATGGTATTACATTATGGTGCTTAGATATGAAAATATAAATACGGTTTCACGTGTAACAAGAGAAGTTATACGAAGACTTAATAGATGCATGTTACCGAAATGAAACACTCGAGTTATGAGTTATTATATATATATATATATATATAGTGACGGATCCAGGATATGATCAAGGGAGGGGCTAAAACATAGTTTGCCGCTCTATCCAGTGTAAAGCAGGATTGAAGCCCATTTTATCCAGTGTATAGCTGAGTATCAAGGGGGGGCTATAGCCCCACTCTTGGATTCGCCCCTGATATATATATATATCACAAGTGACGTTCGCGAAGATTGTCTCTGCAGATGACAAAGCACATCTAATCACTAAATTATTGACGGTGGCAACCTCGCATTTTAATGCCAAACAGAAGGAAACAGATACGTGGAATAGTGTAGCCTTAAACAAAACTATTTGACACAACCCACTTCAATTCTGCATTAAATGAAATCGACAATGAAATTATTCATCAGAAGTTTGTACTCATTAAAATTCTCGCAGAACACCAAACAGGTAGATGGGAACCATGAGTAAGTACGTTTTATTTTCTCTTATTCTTGCAGGTTTTAGTGAACATATCACCCTCCCTTTCATGATTCTTCCACGGCTCATCTGTCAAAACAGCCGTTTTTCTTTCCCTCATCTGTTTACCTGCTCTTCAATTCTTTGGGGTGGGATAAAAACGAGTTACGTTACTGAGGACTCCATTGAAAATCGTGTTTTTGTGTATAATTCACTACGGTTGACCTACGTCTGGCAGCGATGAACGGGGTGCCGCTGCAATATTTAGAATCCTGCTTCCGCGTTGATGGATTAAGTTGGGCACACTGGAGATCTCTAGCCTCGGCTGACGAACTGAGATATCGACTTCAGACGCCCGCTTCGAGTGATAAACAGACACGAAGCTCCTCTGAAAACTCTCTGATACCAACCCACACAACTCAATTTATATTTTCCGCAGTTTTAATACTATTTTCTTTTTAGTTCTAAAAACAAGAACAATGTGTGTTTCATATTTGTACGTATTTCACAATATTATATTTATCCTTTTATAAGATACAAAACACAGTATCACATAATTATATTTTCTTATATTCGCTCTTGTTCTTTATAATTATTTTCTCCTAAAGCAACTTACACTGTATAAAATATACCTCCACTTTAAGGGGAAAATATTACAAACAAAATAAGAATATATGGGCAAGAAGGCCAGGAAAACCACTTTCACATGTACCTGTATCTTGCTGTTAAAATATAACACTTATTTTTCAATGCTAAAAATAGCTTAAATATGTACTTCAGTGATACTACCTAAGCGTAAATATAATTACAATTATCATATTTACCGCTTAAAAGCAAACGTTCTTAGCACAAGCAAACCACGTTCCAAGCAAATAGGACAAAAAAGAATATTTTCTTATTTGATTGCATGAGTGCATGTGCAAATTTTTCACTTTGATCGCCATTAACTGCCAGAATCATGTATTTAATACTACAATTTTTGTAAGATTTTCCTCTTCTGGTTAAATCGTATACTTTTATTGAGACGCACATAACTCCTAATTGAAGTACAAAAGCCGTAAGCGTGGTTAAACAACTGAAATGTCTCTAAAATTTTTGCCACGTTTGCAGCAAAATTTCACACACACAAACGTTACTCTTGAAGTTCTTTCATTATCACTTTGTAACTAATCCCAAGAACAGCTTGCGCATGTGCTCACTTCAGCGGCTGTAACTCGGCGACTAACGGCCATAGTGAAACTATGCAAATGGCAGTTTGTTATTTACGCCTGTCGTTAGGTGCGCTAAGTAGTTGCAGCACGCTAACAGTGTCGGTTCACGCGCTATTCCAAGAGTTCGGTATTTTTTGGAACATACTACGTACTCTGGATTTAAAAATTGGACACACGTAAAGCCACATTTGATGACCCCCTAAGGTTTCCTTATATTTGTATAATGTTTCTCAAGTTGTAAGATGAATGATATTGCATTATAAATATTTTATTAATTGTATTAATTTTTAGATTACTAATACTCGTTTTGAGTTTTCCACTACGTAATCAACTAAATGCTGTAAAAACGAATTACCTCTTATAAATAGGAACATAGACCCCTACTTATGTTGGATTTACAAGTACATAAAAACATTTTAGCCAACTTTATGAGGAATCGAGTTCGCGTTCAAGTTGTTAATTTTAAAGTGGTGTAAAGTTCAATTTTTCACTCGTTGTCGATCACTTTTCACTATAGTCTTTCAAAGAAAATATATGTTATATTTTCAAATTCCGCTGCTTATTGCTAAACCACGGTTTATGGCTAATTTCTTAAGTCTTAATAAAGCTAAGTCTTAATAAAGCAACAAAAGTGAATCCAAGACTAAAGATCAGACTTGTTTAGATACGATGTTCTATATCCAGGACACTATAATATATGTAAAGTGAATTTTGTCTTATTCTCTCAAGCAGCTCTCTGAAAGATTTTGTAATTTCAAAGCACACAACAGTTTCCTCTGCATCTTCCTCATAGTCGCTCTTCGATTTCTAGCATTAATAATCGCAGTCATGTTCACAAACTTTTCTTTCCCATTGCCAAAATCACCATTCGGTCCAGAATTGAGACTCTTTTCCGAACTGCTGGTGTGCAGCAGCAAAATGGTCCAGGGTAACGCTGTATCGATCCCCCTCGAACTACACATGTTTGGAATTCATCTTCTGTATTTGCTGAGCACACCGCCAAAGTGAAAGACGTGAATGGAATGGAAAGCAAAAGGAAACGAAAGGTCCACCATTTCCAGGGATAACCAACAACCGTGAAAGTTAACAAACAAGTGGTCCTATAAGTTAGGGGGGGAGAGGATCCTAATCCGCAGAAAAAAAACGTAAAAACAAATGAAATAGCTCCAAATCATCTCCGATTGACACTATCACATCATAGTGACTTAAATCCTTCAACTTAACATATTCTTCACTGTATCTTTTTCTCGACGACAGTATTATTACAACAGAACAAATATAAATATTCCAATATCATTTTATGTTCAAATAAGTAGCGTAAAGTACAATCCGCAAATTGTATAACAGGTAATAACTTTTAGTGTCTCAAAACATTATCTACATTATTATCTTACTGCGCCTTTCCAACGAATTATCCTAGGATGCTAAGGATTTTACATTCAACATATTTCCTACTAAATTATCTCTTTGTATGTTAGATTAGAGATTTCATCCCATACTTAATGAATTAATACAAGTTGAAAGCATTTTTACAAACCTAAAAGTAAGCAATACTACACCACAGCGAAAAAAAGTTATCTAAATAAGCGGGTGATCTATTTATTTCGTGGGGCCGCGGTGGCTCAGTGGTAGAGCGTTCACCTCTGGTGCATAGGGCCCTTGGTTCAAACCCAGCTCGCGCCAAGTAAACTTTGTAATGGACAAATACCGTGTGCGTGGGTTTTCTCGTGGTTATCCAGTTTCTTCCCACATTCTTTATTCCACCATTTCGTTCATTTCTCATCATCACTGTCTTCTTTAGCCTCACCGACATAACCGAGGGGAAGAAAAATTGAAGATTTTCTATTTATTTCGTAATAAAAGTATATCCGTCTTACTGTTCTTTACATGTAGGATAAAAGTGTCGTGTTACACAAAAGTAGTGTGTTACAAGTAACGACTGAACATATGCAGTCATGACTATGTCACGAGCTTATAATTTAATGAATTTAAAGTTCAAACACAAATGCTTGATAATTATTATTATAGCATGCACCGTTCATCATTTGAAGAAAAACTTACTTTCTTTAAGATCATCAATCAACTGCAGTAATTATTTTCCCTCTTCCTCTTTTTCTATCTACCTTTTTGTCATACTATTAGAATACAATATATTATATATTCATATCCTAACTACGAGCTATTTCTTTCTATTATTTCTAGTACTTTTCTTGAATTTATATAATAAAGAAGTTATGTATGTAATCTTGTTCAACTAAATCCGACCACTCGCTTCTCTATATAAAACAGTTAGGTGTATATTCTCGCAACTGTTCTTTAAAAATATTCCTTAATTCGTAAAAGAACGAACTTACGTTTGAACTGAAATTTCCTCTATGGTTAAAGATAAACATCTTTCAAAGAAAGTTTTTTTCTTTTTTTTTCTTTTTAAGTGACAGGCTTTAAAAGAAAACAGAAAATACGCGTGTGTTTTCGTACATTTGGTTCAAAATCTACTGGATCTTCACCAATGAGTTTATTTTGTACTGAACTTCTGATGCTGATAAAAGTAACTTCTCTTGAATATAAGGTAGTTAGTACTGCAAATACATAAACATAGATTCAACTACATTTCATTCTAACAATAAAACTTAACTTGATCAATTATTAGAATCTCAGAATAGTTACAGGCTACTGTGATGACTTAATTCCATGATTTTGGCTAATAGCATAAAAGAGTGCGACATAATTCATATTTAATTTTATTATTACTGTGGCAGTCCTAATCTTAAGATTTTATTTCGGGTTAAATCTAATTTTCATTTTAGAGGTATAAGTTTACGAAACATCAGAAAATATGAAACTAAATTTACTTGTAAACAATTGTATGTGAAGAATTGAATCATGATGTAAACTCTGTTATACAGTACAATCATGTCTGTGAATTCGTCTTATGGACCGATGACAGCTTCACTTACATAATTAGAACTCACAACGAAAAGCTAGCAGTCCTACTTCTTACTTCCTAAATTCCGAAATTTGTTCTGGAACTTCTGGAATCCGTACTCGGAAGTTTTATTACTGCACGTGGCTTTATGTCACGTCCACGAGCTTTTAGATTATCAACCTCAGCAAAGATTTTGATATAAAGTCTTAGGTAATTTTAAAGAGAGGGTCCAGCGCAAGATGTATGTTCGTTGTCGTCATGGACATTACTTACGATCTATATCCTTCGTTTACCAAATTTCGACTTAAAAGCATGCAATTAAAGTTTAACACTGCCGAAACGAAGGGAGCTCGGCACAATCATTACAGGACTAGTAAAGGATTACTAGCCATCAGTACTTCGTCATAGAAATAACAATCCACCACCAATCAAGACTCTATCAAGCTTGGAGTTGAATAATAAACAAAAGCACGGAATTGGAATATTCATAATCAGAACCTACCAGGTATGTGTAAGAGAAATCTGTTTGTGCTAGGTTCACCCAGTGCATAAGAAAATTTACTAACAGGCACATAAATTCACATTCTAAATTAAATTCTATTGAAAATCTCTTAAGTTTGATTTATGAGATTCATTGTTGTACCTCTTGCACAACAGTCCAAACTAGAACCTCGAACTAGGATAAATATATATTAGCACGATGGAAGCTTGTTGTGTGCCTTACGCCCACTGTTCGATCCTAGAAAACATCTCTACAGTGCTTAAATAAAGTTTTTTTCAACAGCTCTAACCAATAATTCAACATAGTTGGAGAATACTATGAGGCCTACGCATTTTTTTTATCGGTCTCAAGACAATTTCAACATGTAGGTAGAGATATTTTCAAAACCGAAACCTGCCCGCCCTTGATTAGGAGTTATGTAACCCGGAGACCCTTGATATTAAGAGAATTGTAATCATTTACTAGTAATCGGAAGTAAGTTAGATCAAAACAGCACTATGAATACTACTAAAATTTTGCAGTATCCAACTGCGAAAAGTGATGGCAAACAGGCGATACACGAATTTAAAAAAAAAAAAAAAAAAAAAACTAAGCTGAATGCTTGCAGATTTCCTACTCTCATACAGTATTCTCCTAAGTACAAAAATTGAGCTGAAAATCATCAGGAAAATTTTATTCAATAGATCTAAATGGTTTGTTGTTGAAATTACACCCAGAGATAGAGACAGTACAATCAAATTTGATCGCAAAGCAAAATTTCTAGCGACAATGACAAATCCTTTAAAGGCTTGTAAAATTTTTGAATCTGCTACAATGTTCTCAATTAAAGGAAAATGTAGCATAGTTGCAATTTTCAGAGCTGAAGTAGACCAGACCACGTTAGTTAAGTTGTTTCAGATACCTAGTTCAGAAATTCGATTTTGAACCTGTCTATCAGATAACAGATATTCTACGAACATTCACGAAATGTCATCAACGATAAGATTTCTCAGTATCAACCGAAGTGATTCTCTAAGATTTATCAGTTTATGCACATATCTTTAAGAAAAATCATTCTCGAACGTTTTCTCAAAATAAAGTCAGAAGAAAACTAGACTTAGAAACCTAGGATTGTTAAATTGTGTGTATATAAAGTGTATAGGTTAAGGAATATTTTGTTATTTTTCATTTCATTGTTAAGCGTAATTGCTTTTAAGCGAATTGAGCCCCTGGTAAGCTCCCAAAACTCCATCGAGATTGGTCTAAATCCTGATCTTATTTTTGAAAATCAAATCGTAAAGATACCGAAACAATAACGATTTGTCAATGATTATATTCATCGAATTCTCAAAATTTTGGATATTAAAACCTGGACAAGTTAGGCAAGTATTTTCACAGAGAATACTAGTTAGAGGAAACAAGTTTTTTTTAAAAAAAAAAAAAAACAAACAAACAAACAGGAAATTAAAGCTTCCATAGACCATTTCCGATGACTTTGCTGGACATGTTTATTTAAAAACAGTCAGTTTTTGACGACAAACTTAGTGAGAGGCCGCTGAAGTACAGCGCTCAAGGGATAAAAAGCCTTCTTTGATCGTTTGTAAGAAAATGCGATTTTTTAAAATTGTCTATTTAATGCTATGGTTTCTATCGAATTAGCCAGTATCTATGGAAATAGGAAATTAATTATTGGCGAACAAATTATTTGCATTTAAGAATTATTTCTCAAAGCATTAGAATAAAATATTATGTTATTTAACTATTATATTAATTTTACTATGTCATAGTAGAATAGATAAATGTGAATTTTAAGCAGGTACTCACGTTCTACAGACACATATACGTATATTTTGATAATCAATCCTAGACGCAGAAAAGTACTTACCTGAAAAGAGAGAAATAATTACAAGATTAGGCAACAATAATCAGTGGATTTTACTACTTCTGTATACCTTACTAAATAAGATATTTATTTCTATAAGTGTCTGATAATGCAGTAATATACTAGTGTATGAATAGACGAATATATGGTAATAATAAATGTTAGATATAAGTATGCAATTTTGACATGTTGAATATATGAATAAATGCATAACACTAATAATATAATGCTGCTTAAGATAATGATTGCTTATAATAATAAAGAGATGCCTAAGCAAAAATTAAAACTACTTAAAGAAAGTCGTAAGTATGAGTCAGTAAAAAAGAAATGATAATGAAAAGAGCTTTTGGGTCAAAGAAAACAACTCTTAAGAATTGCATCGTATTCCCAAATTACCGCACAGGTAGTTAAATTAACATAGGATTTTATTAGAGTGTATCGCAGCTGGATTTTAATAATATTATTACTAAAGCATATAAGACTTGATATTTACACTTGACAAGTGATTATTTTTTATGATTTTGACAAATATATTTTCACATAGATAATATTTTACTCCTGAATAAACTAACCGTAAGTGCGCACTACCTCAAATATAAGATAACTGAGATATACTCTATATACCCTAATGACAAATAATTTTCAAGGATAGAGACTATTAAGTATTTATTAACTATGACAATTTTAATTGTACCAAACCTATGAGAAATTTATAATTACTGTGATAGAAAGATAACTAAATATATACTATATAATGACAAAAACAATTCCTAGGATAGAGATTATTAAGATACATTATTAGATTATGATTGAAACAAGTTTAGAATATGATTATCCAATCTAGTTCTTAATATTTAAGTCAAATAATGAATGAAGATAGTGGCTATTTTATAGACAAAATAGATCAATCAAAATAGGATAACCAATAGATATTCCATCTTATTTATAACAATATGTTTGTAACCTTTATACGACTTTAATTATAATACGATATTAGCAACTATTATTTATCTAATAGACGTTAGCAAATAATATATTATTTTTAGAGCGGTAAGTATTAGACTAAGATAGAACAAATAATATTATTTTCCTAAAATATTCTAGGAAAAGCGAATTCATATTTTATAATTTATATATTTTATAGGAATAAATTTAGCCTTCTATCTATTACTTTAGTAGTATATTTACCTAATTAGTTTATAAATTTCGATATTGAACAGAAATTACATTTGTAGAGAGGAACAGAGCACTTAGAATAACGTCCCCACTTTACTCATTTTCAATATTTTCCTCACTCACAATTTTTTTAACACTTGAATATTAAACGCAACACAAATATTTTACAGTCATAACACCTACACTCAATCGTGTGTACTAGATTATGCATTCATATTATCCAGATAGTTCTCACTACCTATACACTGAAGCCATACAGTGAAGAGAATATTGTTGCATACTATAATGAATTTGTTTCCAGTACAACTAGTTACGGAGATGTTACTATCTTCTTGTGAAGTGAAATACTACTACCAATCATACCATATATTATTTATACATACATACATATAAATATATATGTATAAATAATATATACATATACATGTTAACCAGGTTTTAAACCTACCCTCCAACAATATATTATGGAAACAACCATTTAACATATTAAGATATTTATACAAAAATAGCCCTTGAGCTGAAACGGGTTGCTCGAGTTTCCCTTGATGAAATTCTGCGTACGCTACTACTACTACTACTAATAATAATAATATATATTTTAAGAATCTTCCTCTATTATTATTATTATTATTATTATTATTATTATATTTCAATATTTCACAATAATTTCTAAAGCATGCTTAAAAGACAGAAGAAATAGGTTGATGATTCATATTATGAATAAACAACAAAATGAACTATTCTTCTGAGAATATTAAAAAAGAAAATCAGTATGAGATACTATTTTTACATTTGTTTTCTAAAACGAAAAATGAAGTTACGTTTTCGTTACAGCTAACTTTCCATTTATGGTAGTTGGATAATTTCCCAAGTCTTCATGCAAATTAGTCTCCCCCCGACCCGGCTATCTGGCATATCCTGTGACGAACGACTATGTTGCGTGGTAACGGGACCACGATCATCAATCTGTGAGCTTTAATGTTGTTTTATTTCTTTCTTTATTTACCTGCGTTTGTACTCTAGGCCTACATGAACGTCCAAGAAAGACTCGTAAATTTTCTCGTTCACGCGCACTTTTTCATTATTATTATTTTTTCTTTCCCCCCTTTTTTTTCAAAAAGAAGTTCTAGCCAATTTTAACTCTCCGTTTTCTCTTATTTGGCTTCTCTCCCCTTTTCTTAATATATACCTTCAGATGGAAATATCTTAATTTCAAATTTCATTTGGCCGCGGGAGCATATTTTAAAACAAGGAAAGAGAATTAACTCATTCTTTCTTATCCCACGAAACGTAATTAAATTTTATCATTCAACATCAGCAAAACCTTACACAGAATGAATTTATAAAGAAAGTCGGCATAGTCTGATGGCTAAATAATGCATAGTACGGTAACTTTGGAAACGGGAATTTAGATACTAATATGGTTTAAGAGATTTCGTGTATAAAAAAGAAACAAAATAAATATACTACAATACGATAATATAATATATATGTAATATTGCTCTCTGCACAACCAATATCGCATGGGTATCAACAGAAATGACGTGGGTCAATGAAAACTTGACCCGCTGACTCAGGATCCACTGTGACCCACTCTGACCCACCACCTACCAAAAATCATCAACTCTGACCCATGATCCACACCCTCTTCTCCACTGATTAAAGAGTTTACACTTCTAATAAAACAAGGCTGTGAAATATATTGAATTTCAGCTCGCTAAGTTGAACGTGAGATACTCAATTTTCCGCAAGAATTCGGACCTCCACTCCCGCCTTATGATATGTATTATAATGAAAGCGATACGATAACATCTCAGTTGGGATTGGGGCCTAACTATATACCAAGTCATTTCATTTGGCTTTGCCATTTGGCCGTGATGATCACGCACACGTGGCTCAAAAATATATTTCTTCCAGTAGTCATATCCCCTAAAATCACACAGGCGGTGTCTCGAAAGCCAAGTAGTAAGTCATATTGCTATTATTATAATTACAAATATCAATATTCGAAAGTGCCTGAAGTTCTTTTTTCACTTAGATATATCAAGTAAGTAAATATAAACAAAAGAAAAAGGAAGAAAATGAGGCCTTGAAAGTGAAACGTAGATAAATTCACCAATGATCAGACTATGTTGTCTGAGCAGAGTGGGTTGGTGAATCAGAGTTGGTTACGTCCTGTTGACCCACGACGCACTGGGCCCTCACAAATCCTGATCCACTTGACCCACGACCCACTCCATATGTGTTATTAACAAGATACCATATTGAGATTTCTAAGTAGAATCATTAAGTAAGTAAAATCATTTGAATAATCGAAAAACAAGCAAGAACGACGGCGACCGGATGGATGTATTGGGCTATTGTGATTGAAATGTCCGATAATATATGCAGTGGTACATTACTTTTCGTAATGCAAACAATGGAGCCACTGAAGTCACGCATATGAAATCACATACTTTGTTTAGGCTGCGGTGTACTAGTGTTGACCATGAGACTCGAAAACTTTCTTGTTTCGTCTCGAATTTGAAAATGCCTTTCTCATCTCGTGGGCAACATATACACTCTTTAGAGAAGTGGAACCCAAATTTACCGATCGTGTCTTTGCATGGTGGAACTGAGGAAAGATGCTGGAAAAAGGTGAGAGAAAGGCTGGTTACAAGATTCGAACTCGGAATTTTCGGATTGCAAAGGAAAAGTATTAACCACTAGCCTTCGTTTCCTCAGTAAATCTAATCACCTAATAGATAAATCATTGTCAGAACTCGACACCTCAAAAAAGAGAGTAGACAATGTAACTAATTTGTTTTCATGCACAAAAACAATTAACATCCTTTCCACGAAAATCATGTACTTCCTAAATTACTACTAACGAACTTGTCCTTAAATGAACTTTCCAAAAATCGAGACCTAACCAAATCATCTTTATTTCACCATAAAAATAGATCAATGCGTTTCAAAAAGGTTTCAAGATAAATATTACACTAAACAAGAATTTCTCGCTTTAGAGTATTTGGTATATTATATATAATGAGCTTGTAGAAATTATACACTGCCACTCTTGAGAACATATTTATTCCTTTGAAGAACTGCTACATAATGTTATGCAAACTTAACATTTCTTATTTGATTTATTTGATTTTACGTATTTAGTGACCCTTTCAGCACCAAGGCTATAAGAGACGTGGACCGACAGCTTAATCTGAGATCCGCATTACATGAGCTCCCACCTGGAATAGAACGCGAGTCTGTGGCGCCTAAGGCGCATACTCAAATTTAACAAGATTTGTTACATAACGAGCATGCATATCTTTGGAATAGGCTAGTCTTTGCCCTTAGTCAAGTTATTTCTCGATTATAAAGTAGCATACACGAAATAACCTGATACACCATTTAAAACGAGAAAGAATAGTCTATGACAAACTGCTATCTGCGAGAATATGACTATTATTAGTACAAAGATACAAAACATATCTCTATGATCAAGACACAACTTGCAATATCAAACGTTGAACTTCGCTCTGCAGTAAAGCAAGGTATTTAAAAGAGAAAGCAGTAATTTCGTTATAGCGTGACCACTAACGGAAACGTGATTCTCAATTATTTGCATATCTTCTATTATAATGCATGCTTTTAATGGGAGAGCTTGCGTTACTATGATGCAATTCTTTCAGCCGCATTGTCTCGGAACACGTAATGCTGGTTACTTGTATTAAAATCTCAGCACAACACAAGAAGGAACACAGTGACACTATATATTCTCATTTCGAAAAACCAACACAAGAATTTTACATTTTCTCCCCAATAAAGAGAATAAGCTGTTTACAACTCAATTTGAATATTTAACTTATTCTATTTAAAGTTACAATAGGAGAGCACGGTGGTTCAGTGGTACAGTGCTTATCTCTAGTGCGTAGGGCCCCTAGTTTGATCCCAGCCAAGTAAGTTTGTTGTGGGCAACATCATGTCCGTGGGTTCTCTCGGGCGCTCTTGTTTCCTCTCACATCCTCACTCCACCAATTATTTCATCATTATTCACTTGCCTTAATTATCTGTCTCCCTTAGCCTAAAGGTCATAACAGTGGGTCGTTAAACTGAAACATTACATTTCACTTCATTTTATTTAAAAGTTGCAATATTTTCGCACTAAAAGTATTAAAATCTTGAAAATACTTTATTTACAGTATTTTAACTATGTTAAATACACTATAATGGCGGATTCATGGGTCGATGAGGATGATTGCCCCCCACCCTCCAAAAGGCTATGCTTTTTTTTTTCTGAAGTCATTTGGTTTTCTGATACAGTGTCACAGGCCCCTCTTCCAAATAATACTATTTATTAGAGTTCTCTACAAACAAGAATTCTAGGAATGATAAAAAAAAAAAAAAAAAAAATGGATCAAAAAATTGCGATGTTGGCCAAGAATTTTAGGAATGCGTGTCTTCACTGTTCGCCTTTTCCCGTTATCCCAGGAAACGTCAATCAACAATTGGTACTTAATGACTTGTTATTGTAAGGCAAAACGGGAATTCCTGTTTCGCCTTACAATAATTTTCATATATTGGTAGCCCTGCTTGAGCAAATATAAATGTAATGCAAATGTTCAACAGAAGGGTACTGAGAACTGGAAGGAAATAAATTGTATTGGAAAAGAAGGTAATAATGTAATGAATTGGAATTAAGGGCTTAGGCTAGTTTTAGACGGAAGCATTTATCGTAACATTTCTCGTAGCAAAAATCATATCATCGATATCCTACCGTGTAAAGTAGCAAACGCTATAGCATTTCACATGCCATGGCATATCCTATGGCATTTCTTGTCGATAGAACCTGCTCTATTTCGTAGCATTTTCCTCAGTATTTCTGGTCCGATTGAAGCGTCGTGGTGTGTTACAAGGAAACGAAAGATTTTGTGCCAAATATCCATGCTCTTTGTTTTGTGTGGGAAATTGAATTGTAGTAAAGAAAAAAATTAGTTGGAGTTGAGATGCTCTTTGCCCACGTACTTCTTCGTGGTTTTCATTTTTTAATATAACCGACGAGAACTGTTGTTACAACCACTATAGATTTAGCTACCTCACGCTTTAGTTTCGGAGCTATAATTGCGCTCTTCTCCAGTGATTTGTTTGCTATGTCGTGACAAGATGCTTATCAAAATGCTACCGTGTAAAAGCATTGTATACTTTTGATGCCATAGAATGTTATACGAGATTTTTGGCAGCTCATCTGCTACGATAAATGCTTTCGTTTAAAACTAGCCTTATAACGATCACAGGGAAGGAATGATGGCGAACTTTGGCCCCCAACAAAATTTTTATCCACAAATTCGACCATCATGGCTCACGAATCCGGATTCTCCTCGCCCTACTGCAATTCACAGGAACAAAGTTATACCTAATCACAAAAAAAGAAAGAAAAAGAAAGTAAAAAAGAAAAACGGCATACACATAGTCTTACAAGTTCTGGTGTGCGTAAGAGTCTGTTTTTGTACGTATAATTTACATGCAGATAATTATAGCATGAAATTTCTGCTTCGACAAAATCTTTTTCGGGATCATATTTTGGTCAATCGGCGATGACATGGGGCACGAATATATTCCCTTCTTGTTTCGACTCGCAGGTTCAAATAAACGTATTTGCTTCAAATTTGCTGCCACTCTCTCAAATTCACGTTGTCATTTTTCATTTCTCTTTATCGGATTTATTTTTTCTTTCGTTGTATATAAAAAGAGTAGAATCACTTTTAACAATATGCACCTTACATGTAATTCATTCTTTTAACCTCGATGATAATTGTTTATTCTGCATACAGAACAGAATTGCAACTACTCGAAAACAATTGAACTCGGATCGGGAAGCAGAAAAGTTTTCAAGAGTGCAACAAAAGATGTTCGCCGACGCTCACTACTTATGTGTAAAGAAAAAGGATAATTTTAAATGATAGTTCACATAATCATGTTTCATTTATTGCGTAATGAAAACAATTTTGCAGAAACTCCGACTCATGAAACTTCCCACCATCAAACAGTCTGAGCCCAATTTTCATTAGTGTCCAAAAAATTTCAAGCAGAAAGTGTACAAATATAATTAGGTAGGAAAAAAAAAGAATATTTTTTTCCAAAACTCAAAGGAGAGATAGTTTTAGTTGGTAAAGTTAACATCTAAAAACAAGGAACAAGAAACTTACAATAGCGATATATATAGGGGTAGCCGGGGAGAAGAATGGGGAGCTTGCCCTCGAAACCATATTCTGCCAAATGTCGTTCGCTTGTTATATATGTTTATTAAAATTGTTGAATACTTACAGCCAGGGTCGTGAGCAAGTATTCATTTGGAGGGGGGTTCAAATTCAATATGAGGAAGCATTGTATCAAAATTTGTAATATCGTTCCTAAAATTAGACAAAATTTACGGAGAAGTCGAGATTGCCGGGAGGAGTTTCGGACTTCCAGGACCCACTCCCTCCCAACAGCAAACGAAGAATGTTTATAATAAAAAATGAAGTATTTTTTAAAAATTACCAATGCAAATACGTTAAAATATTTTTTTTTTTTTTAAATGAAACTACTCATGCATCGTGATACTCTCATTTGTCTAACTGAGTGCACAGTTGCGAATTTAATGCTATACTATATAATGTACTGTATCTGAGTTTAATCTTATAAATTTCTTCGAGATTTTTCTTTCACTTATATCCATAAATACGTAAAGTAAAAAAAAAAAAAAAATTATCATAAATGATTTTTGCTTCCTTATTGGTAGTTTAAAGGTACATTTTATACAACCTATTATTCTAAACTCACGTACTACGAAGACCAAAGCCTCAATAAGGTAGCATACCCAACACATAATAATAAATGTATATGAGTAATAAGTATGTCAAGTAATTATCCAAAATAGTTATTATTGATTTTTTATATTTTAACCATATTTTATACATTATAATCAAAGCAACCTTTCTTTGATTTTGAAAAATAGTGTGCATGGAAAAATTTTAAAATATTTTTTCTAGAAATATATAATTTCTTTATTACGTTGGTGATTGCCGGGTAGCCAGGTAGGGAAGTCTGCTCTTGTCAGTGTGATAAATTATTGAAAAGGCATTTAATGTTTATATTCATGTAATTAGATTATTTGTATGCATTTTCAAGGATAGAGCAGAAGCGAAAAGGAATTTGGGATTTTTGTGTTACTTCGTTTTCTCTAATAAGATTGATTGTTAGGAGTCAATCAGGGAACAAGTTTCCAATTAGATGTCTCATTTAAAGATTTGTATGTTGCTTAATTAGTTTCATACTGATGAGTGAAAATTCCTGATCAGTATTGAGTTCGTCACTTTAAAGTGTATGGTCTAAGTGCAAGTGTGTTTAGGTGTGTAACGAAACGAAGGGCAGGTTACTGTGTTGCGAAGAATATGTTTATCGGTTAAACTATCATCGTGAGTCAAAATCATACTGGAAGTGTAGTGAAAGGTGTAATGCCAGTGTTGTCCTAATATGTAATGAATTTCAATCTTCATCTGGTGAAGACACGCATCCTCCGAGATTTCTCTAACGCAGTACTTAATGCTGTTGCTTATTGTATAGCTACATATGGTAGATAAGTAGCATGTTGTATAGATGTTTCATATTTCTTGTAGTTACTGTACTTATTTTGTTATATGAATAAATAAATCAAATTGTATCTATGAATGTATTTGCAAGCCTACCAACATACAGTTCATAAAGTGAAACGGGAAATTGAACATCGAGATTTCCCGTTCCGCCTTACATCAAGATAGAAACTGATAATAGGTTTCACACACAAATTTCATTGATAGAGGACATAAGGCGAAACGGGTAAAGGCGAACAATGCAGGAATTTTAGGAACGATCCAAAAAATGTATCAAAAGATTGCGTTCTTGGCCAATAATTAGTTTTTGGATCAGGGACCACAAAATTTTTGGAGGGTCCCTAAGTTGAGTTTTCGTATTTTCTACGGAATAAGCACATAATACTGGGTTAAGTGATAGTTTGGGTTTGGCTACACTGTATGCAGTTCTCCAGATATAAGGCCTACAAGAAAATTTTTGATTGAAATATATTGGATCTTTTGATCCAATGACACAGACGTCAACGTCATTGTAAAGCTTTAAACGAACTAATATGCGCTGCTTTATTACATTTTCATGTGAAATTCGATATGTTGAGCATACATTCATTTTCCAGGATGTGACCTGAACCTTAAAACGACCCATCTGGATCCGCTAATGGTCCAATGTGAAAAACAACATCGCATATGAAACTGCAAAAGCTTCACTGCTATTAACATATTTAAAAAAAAATCTGTTACTTACTAAATTTACAGAGGTAAGAACAAGGAATATCAGATATGGTAAACTACAGTGGAATTCGTTTTATGATAATTGACAATGCTAGATAGTAGCATACTAAGAATTTCACTAGGATGGGTCAAGCTCCCAAGATATCATTTCAGGATTTTTGAATCAGTATTTACGAGGCCTATTGGAAAAGTATCCGACCATGGTACCCCAAAACCAATACACTCACCTGAAGTTTTCGTCGTACCCCTTCAAACTAATTCTCTCCTGCTTCCACGCACCAGGTGAATTCAGTAGTCTTTCCACTGCTCGAAAGAGGGCTGAAATCCTCCATCGGAAGTGCTCCGAAAGAAGCCGCCGAGTTGCAGTAGATCTTCTCTCGAGTGTGAAAGCGGTTTTCTTTCTGGTATTTTTTGAGGTTTTTGATCAGCCAAGAGTATCACGAGCCTATACCCGGAGACTAGGGAGCTTGACGAATCATTGAAATGTGGTACTGTGCCGAAAAAGACAATCACATGACCTGCTTGAATGGAATCATTATCCTGATGCAGTCAGCCGAGCTTTGAGTTTCACAAGTCAGACCATTTCGGACAAGGAGCGTCACGTAGACGGAAAATGAGTAAAGAGAAGTCCTTTGCACGTGTGCAGTCATCCTCTACGTACCCATGACGCACATTGCCATGGCAACTGAAGAACACAATCAACACTGCTTTGATTTTGCTACGCACCTAGCGAGCATTTTTTCAGTTATCGTGAGCAGTTTCAGGCCTTCGCGAAGTCACATACATCCACGGAGTCAATTGTGACTTCGTTCTCGCGTTCTATCTCTACACCCATGTCTTTGCCATTTTAGCCGCACAGAGACCACAGAAGAGCACCCAACATAACCACTTACCCACAACAATAAATGCAAATGAACGTAATACCATCTGCCTTCTAAAGACATTATGATCCCCTCTTCCACGATGCAAAATTTGGTGAACCTACACCACGTAGTTTTCTCCAAAACAAAGAAGGCCGGATACTTTTTTCGACAGGCCTCGTGCACAAGAGAGTTAAACTCTGGAAACAACTCCTCTTTGCATACACCTCTTATTTCAGATCCACGTCGACTTAAAGAGGTATTTATGGTTAAACCAAACACCTCTATCTTCACATCCAAACAGTATGTTTATTTCCTTTACTTCGAATTATTTCCCAGTCTCTATAAACGAAAGAAATCCTGACTGACTGACAATCAATAACCAGGCCAAACCGCTTCAGTTAGAAACCTGAAATTTGGATAGGACATAGGATTTGTAATATAAGGTACCCCTAAGAAAAGACTGAGGAAGCAGGGACAGAGGTGAAAATTATCTTATAATGTCCCTATCTCGGAACCTCTAAATATAAGGAACACGAAATTGGGTATATGGACTTCTGAAATAAAATAATTACACACGTGCTTCAGCGTTTCATGATATATAACCTAGAAGGGAAGCAAAGGAGGTGAGAAGAAAAAGGGGTAGGAACTAGAATTACATATATTATAATAAGATGCCCGTATCACGGAATCTCTTAAAGTAAGAAATGCATTATATTTGGTATTTAAATTTTTATTTTAAAATAATTAAAAACGTGATTCGCGTTTTTTAATGTTTTCCTTAAATGGAAGAAAAGAGGCGGGAACTAATAAAAGGATGGTGGCTGCAATTGTTGTAATGAGATGGCCATATATCAAAATCATTTGGAGATTAGAGCATTGGCGCGAATCCCGGGAAGATGAAGGGGACATGTCCCCTCCAATCTTGAAACTGAGGGGGACTGTTCCGCCCAATAATCCGATTTGAAATATGCTTTGAGGCAGAAAATTGTTGATTTGTGTCCGATTGCCACAAAGGAGAGTGAGATGAAATTGACGTGTCTCCAGAATAAGCCTCAAATCTGCCTGCCTCCTAATGTTGAAGACAACTCTGCTCCCCTGACCCTCCAGAGCATTGTTTTTCGACTTCATAAAAATTTTGAACATCGGTATAAAAATATATAATATGAAGATTATGGGAACGGTATTACCGTCCCCCCTCCCAACAATGTTGAAGAAGATTTGCGCTGCTAGATTAGAGTTATGTTAGGGATATGAGAATTGCGAAGCCACAGCCCGAGAGGCCGAAGTCAACAGTTAGCCGAAGGCTAGTAATACATAAGAAACGAATGTAACATATCAGCTTTTGCTTGCGGCCACTCTTCTCAATGATAAAACCAATATTTTACAATCCCATGGTCTATGAAATCTAACAAATCCGAACTTCGATCAAGAACTTCTACTATTTACGAATTACATTAACCATGACTTCTATGTCAACGGAAACAAAAAAATCATAACGATTAAAAATCAACATGTACAAGTGGTTCGACAAATAAAGTTCTTAACATTAAAGAAGAAAGTACAGTTAATAGTTCGCAGATTTCACGCTAACATAAACCAACCCCTTTCCGAGTATCAGGGATGAATTGATAAGACTCATAACCATAAGCGTAGCTACTACGTGCAATAGGATGTGTCTGTGCACATCCTAATAAATGGTTTGATGTTTTCTTCATTTGTCATTCATTCTAAAAATATTTTATTTAAGTTACAGTTCTTCCATACATAGAAATAACACAGTTCGTCTGGTTTTAAATTCATTTAAAACTCAGTAACATGAGAATATTATAGCGAGAGTGTGGGTGTGATTTAATACCTTTAATTAAGCACCAATACGAAAAATTCTCTTTTAGTTACCTTGGTGTATGCAAACTTATGTATTAATTATCTTTGTATACACCATATGGAAAGTTACGTTTTAATTAATTTTGTGCACCTCATATTAGAAAATTCTGCTTAATTACCTTTGCACAATCATATGAAAGGTTCTGTTTTAGTTACCTTTATACACACCCATATGAAAATTTCTGGCTAAGCCAATGCTTGTAACCATTTAGCAATGAATGAGGTATACATAACGTCTGGTATTAATACTATACAATTTGCCACGTACCATTCACGATTGATAGTAAAGATGAATGACTTCTGCCAAGTCTAGCTTTAAAATAATTTGACTATATTAGTTTCCATTTATTATGGTGCACTTCGCCGAAAAAGAAAAAAAAACAACGTGGATTTCTTATGAAAGCCAAGAGAAAAATGTAGGAAGATCACATGGAAAGTAAAGTGACGGCATTAGCTGAATTCATCCCTCCCTCCTCCTATCGCTCGCAGGATATGAAATTTCCATTCAGTGTCAAACACATAGGCGTTCTAATATATGCCTTTGCTTTCGCCAATTCTTCACAAAGATCACGTGAAGGCGCAGCAGATGTTATCGGCTGATGTTATGTTAGTGTCACGTTTACACGTTCTACCAGGAAGCCATGCAAGGAGACGATGTGTTAAGAATTAGGCTTAGACTGACGCAGCATCTAATAACACTTGAATATTTCAAACTAACACATTTTTCATGGAAAGGGAGCAATTTTATTTAGAGCATTTTAGAGATTTTAAAAGTGAAATAATAAATGAAGCTTTTCTTTTTATGAAACAAAAACAAACAGAATCTTAGTTGTATGTTTGTTACTCCGTTTGAACATATATATCTTATACAAATCCCTCCCGTTGACTTGCCATACTTCTAGGTATCTGAAGAATATATACACTGATAAACCAAATCATTATGAGCAGCCCCACTTTTTGAACGAAGTCACTGTGCTGACGTAGGAGCCACGATTTACAGTGAAACCGCTCGCCTCATACTGACAAGGATCTAATTCGTCAATCAGTCAGTATGGTGTCTGTGCGCAGAATGGAGAAAGCTACAAGATTGTGATGACACACACGAGCACCTCTGGAAACAGTGACTTGTCAAATGTTCGCAAGCTGTCGTTAGTGTTTTCCAGAAATAGGAAAAGGCCACACAACACTAACACACAAGGCGTGGAGCGGTCTCATCTCAATAAATATGTAGGACGACGTAGACTGTAGAGATTGGTAAAACAGACTAAGGCATAAATTGTGGCATAATTAACAGAAGATTTTAAGTTTCGCCTCAGCGGCGGAAATCTTTTTAGTAATCATATAGATTCTAGCTTTTCTGTTTACTTCATTTCTTCATAGGAAGGAGTTGTGGAGGCAGAAGTCAACAACATAGCTGGCATCTATAATGCCTAATCACATCATAAGTATGTGTAATCATTTATTCTTTTAGTTTACCAGTTCCTAATGTCCACAAGTGGGAGTATTTCTTATCAAAATGATATAATTTTATGAGTCAAGTTAACACTGGACCAAGAAATAGCCTATTATTATTATTATTATTATTATTATTATTATTATTATTATTATTATTATTATTATTGGCTAACCCTAATGCACTGAATCGTTGTACAAAAAATTCTCTTCTTTTCTGTTTATTTACGAGGTTTGTTAGGTTATATTGGAGATAATACAATTAATTCTTATTTCTATTAAAGCTTAATTGAAAACAAAATCTAACGAACTTCTGCAATACATAGTTAACTCTAGTTCTTAATTTCCACAAATGAAAACATAACATTACTTTTGCTGTATCCGTGTTCCTGTTAATAATTAAAAAATATTTTTATTTAAATTTCAGATATCTTTAGAACCACCATACTAAAAATAATAGGACCACCAATCGAGCAGTATTAACACTTAATGTTAGACAAAAATGCTGGGAAAAAATTACTTTTATCATATTATATTAGTTCTTTAAAATGCGAATTACTCCATCGTTCCAGTAAAATACCAATATTGAAAGTACTTAGATGGGAATACATACTTCCTTGTATTTGATTGTCTGTACATTCTCGATCTAAGTATACGAAGTGTTTTCGTACATTCGTAAACAAAATCCAAAACAAATACTAAAAAATTATTATTTCTAAATATCGAAACTCACACAATTGCCTCACTAAGCCAAATCTTTCTTATTTTCTACTCTAATTGCCTGTTACACCATTTTCTCTTTTATTGCCTCCGTTTTCATACTTCCTCTTCAATAAATAGTGTCCAATTGCGTAACTAGATGAAGAGTACTGGAACTTTCCTTGTTATGAAGAGGAACGAAACCAAGTATAATTACATAACAGTTTATTTTTCACATCTCATGTAACATAAGGAAAATGGAAGCGAAAACCAAAGAATAATGGGAGAATGAGTAGGACATAACATGTCTATTAAAGTATTCAACACAATATGTACAGTAAACGCTGGAGACTTTCAGAATTACCAAAATAAAAAGCCCTACAAAGTTATATACGTTTATGCTAATACTTTACAGTAGAGTGAAAACCAAACTATGCCAAGAAAAATAATCATAGTGAAAGAAATTTTTACCAGACTGAGTTCAAATATATGTTTCTTGCCAATCCCAAAAAGCAGTGAAATTGACCAGTTAAATCAATGTAGTAGCTATCACATAATGTCTCGGAACGGTTCGTGTGTACAATATAAATGACGTCAGTTTGAGTTGTTATCATGGATGTAGCGGTCATAATTCGTGGTATTCTCAGACATTATAGAGAAAATAATTCAGATCCACAGCAATCCTTCCTACAATAGAAGAAGTTTTAGTGGAAATGAACAAAGTACAGTGAAGTTCAAACGATTTAAAGAAAAACCTCGGTGGAAAACATACAGGACATCCATCTGTATCCATCGACAAGGTTCATGAATAATACCGACACAATGGAAAAATGAACCATCGACACAGAAGTTGACAGCAGGGATACTAGTGTCACAAACTATGGCACCTCACCATTTTCATTGGCCGAGGTTTGTTACCAGATCCCCGAGATCAGTTCCTCATGAGCTAAGAAAGCAACAGTTCTAGAGGCAAAGCGACATCTGTCGGAACACCTAGAAAATTCTCAGCATTTGCGGCTCTGGAGACCAATTGTAACTGGTGATGGAGAATTGGTCTACATGCGAACGTCAGACAAAAGGAACAACAGCTCAAATGGCAGGGACGATGGTGTCTCGGTCGTGCAACGAGGATAGTTTGAAACGAAGCAATGTTTGTATTTAGTGAACCTATGATAGATCACTCAACTGAGAACTTATTTCCGATGGGCGTTCTGTAGATGTAAACCCCTATATTGAACAACTGGACCGCATGTATCGAGTTTTCTCTCACAAGAACTCGGATTTGGTGAGGCAAAACTGATGACAAGAAGCGTTGTCGATTTGGAGCAGGACACAATCAGAAAAGGTGCAACAGAAGCTCTCTGAATTTGAAGGATTGGAACTACTACTGTATCCACCTCACAGCTTCGACCTTGCTCCCTCGACTACAATTTTGTTTCGTTAAGTGATTCACTTCCTGCAAGGCCGGCGCGTCAACTTTGAAAATGTATGCGCTGGGTCCACAAGTTCCATCAATCAAAATCGTGAAAATGGTACCGGAATGACACCGAATAGTTGGGTAGTAGGTGGCAAGCAACACTCGAAACCGATGAAACACACTAGCTGGCTGGCTCTTCACGTATTTCCGTTCTACAGATATGATGTGAACATGGTAATATATATATATATTTCGACCCCCCACCTCGTAGTTTCAAATTTCTGTATTTTTAGCTATCTACTTTCTAAATATAGAATAAATATTTGAAAGAAAGCCTAGAGCACGGCTTTCAATGATAAATAGAGGTCTGCGCGGATGCGGATATATATTTTTCCATGTGGATAGCGGACAAAGTTGAAGATATGTTTTCCTACATCTTTTCCCTACCTACCTAAAAAAAAAAAGAAAAAAAAAACGCTCTGAAATTTCTGACGATCATGGAAACAATACTAAGAAACGTTTGTTTTGAATTAAACGTTTTAAGACCGGTTGAAAAACAACTAAGATGAAAATAAGTGTTTGAAACTTGTGACTCAGTGACAGCAAAAGCACAAGAAATGATACGAGAGAGTTGCTTTTAATTGCTCTTTTCAATATGTTTAGCAGCCGTTTTGTAGGCGAATGACATGTCTGATCTAAACAGAACGAAACGACAAGTCCCTTTGCTATTCCTCAAGTACTGTTTTAAAATGTGTTAACAAGTATTTTTGAAATCATGACTATTATAGAATATGAAAGTTGTACACATTTGCTACCTCATTATCTGCGGATGCGAATGCGGGTGCGGATACAGATGTTGCGGATGCGGATAGAGATACTGCGAATGAAGTACGGATGCGATAATTTATATTCCCGCAGACGTCTAATGATACATTATTAGTGAATAGGGTTTACACAGCATGACTACACTTGCAAATCTTACATCTTCAGTAACTCTCAGCAATTTAATTTAATTGCTATTAACTAGCCTTCATCTCATGTAGCTAGCTACACATCCTTTCGGATGCAGAGATCATTTTTAAAATCGGAGATGGGCAAATCCACTTCTAAACTTATTTATTTTTCAAGAAGTAGTGATTATTGTAAAGCCTCATAGGAAAAAATTAAATCTTACAGTTTAACGTCCCACGTTTGTATATTTGAGGTTAAGGGAGACGAATGATTAAAGCAAGTAAATGATGATGGAAGATTTGATGGAATAATAATATAAGGGGAACGGGAATACCCCGAGAAAACTGACGGTCATCAGCTTGTCCACCATAAATTTACTTGGATGGGGATCAAAGTTGAGAACCAGTATATTAGAATCAAAGGTGAAACATATTCTTGCGGCACTGAGTCCTTATCAAAAAAACTGTTTGCCGATATCTATTTCCATTTTATCCATTACGTGATCTGTGTTGTAACACAAAATTATAAATTTTCATCATCTCCAGCTTGGACCAGATATAGATAAGACTTGAGATAAAACTCATTTCTGGGACAGTGATGGTATGTTCTCTTGGAACGCAGAATCGATTGAAAAAAAAAAGTCGCAATCTATTACTGTTTTTGGTTTATGGCGAATAACTTTGAACCAAGAAACAGTTTATTTCTATCATTTTTCGTTTAAACAGAGGGTTAACGGAGGAAGTGGAATCTATTCGTGGAACGTTCAATCGATTGCAGATTTTGATCTATAGATATCAATATTGAAAGTGGAAGCCCTAGTAAACTTTTACTATTTCCAGTTTTGGCAGTGTTGTGTAGTGATGGTCTGTTGTTCCTGAGACGCTCTGCCGATTAAAAAAAAAAAAAAAAAAAAAATCTATCGCTTTCTATTACTGTTTTGAAGATCCAATGTTGAAACTTGAAACAGTTTATTCCTACCACTTCCAGTTTGAATAGAGGGCTATCGGATGAGATGGAATCTATTCTTGGAACGCTGAATCGATTAAACAAATCGCGATATACTTCGCCATTTTTGATCTCTGAAAATCAGTATTCAAACTGCAAGTACTAGTAAGTTTTAATGACTTCCTCTTTCAGTAGAACGTTGCAAGTATTGATAATACGTCTCTTGAGACGCAGAATCGATTGCATAATAATAACAATAATAATCATAAAAGCATGTTGTTAGATGTTACCGTTATTATTCTAGGCAATAAACGTTAAAACTGGAAAGGGTTGATTTCTACCATTTCTGGTTTGAACAAAGGACATGGAACCTTTTCATGGGACATTGAATCGAATGCAAAACACCGCTTCTCAATATCTCCTACTATTCTTGCTGTGATTCCTGTCAACAGACAAGATGGGCATAGCTGTTCTGTAAGACTTCCGATATTTATGCAGTTAGAAATTAAAAATACAACAAAGAACGTTTTATTTTAAAAAAGGAAAGGAATTATACACAGAATACATTTTTAACTGAGAACGTAAGATCAGCCCTCGTTTTTGATTAGTCTCAACCAGGCCCGTGCTGGCCCACCGGGACACCGGGACGTGTCCCGGTGCGCCCTCTGAAATATCTCAGTATAAATAAAGGTACAAGTTTTTAGTAATAAATTCTTACAGTTTTATTGGTAAAGAACCCGTGAAAGGTGCAGTGCGCCCTTTACATTAGGCGCCCTTCCGAGACCACATCAAAGATGAACGATTTTATTTACTCCTCTGTATAGCACAGTTCTGTACAATAAATACACACAGTTACTATTGGCGAAGAACCCGTGAAAGGTATAGTGCGCCCTCTACATAAGGCGCCCTACGAAACATCACATTATAGATAAGTGATTTTGGTTATCCTGTATACCAGCTTTGTATAATAAATTCAAATACTGACTGTTAGTACAGAACATGTGAAGAATACAAGGCGCCCTTTACGTAAGATGCCCTTCGAAATCACATTAATTTTTAAAATTTTATTCCTCTGTATTTCAGTTTTGTATTATGAATTCATACAGTTGCTATTGGCAGAGAACAGGTAAAGAGTATAATCACTTACAAAAATATTATAAAGTTATATATCTATAAAACGAAACAATGTGATACATCAAGTATGGTTCGGATAGTCAAACGTACGATGCATTTATGTAATACTACACTAACACTAGTCTCTAATTTACAATTTTACGGCATCGAAGCTTTCACAGTTTTAATATGCATCCATATATCCGAGGATATTAATTGTTACTGTGTGTTTTAAAGCAGTGTTCGGATAATCAGTACCTGTTGTATTTCTGAAATATAGCTGTATTAATTTCCGTAAAATGTGGTCTTCCTATCACCACGGCACGGCGCGTCCTCAGGTTGTGGATCGGGGGAGGAGGCGTCTGGGATATAGAAGTTAGCTGCGAATATACTGAGTAAGCAGTCGCGGACAGACAAGGGGTGATAATCCAGCTTGAGAATTTGGTGTGAGACTAACAACCTCATCCTGTGAAAAGAAATTGTTCAGATAAGTTCGCAGAATCCTCGGATCAGAACTGATAACTTGGCACGAACTCAGGAAAGTAAAATCGACATGAAAATTTGAACATGGAATATAAGAAGTCTCTATAGGACGGGCTCGTTAAAATTTGTAAAGAATAAGTTTAGAAATAGAGGTTAGACCTAGTGGGATATCAGGAAGATAGATGAGAAGAAATGGAGGGGTCAAGTCGGGAAATTTTACGTTCTTTTACGGGAAACAAATTAAAAATTACCAACTAGAAACAGGGCTTTCCGTTCACAAACGAATACGTAATATCAGCAGTTACATAGGTTAAATTTGTTAATGATAGATTTTCTTTTACTTCTCTTAAGGGTCGGTGGTGTAATATTATTGTTTTAAATGCACATGTCTCAACAGAAAATAAGGATGGCGATTAAAAAAATACAGCTTTCACGAAAGAATAGAACGGGTATTTGATCATCTCCTCCAATACCACATGAAAATTCTGTTAGGCGGTTTCAATACGAAGGTAGGACGAGAGGGTATTTTCAAACCGATTATAGGGAACAAATGTTTGCATAAGGAAGGTTGTGACAACGGCGTTACACTCGTGAATTGTGCAAAATCCAGAAACCTTATCGTGAAGATTACAAAATTCCAACATCGCGAAATTCATAAATATACTTGAACTTCATCAGATGGAACAACATATATTCAAACTGATCACTTTTAGTAGACAGAAAAGAACAGTCTCGCACAACTGATGTTCGGTCGTTTAGAGGAGTTGATTGTGATAGTAAGAGACTATCGTTGAATAAAGCAAATATTCAATATCTGAAAACGGAGCGGTTTAATATTTTTTTAAATAGTGTCGAATAGATTTCGGTTTTAGAAAGTTCGGAGTGCACTAGTGTTCAAGATACTCGGTTGAAATTAGAGACAACATTAAAATTTCAGCAAAAGAAATATTCGGGCACGCAGAAATACGTAGGAACAAACCATGGTTCAACCAGGAATCTACTAAAGTAGCACAGAAGAGGAAACAGAAGAAACAGCGTTGACTACAAAGTCCGAACGAAATAACTACGTAAAATTTCATTGTCATCTGGCAGAAAACTTTTAGAACTTTTAGAACAAAGAAACGTTAAAATTAATTAACTTGAAGATAATAGTAAAAACAAAAAACATTCGGATGCATCAATAAAAACATTCGGATGTATAAATGCATCAACGAATTTAAGAAAGGGTATCAACTTCGTTCTTATGTATTTAAGAAACCTAAAGGAACAGTTCTCACTGATACAGATAGCATCTTAAATTGATGGACAGATTTCTTTGACGATTTGCTTAACACATAGCCAAAAACTAATGCGCGTGGAGAAAGTGAAATGCATGCAGCATAACCGTATATTCCAGAACCTAACCAGATAGAAACAGAAATCGCTATTTAGAAAAAAATAAACACATATCTCCGTGTGTAGACGAAATTCTGGTTGACTTAATTTTAGCTAGAAAGGAAAAATTGTATAGCAAGATACACAAACTCATTCTCCTTATCTGGAACAAGGAGGAATTACCACAAGAACGAAGATATCATTGTTCCAGTTCAGAAGAAAAGCAACAAAACAGATTTAATAATTATCGAGGCATTTCCTTCTGTCGATATCCAATAAATCCTCTTAAACATTGTATTAGCAAGATTTACTTCATACGCGGATGAAATTATTGGAGATTATCAGAACGGATTTAGGTAAAATCGATCAACTATCGACCAGTTATTTACCATTCGACTAATACTTGAACAAAATGAGAGAATACAACATCCTGGCACATCAATTATTGATTTTAGACTCTGATAGAAGGGAATCATTGTACAATATGCTTACATAATTTGCAATACCGAAAAAGGTAGATTAGTTAAGATATGTTTAAATGAATCCCAAAGCAAGATTCGAGTAGAAAAATTCTTGTTCACGAGCTTTCACGTTGAGAATGACCTGAAACAATGAGATGTGTTGTGGTCATTATTATTTAACTTTGTTCTGGAGAACACTATAAGGAAAATCAAAGACAGCAATCAGGTCCTAGAGCTGAATTGTATTTGACAGGTTATGGCGTATACTGATGATGTAAATTTAATAGGGAATGACAGAATAAAAGAAAGGAATGCAGAAATCTTAATTAACGCTAGCAGGGATATAGGCTTAAAAGTAAATGCAGAGAAAACTAAATAAATGGAAGTTTGTCGGGATCGTAATAGTGAATTTTATGGATGCGTTAAAATACCAAATAATATTTTCTTTTGACAAAGTGGATACTTTCAAATATCTAGGATCATTATTAACAGACCAAAACCATAATCACTAAAAAAATTGATGTCAACTGAAAGCAGGGATTTCGTGCTATTATTCAATTAAAAATCTTTTGTTGCCGCTAATTCTGTTGAGGAATTTGTAGCCCAAAATATAAAACGATAATCATGCCTGTTGTGCTGTATGGTTGCGAAACATGCTCACTGACTGAGGGAAAATCGCAGACTGAAAGTATTGGAAAACAAGATTCTTAAACCAATATTCGAACTCCAAAAGGAACGGGAATGGGGAAAGGGGGAAACTTCATAAGGAGGAATTGCATAATTTTATACCGTTTACCAAACATTGCTAGGGTCGTCAAGTCTAGGAGGCTCAAATGGCCAGGTTATGTAGCCAGAATGGAAGAAATTAGAAACGCTTTCGAAGTTGTAATTGGAAATCCAAATAGGAAAATGACCGTTAGGAAGACAGAGGCGCAAATGGGAGGATAATATTAAAATGGTTCTCGCAGAGATTGAAATATAAAGTAGAAACTGGGTTCAGTTGGCTAAGGACAGAAATAAATGGAGAGCTTTTGTAAACGTGGCAATGAACCTCCTGTGTTCATAGGCGTGCTATATTAGGTTGTTGATACATTTAGCTTCTTTTTATTTGACAGAAATGTTATTACAGGAACTAAAAAGTTTTTCTGTAGTAAAGAGGATTTCGATTCGGGGTTAGCTATTTACATTAATACTAAAACAAATTTGGTGGTGATTTTGATATAAAATGGCACCCACACTTTCTTTCAAACTCTCTCTCTCTCTCTCTCTCTCTCTCTCTCTCTCTCTGTATATATATATATATATATATATATATATATATATATATATATATATATATATATATATATTCCCGTTTGTATGGGCGCCCTTTTAGTAGACTTGTCCACCGCCCTCATTAGTATCCCAGCACGGCCCTGGTCTCAACCCCATACTATAGGGAAAGAAGGTACCTGTATTCTACCCGAAACGTCAGATTAGATTGCCAGAGAGTTTCTCATCTAAATTTGTCGGTTCAGTGGTGATTAAGAGGGAGCCTCAGAAAATATACAAATTCATCCCTTTCATAATTCTGATTTCAGTTCCCTGTAGTGAGGATTAACTGGAAGTCCTAATAAAAATAAACACACCATACTGTGAAAATCGAATAATTTTTAACTGTTATACTAGAAAATTGTTTTGTTATCACACTACGTATATTCTTGATATGGCGCTTTCTCTCTGATATATATATATATATATATATATATATATATATATATATATATATATATATATATATATATATAGGGTGTTAATGAACTATACCAACAAACTGTAAGAAGGGATTCCTCATATCACAATAAGAGAAGTTCATATAGACCTGTGGGGAAAAGTAGCTGGGGCTGTTCAAAATCGCGAAAAAGCCAAATTTCAAATGGCACCATTTCGAACTCGAGAAAGAGTGGATGGCAATTCTTATTAGCGTAAAAGAAGTCATGCATTCGCAGTTCAAAATTGAATCAGTCAGTAGAAAAAGGAGAATATTCCCAAACACGTTACTTTTGAAAAACGAAAAGTAAAACTGCTTACCGGAAATGCCATTGCTTACGTAAGAATATCTGTATGGGAGATTTGTAGCGTATGTTAAGACCTTTCATTTCCCAAAATTGCAAAAACGTAATCGGATTGGATATTTAGTTGTAGAGAAATTGTTATCGTGGAATGTTATCCTTTATTTTTGGAATGTTCTCCTTTTTCTACTCACCGATTCAATTGCACATAGCTTTTCTGACACGGAGGACGCTAAAGTTTTTGCTTCTCACTCATTGAAACATATCTTTCAAATTGACCAACCCGTGACATTACCCACTTTGGTTGAAGAGCAAAGGAAGGATCCTTCATTTCCAAACATCATAACGGTCTTGGAAAATAAACAATTTAATAAATTTCTACACTCCGTGCCACGAAATATTTTTCTCTTAAAAATGGACTGCTATATATGGCTCAGAAACATCCTCAATTAGGATTGCTGTATTTACTCTGTATACGAAAATCTTTACTAAGCAAATGGTTTGATGTTATTCATAACAACCCATTGGCGCCTCATTTCGGATATACTAAGACGTACCAAACGACACTCAAAAATATTATTTCCCTAACATGAAAGCTTATATACCAACTAAAATAAGGACGTGCAATCTATGCCAAAAACTCAAGAAGTTACCAACCAAGCCATCAGGCCAATTACTCCATCCTCCTACACCTATCGCTACTGCATGGCAGTATGATTCAACTGGAAAAATCCCGGTCGGCCATGGAAATTTCAAACATATACTAGTGGCTGTTGAAATATCCACCCGATTTTGCGTGACGAAGATTGCAGACAACATCACAGCCGAAGAAATTGAACAATTTCTCATATATGAAATCATTCTTAAATATGGAGCTTTTTCTTACCTGTACTTAGACACCCTGCATATAATTCTAAGAGATTACAAAACCTAGCAAAAGTTTACAACTTCGAATTTAAATTTTGCCCAGCATATGACCATAAAACTTTAGATGTAGTGGAGACATTCCACAGAATTATACAGAATGCTCTGAAATATTTCGTGCAGGAAAATCGAAACCATTGGCCGAAGCTTATCCCATATATAACTTTTGCAATTAATACATTCGTCCAGGCCGGAACCAAGTATTTTAGTTTCTTCCTTATGCACCGATACGAACCTAAGACCATTTCTGGTATTGCGCTTGCATCAACCGCAACGTTATGTGTAGACACGGGGCACTTAAATGGAATTGTGCAGGACAATCTACCTGCAAGCTAAAAGAAACAGAAAAAATATTACGATGCTAAGCATAAACAGACTAACTTTGACAAGGGACAGAAGGTACTTTTATTCTACCCGAACGGTCAGATTCGAGTGCCAGGAAGTTTCTCATCTAAATTTGTCGGTCCAGCAGAATTACTCGGAAGAATCAATCCAAACCTTTATAGGGTCAGGTTTAATGATTCATATCGTCAACCAATACAGGAAATTTCTGTAGACAGAATTAAGCCGTATTATGAAAATATAAACGATACTCACCAAAAGGATAATTAGTTATTTTTTTTTCTACATGAGCGAAGACAGTTAAAAAAACAGCGACAGCAGAACGCAAGACGAAATGTACATGATAGATTCTGGCATATCTCATCTTTTAAATATTTCTCTTATTTTCAATTGGCAACGAACATTGTATAGCATAAAACATTTTAATCATTCTCACTTTTGAATTTTAAAAAAAGTACTCACCACTTGGAAGAGGAAACAAAGACAAGCATTCAGACAGATAAAAACACTTTTCATTGCGATACAAACGCTTCTTATTCTTTGCTTTTACAAAAAGCTGAATCATTACTCTGCATTGCATGGAAGAATGCTAACATTGCACTTCCGTCCTTAAAACGCAGATGATCTGTACAAGGACGACTAACCTATAATTCTACATTTCCTCAATATTTTTTTTTCTTTTTTCACTATGAACTACAGATGGTGATCAGAAAAATGGAAAAACCTGTAGTTGGCAACACGTCAGATGTATGGGCTGGCAGTGGTGTCGTGGTGCCCGCGGCGCCGGACCGCTGGTGGTGGTGTGTTAGGTCGGTCTTCATACTACGTCAGGCGCAGTGGAACAGCAGTGTCTAGTGGCTGCAGCAAACGGAGGTAGTGTAAAATGGGAGACCTCTCAGATTTTCAAAGAGGGCAAATTGTTGGTGCGCGGTTATGTGGAGTGAGTGTGACGGCAGTGGCTACTGTGTTAGGTGTGTCGCGTGGGACAGTGTCGAAGGTGATGACGGCCTACACAACACACGGGAAAACCACATCGGGGAAGCGGAACAGTGGGCGGAAAAAATCATGAGTGACATGTCATGACGGGTATTAAAGCGCATTGTCACGCAGAACCGTTGTGCCACTGCGGAGCAAGTGGCGGAGGAACTCAATCAGCACCTCCCCCACCCTGTTTCGACAATCACAGTCCGCCGCAAATTACATGACGTGAACTTACGGGGTCGTGTTGCACGGGCCAAACCGCTCATCAGGGACCATAACGCTTTCGCACGCCGCAAATGGTGCCGCGACCATGCCACTTCGACCGTTGAGGACTGGAAACGTGTGATATGGTCGGATGAGTCATCCTTCACCCTATTCCCAACCACGAGCCGTGTTTGTGTGTGGAGAACGCCCAAAGAAGCTTATGATCTGCAGTGTCTCTGTCCAACTGTGAAACATGGCGGCGGCTCGGTGATGCTCGCCATATCATGGTTTTCATTGGGTCCTGTGGTCACACTTAGCGGATGAATCACTGTCAACGATTATGTCGCAATTTTAAGAGACCACTTGCATCCTATAATCCGGATGTTGTTCCCGGACAATGACGAAATCTTCCAGGATGATAATGCACCCATTCACACAGCTGGCGTTGTTGTAGCGTGGTTTGAGGAACATCGGGATGAAGTTCAACATCTCCCCTGGCCCGCGCAATCCCCAGATCTCAACATAATTGAACATCTGTGGTCCGTCTTGGAAACATGACTCCGGTGAAGATTTCTACCTCCATCCTCTCTCACAGAACTGGCCGATGCCCTGCACGAGGAATTGTGTAAAATTCCACTTGCTACCATTCACGACCTCTATGCCTCCATCCCACGTCTCATCAAGGCTGTTCTAAAGGCGAAAGGTGGCCCGACACCATATTAGTCTGGTAAGTTGCAATTTCGTTCAGGTGTTTCCATTTTTCTGATCACCATCTGTACATATTGTCACCGACATTATGCAACAAAAACATTGTACAGGATGCTCCAAAAATCATGATCGTTGTTGTTTTATACAGGATGACCAGGTATTTGGAACTATCTTTATTATCATCATTGGTATTTAAAAATTGGATTATTTTATTTAAATACACATGTTTAGTGCAAATATATTAGAAATTTTACACCTTATAGAGGGTGACCAAGAAATCACGCCGTAAGAATCACGAAATTTCCAATATAAATTATATTTATATCTCTGTGATAATCGCAACCCTTTTAGTATTCGCAATTCTTATTATTTTATACATATCTCTGTCTTCGCTCGGTACCAAAAACATCCAAAAGACCTCGTTTAGATATATCTCTACCAATTCCAATGGACACATTTAATCACATTCATACAACTAAAGAACAAACGATTTCACAGACCTCAAAACCCCTCACCACAAGTGAGTTAATATATGTATATTAACGCCAAAGCTTAAAACAGCCTTACCTCGAGGCAAATGAAGTGACATGTAATATGCACCGATCCTGCGTGTGTTTAGGGAATAACTGTTTAGTGCTTTCTTCCACTGCCTTAATAGTGCTTTGAAAAAGTGAATTTTTTCAGTGTTATCAGCCTTTTTAGTAATTTTTTGTGTGTGAATCCTTAGTGTTGCCAACCCCACAAGCCAACCCCCTTCGGCTTATTTATTAAACAAGCCAGGAGTTGTAATGTCCCACGTGGTGTTGTGTATAAACAACTCCTCACTCTAATGTTTACAAACACCACCACGTGGTTTGGCAAGAAGGTTCTACACACCAGATTGATCCACTATCACCTGCAGACGACGGACTTCTGGCTCCTCCCACGAAGCAGACGACGGCGGAGCAGAGCGCCACCACCGTCTGAGAACCTCTCTAAATTTGATGGACAACGGCAAACCTGTACCAGTTCTCTGGTGCTCCTTCTATTGTTTGCATCGGAACATTAGGAGTAACCTAACCCCAGGCCTCTAGTCTGCTTCGGGGCTTTGTCGGGAATCCCAATCACAGCCGCTTAACCTGCTTCGGGGTTCTGTTGGTCATCTAACCAACCCATTGCTTGCATCGGAGCTTTGGGTCCCTAACGCCACTCTGCTTATCCTGCTTCGGTGCTCTGTAGAGATCCTGTCTGCAACCTCTCGGTGAAAGACTACCTATATCTAACCCTGCAAACTTAGCGAAATTACCTGTATAGTATTTTTGTAAAATACGTTTTATAGTGGATTTTTTTATTATAAAAGCCGGTAGTGGGAGTCGATTCTAGACGCTCTTTTTATTAACACTCTACTTACAACCTATATGGGACAGTTTTACAATATATATATATATATATATATATATATATATATATATATATATATATATGTGTGTGTGTGTGTGTGTGTGTGTATGTGTGTGTGTGTGTGCGTGTGTTGGGTTACTTTTAAAGGGCGAAGGAATGCATATACCAGGTTTCATTATAAATCAGGTAAATTATACGAAAAAATATTGTTGAACAGACAGAGAGACTGACAGACGGGCACACAAATATTGGCTGAGTGGGACCTTACATATGCTCGCTTCAATTATTTTATAATCAACTGAAGTGCATTGAAGTAATTCATCGAATTAGTTTCATCCAAGCAGGTTTCAAACTTTGACGCAAAATTTTAAGTTAAATTACACATTACTAACACATGCAAACAAACCACATTTGTATATAAGAATAAAAAATAAATAAATAAATCAAAGACCATGTTTCAAAAAATAGATTTAACATGTAAGCTCTCAGTTTACCAATCTATCTTCTGCTAGTAACAATATTGCCCTATTTTTCGTACTTTATTGGAATATTATTTTTTTTTCTCCTGCTAGCGTTTGAGCGAAATTAATAAAACCTGCACTGAAAAAGAGTTCAGATTTATGCATTCAATCACACTTTTCCAATTAGAATGTCGGCACAAACACTATTGTCCTTCTGCTATTTTCGATGTGAAAAGAATGAAAGGTAGTAAGTTATGCGCCAAGAAATGGTATTTAGCTTAATGAAAGAGAAGCAACATAAAACATCTTAAAAAAAAAAAAAGATATAGAATTCGAAGTTGTAAAAAGTAAAAATACAAACCTTTAATGTCTCGCATTATATAGGATCAACATTCACCCTCCACATACATTAATATATAAGAAAAGAAAAGAAAGAAAATTAGAAAAGAGAAAGCTTTAGGATTTTCTCATACTTAAGCACCTACTTCCTACATCTGTATATACCGTGTTTCCCTACATAAAAAACTAACCTCAAAAATAATCCCTAGCATATCTTTTTTTGATTGATGGAGTATGTATCTGGTTCTATTTAATGTAGTGAAATTCAATTAACCAAAACAAATTATTACGAATTATCAAATGTTATTATAAAACAATCTAACGAGAACAACTAGTATAGGGCAGCACTAAAAAGACACAATGCAAGCGCAGCGTGATTTAGCAAGATCTATGCTAGGAACAGCCACACAACGGAAACGAGGTTGGGATCGAAACAGTACGATTGACTGCATGCAGAGTACACTTCCGTTTTGTCTTTAGTCTCCAGTCAAACAATCGTCATGTAACCTGGAGCATGAAATTAGTTAAAATTCGGCCTATGTATCTGAAATATCTTAACATGATGGCGCTAGAACCATGGCGTTGACATGAATCACTGGTCATTTAATTTAATGGCCAGTAGGACAGAAATAGACCTCAAAACGTGCGTTTGGATGCAATAATTGGTGATTTATTGATAATCATAGATCATAATATAACAAAGTATGGATAACAGATGAGATGTTTCAAGGGTGACGACGGATGGTACGTCCAGCATTCTCTTCGGATCTTAATCTTATACAGAATGTTTGGGATGCACTGTGAAGAAGCAATACAGCTAAGGTGACATCTACAGGAGTATTTGAACAGCTGAACAAAGCTTTCTAATTTAGGAAGATTCCTTAAAATCTAATTTATAACCTAACCGATTACACTGTGAAATGTCAGCAGTTTAAGGACATCATCGCGCTTCTTATTATAGCTGCTACTTAAGTCACAATTATTCGTATCGTCTTACAGTGATGAGTCGTTTGTCTTTCATCTCATTTCATATGTGCAGCGGTGCTCACACCCTCTTTCAACAAAAGGCCTGGAAGAAATACTCTAAATTTACCATTTTTTCCCGCCAAAGAAAGTACTTCAGACCAGAATTGCTTGTGATAAAATCAAAATAACTTGCTTTGTAGACATTTAATTCAATTTCGGAGCTTCTGTCTTTAAAATAAATGTGGACTTTCAGCTACTTTCATGAATATTTTAGCATTCTTAAAAGCATCATTATGGAATAATTATGAGTCAAGTTTGATTGCGCCATTTTTAGTTAAACATTATGTCCCCCTCCATAGAAAAAAAAAACTTCATGAGTGCAACTTGCATCCTAAAACCCGACTATGGGCTCCTCTGTATGTATGGGTTGTTATATACACTTTGTACGACTCTATTATGGATATAATCAGGGACAAATCTTCTGTATTTGTTCAGTGAACCCAAATCGCACTCAATACATGAATGTTGCACTATTTTAGAATTGTTTGCACTGTTTCAAGCTCGCTGCTCTAGTGCATACGGACATTATAGATAATAATGTTACAATATATTGTTATATTATCCAAGGTCAATTGCTTTATAATTTTAATGTCATGGAAGTTCAACTCTCTCTATACTGCACAAGCAGTAGAAGAGGACGATTAAATGAATTTATTCTAATAATGGAAGATAATCAATGAACTTATCCTAATAGTGGAATCATTACTTTCGGTTTGAAACTCTATTATAGTAACATTTCATGATTAGACTCTGTTCATGCACGCGGATGGTAAAGCAAACAAAAGGCAGGAAAATTAGCGGAATAAGAGTTCCATAGTTTCCTAGAAACTAATAAAACAACAATTTTGACCTGCTCAAACCACTTAGAAGTTTAGATGTTCGTCGTAAGTTATTTTTTCTAATGTTAAAAGCTCTTACATATTTGCCTTAGAAATATAAGTCAAGTGGGCGTTAACAGGGTTTTCAATTTTTTACTATTATTATTTCGTGATTTCGAACCCCACTAGTTTTTACCCTCGACTCTCTAATCGTAGAAACTATTACAGAACAAACGGGGATAATATTTTCCCAAACACAAATGGTCCAGTATCAAACCAGGGATCCTTTGCCAAGTGTATATGCTTTACAACAACCCTTTTTCTTCTCGCATTTCGTAAATAGTAGTTAACTCAACAGTTTCTCCACTAGCCTGCATGGCATAAATGAAACTGATGGATGCATATGCATTTTTTTCTTTCCTACATGCAACATATATCCCACCTTAAAACTAATATTTTAAAAATAATAAAATAAAGGGATAAAATAAAATGAGAAAAAGATTGACGCACCACGTTCTCGTGTAATCTTTGAGAAGTCCCGTCTTGTTGTTTGGCTTTTCGGAGAACACAGCCCTCTTTCCGTGTCTAACCTCCTTTTATCCGATTACATTTCCTGCGACAAGAGTGGGGTCATATCCACATTTTCTTCCCCTCTCCCAACCCAATACGTCACCTCCATTCGTTTTACGACTAGCAGGAGTCAAGGCTCGCTTATTCTGACTTCAACCTCGGTTCGTAAATTCGACACGACAGGAGGCCCTCCCGACGTCTCAGTCCGACCAAAGGCAACAACTTTACGACGTCACAGTAGGTGAGATGTTTCCTGTAATATTCATTTTGTTCTAGATCTAGACTATTCTTAGAATTATTTCAGCACTAAGTTGCGTATCTCAGATCTTTAAAAATCTGATAAATACAAAAGTTAATCTTTATTTCATTCTATTTATTGTAAGACAAGAAATATCATATAAATAAATCATTAATCAGAATACATAAATTTTCATGTTGATTTCTTTGCTACTACACACAGTCTGGTCATAAGTTCTGATTCAATGATTTCTGTGTCCAATGATTCATGCAATAGAAAAAATGAAATCTTTGGGTTTTACGTCCCACAGTTATGCCGGTTAGGCTAAAGGAGACGATGATGATGAGTAATGAATGAAATGGTGGAATGAAGAAAGTGGGAGGAAACGGGAGAACACCGAGAAAACCCACGCACACGGTGTATTCATGCAATAGAGACTGCAATACTGTACATAAAACTACAGTATCTTGTGAAAGCTTGCTGTTGGTCGCTGTTACACCTTTTTTTAAAAAAATATTATTAATTTTTGATGTTGAAGATTTAAAAATGAGTGCGGAAAGAAAACAAAGACTATCATATTGCAGTCTTGGTTTTATAGAAATATGGAAGATGACCATTATCCAAAAGTTGTTTACCGCACATTTAATAGATATAATAATATATCATCTCTTGTAATGAGCCTCGCTAGTGATATAACTGTAAGCATCTCTCGTTCAACAACCCATAAAATATTATTTGTTGACGGATATGCTATAATTTATACGCTCTTGGAACATAAATACGAAAAGTCAAAAAGTAAACAGATTTTTGCAATTTCTCGCACTAGAGTTTCGTAACACAGCGCTGAAATAGTGTCGTCTGCAACAGTTCTATGCAACGTGTCAGTCTCATTCCCGCGTTAGTCGTTGGAGTGTAACAGACCACTAAACATGACAGGTCTACTGTCGATCTGCACCAAGGAGGAAATGAGAGCATTGGCTCGCTTTTTGTTTGCGGAAGGTGTTAAACTTGTAGAAATTATTCGTTGAGTTCAAGCGCAGTATGGTGACAGCTGTTTATCGCGAAGCATAAGGCACAAAGGTTGGAATCTCTCTCAAACATTTGGCCCGTTATTGTTGCGCGAGAGATGGATTTTTACAGTAACTTGGGTACATAATCACGAACCGGATAGTAAGGCTGCAAGGAAGGTTTGGAAACACCCATCATCACCAGAAGTTAAGAAATTTGAACGTCAGCCATCAGCTACTCATTGATGCGGTGCAAAATTCATTACAGATGCAACCCAAAAACTTCTTTTTTTCGACGGAATCAAAAAAAAAAAAAAAAAAAAAAAAAAACTTGTGAAACGTTGGAAAAGTGCGTTGAAGTGCAGGGAGATTGTGTAGAAAAATAATGTATGTTTCAATTTTTCATCATTAGAATAAATATACCTTTTATCAGTAGTCCCCTTATTTTTTGACTTTTTCTCGTACTTTTGTAAATAACTAATGACACGATATATTATATATATATATATATATATATATATATATATATATATATATATATATATATATATATATTTTTTTTTTTTTTTTTTTTTTTTTTAAATCAAGAAACTGCATTACTGAATGCTCAATTTTGGTATGAAAAACGTGTGTGCCTTATCGTGGCTAATTAGTACGATACATCTAACTAAAGAGGTTTGAATTTGCACATCGATTGCTTTAAAGTTTTGATGTTTCAGATATGGATCCCTGAAGTCAAACTGTAACGTCACAACAACATTCGCGACATATTCGTGGCTAAGTGTTAATGCATATGCTTTGTATGCGCAATCCTGGCACAAGAAGGTGGAAGTACCTACCTCGGATGCAAATGTCAGTAGTGAAGCCCGTTCCGTACGGTTCCGAGGCTAAAAAGTAAACTCAAACTAATCAATTTGTATTTAAAAAGATTCTCTTTGTACAAAATGTGAATTGTAAGTATTTGGCAAGAAATATTTGAGTTTCTTAAAGCCAATAAAGTTACGAACACCTAAACGTTAAAAAGTAAATTAAATTGCATTTACGAAATTTATTTCCTACTTCGTGATATTTAAGCACAACGACCGATGAGAAAACATTGAAAGAAAGAGTTGTACCCCCTTTAAAAAAGCAAGAAAGCTCCGCTAATTATAGAAGTTTTACATTTATATACATAAATAAACGCATAAGATAATGTAGATGTTGCCCTCTTGTTTTTTAGTTCCTTTCACTGAAGCGCCGAGGAGTTCGATTTGATGGCTGGAATCAGCAGAACTGCGCGGCATGAGAACGAGAGAGAGAAAAATGAAAGTGTGTGGTAGCGTCCATCAGAATTTTTCACACTCAGTCAAGCATAGATCGCGGGAATCGCCAATTATCCTCAGAGCAATTTTCCCGGGTTGCCAACCAACAGAGCTCAGAAAAAAAAGAGTTAAAACAATTAATTTCCCTTAACGAAAGCATCATTTCAACAATATTTCCCCTCTTTCTTCAAATATATTTGTAGTTATTTTTTTTTCTATAGAATACAAATAAAATTTAAAAATCTTAAATGGTACAGTCGTCAGCAAAATTAGAAGCATACAAATTATTTTGTCAACTTCGAAACAAATAATTATTTTAGTATATATGAGACTTCTAAGGCTAGTACGGCTGAACTCAACAAAGGCTTGTTTCTTGAAACCACTCTCAAAAGGTCAAAATAATGGTCCATTTATTTTGAAAGTGAACACAGCAAAAATTAAGTATTGAAACAACGCAAAATGACTACAATTTTATCGTGTTACTTGTGTGTTAATTCAACGCAAATCACATCACCCTCCAAGCATATCAGAAATACCTCGTTATTGGTTGTGAGTATTTGCATTGGTTCTTGTTTGGTATGAACAAAGTTTTATGGAATATATTTGGCATTTATGCCAAGTAACGATAACATTGTATGTTTTCTGTAATCGGTCACAATAATATTGTTGTAAACCTCTGAATCGTCTGACAACAGTTGCATGAATACCAGTGCTGCCATCTGTCTTCCTTGTATGATATTCTTATATCTTAGCACGTAAGAACAGAAAATTGCAAAATTGATACTCTTGTAACTGTTGCAAGTCAATTTACACGTTTGCAAAGCCGTTATTGTAGCCGATTACAGAAAATGTAAAAGTTATTCATGGGTCGGTATAAATGCCAAATATACTGCGTAAATCTCCGCTTATACCAAACAACAAAAACCAATGCAAATTTTCACAGTTAGTAACGAATTATTTCTAATATGCTCGAAAGGTGATATGGTTGGTGTTCAATTAATATAGAAGTAACACGCTAAAGTGGTAGTCATTTCGTTAATTTAGCGCCTTATTTTTTGCTGTGTATCTTCTAAGAGGAACGATCTTTACAAATTAATGGGCAGGATACATGGCAACCATATAGTAGTTTGGTATTACTACTCGAACGCCTCAAATCCAATTTTCCGGCGTTCAGATTGCACACAACTTTTGTTAAGTTACCCCTACTACCCAATATCTCATATTTATGTATCTTCAATAGTGTTTTTAGGACCACATTACAACAAAGTTACTGCATCGAACCTACTAACTTGGAAGTTATTCACCAAATAAACTCTAGTAAAGATAGTAAAAAGTATCAAGCGAAACTGGCATGTATGGGATAAACACCGTTATCTGGTCAGGCGTTAACGGACTGACTCCATTGACGAATTTGGTCGAAATAATCTCTCCATCTACATGTGTACAGTGCAGAAAACAGAAATAAAAAATACATTTACATATATGGGATGTATGACATAAATAACTACCATTAAAGTCGTAGTTATCAATAAAGAAATCTAATATATGTTGATGTATGTTTCAAAGAATCTATGACCTTTCGAAAATACTGGAGGGGGCAATTGCTCCCTTGCTTTCTGCTGCTGGTGACCATATTTCTGTAGTTAATGTTTTAATTGAAGAAGTATGGTCGCCCCCAGCAGAGTCCAAAATGGCCTTTCTGCTAAATCACGAACGTATACGCGTAAATTAACGAAAATCTATTTGAAATCTGAAGTATATTTTGACAAAACAAACGTTATTCAAGACTAAAACTTCGAAAGAGGAATGAACGAACTGATATACTGAGAGAAAATCCACATAAATGAACTTTGCCCGCTTTAAACACAGTGCGAAGAGAATTCACAGTTGCAAAACTTCGTTCATCACTAAGCTTCACGATAATTTTACAACGGTGTTACACGCAATACAAAATGGATAGGCAAAAACAAACGTTCGAATACACATGAATAAAATATTTCATGCATTCGTGTTAAGTGCATGCGTGGGAGATGTCTACGTGTTGTGATGAAAGTCTAATGATTTTATTTGTGATTAAAAATGATACTTAGCAACACATCCACTAATTGAGTAATTAGCATATTTTACAGTGATATAACTGTTAATAGTTTTGCATGTTTAAAACTAAACGAATCTTACAACATTGATTCACACTGTCACGAATTCCAATCAGTACTTCGTACGCTTACGCTTGTTGTTTCGAATGCCGTATTTAGTGGTTTCTGTATTACGCCAATAGTTATTATAAAATATTAATTCTAATAAACACATTAAAATTTAGAACAGCACACATATTATTAAAAATACAGAGTTCAACTTGTATATTCTTTAAACTATGAATAACACAGTTAGCAGTCTTGTTTAGCTTACGAAACAAAAAGAACTTAAGTTATGTGTGGAAGAGTAGAGTATGATGAAAGAATTGACTAAATTAGAGGGGGAAAAAATACTACATAGATTTGATTCCTTCAATGGATTTCCAGTACATTTACATCAGACCTAGAGCTAATGGAAGGTGAAATGCGTTAAACGAACTACAATTCTGACATGACTGAAAAACACGAGGCAAGATAAACGGAGAGAAAGAAAGAACAATTCATGAGCAATTTGCCTTCTTCCGATTAAAAATATACAATCATATAAAATATTTTCTCCCTGATTCTTCTCCTTATGGATACATGCTTCGTATTTCGACTACACGAAATTCGATTGAAGTCGAATTAAACTTCCAGCAGGACAAAGGTAGAGGTCTCAAAATTCTGTCTTTCCTGCTGAAAGCAAATTTATAAAACGTGTAAAACTGGAACTTTAATTTACTTATTTATTTTTCGTTCTTAACACGCCAGTAGAAGAGCCTTGAAACTTGAATAGTGGTTCAGATTCCACTTTAAACTGTAGGTCCAGATCTCATATAGATTCGGTGCTGAAAAGGGTCGTTGAACTACAACCAACTACTAAAACTTCCACATCATACCAGTTCCACTTCGAATAAAGTTTAATCCAGTTACATGTTCAAGTATTTATTACAATTCACGTTAATCAGATATTGTACGAATCAGCAGTAAACTTTAAAATGAGGGAAATAATTTAAGGAACTTAGGATAACAAAACAGGCTATGTAAAACGAATTCAGAATTCGATAATGGGTGGTTAGGAGTATGTATTTAGACTGACGGAAAATAGTTAAACGATAAGTCAGCAATATAATTATATTTGCGATTTTCTGCTGTCCTGACAACCAGGTCCGTCGTAGTCGATTCCAAGTCTGGGTTGAGAAAGGTGCAGGTATCAAAGAATTGGGGTTGCTGTCATACAAATGTGCTAATCGTTGCACGCACTCTGTCTATTGAATACAATTTGCAAAGAAACATAACATTACTGTACAAAGGCGCTCTTTTTTAGGGAGTACTGTTCCACGGTGATGGGCCATAGATGGAGAAGTTATGAAGACCTCCCAAACGGATCATTAGCCCGGACCATTGGGTCCGGGACTATAGGTGGTGCCTCAACACGTAATCTTGAATGAATTCAGGTGCGAGAGTGTTGCCATCTCTATCGGGAGAGAGATGAGAGCTCAGCATCCTAAATGACAACGTCTGTTTATCAGACGTTTATATCAGTTATAATGCTCGGTAATGTGCGTTGTACTTCATCAGTAAATTGTGGTAAGCAGGGATTGGGGTACTTGTTGGTGAAGGGAGGCTTCGGATGGTGATTTACTTATACGCACCATTGGGTTTGGGAGAGGTACTTAGTACATAAAAGTTTGTGATGCCTCTGCACATAAACTTGAAGTAGTCTGTGTTGTCCAGCAATGGGTGGATTCGAACGACCCTGCTGACGGATGAGACACTTCTGGTGACTCCAAAACGAAGGAATAACGCGTACCATTTGGGTCTGGGAGGTGGAAATGGTGCATATGTGGTACTTTAGCACGGAATTTTAACGATCTGAGGTAAGCAAGGCTGCGAATTAACAAAGGTCCTCTGGAATTCCAGGGGATCCCGAACTTGGGTTGGATTCGGAAACTTGGGGCTTTCGATTCCAAGTGGAAGAAAGCTTGCCTTATAACGATCGGGTGTCAACACTGTGGATGCTAGTAGACTCCTACTCTCTAGCGGCCTTCCCTCAACTAGTAGGAATAACTGGTACACATCCAGGGGCCCTAAGAACCTCAATAGGGAGACGGGTTGGACCCTGCCGGGCTGTGATCAAACCGTGGGATTCAGTAATTTGTGGTAGGGGGAGACGAGCTTTCCTTATAACGTTAGGGTGCCAACACTGCAAAAGCTAGCAGATTCCTACTTGTTAGGGGAGTTCCCTAGCCGGCAGAAATAACTGCTGGGCATTCAGAAACAGTAAGAAACAGATACTACAAATATTCAAACACCAACCATAACAAATCTGAAGTACTGCAATTTCATTGTAAAATTTACATAAAAAAAAATAAAAAAAAAATAAGAGTTTCTTCACTTCTTACGTCCCATTGTTATGCCGGCTAGGCTAAAGGAGACGTTGATGATGAGAAATTGATGAAATGGTGGAATGAATCAAGTAGGATGAAATGGGAGAACTTCAGGAAAACCCACATACACGGTGTTTGTCTACAACAAAGCTCACTTAGTGCGAGCTGGAAATGAAACCAGAGACACCATGCACTAGAGGTGAACACTACCACTGAGCCACCGCGGCCCTATTGAGAGTTCGCAAAATATTTGTCCGCGCTTGGTATGTCAGGGCAAAATACTAATAATGATGATGATAATCATTCCAGTATGTGAGAAAGTAAAAGAAAAAATTCCCCGAAGCCTCTTAAAAGGTAGAAATGCACAACAACAATCAAAAATATGTCTGTACGTACGAGTTTCAAAACTTTACAAAATGTTTGGTATAAAATTTAAACGCGAACGTGTACAGAATAATGTCTATATCGCGGAAAAGTTAGCAAAATAAATTAAGATCAATTGCCTTAATTTGCATCGTGATGGGAGAAGCAAAAGTAAACTAAACCTTTATATGATGTTAACGATTTAAGTTGAAGCAGCATTCTTCAATAATTACTGCATGGTTTAAATAGACGAAACGTTTCCCGCATTTCCATAACCGGAAAGATTAATACTTCAGATCGTCATCTCATTTGAATTTTTAGTGGTAATTAAAAATTGTAAATGTAAATTAACTCTTTCTTTCATCTGTATTTGAAATGTGATTATACTTTCAGATTCTCATATCCATCCGAGAAAGTTTCCATCCCAGCTACGCAATCTTTTGCTCCTCGCAATGGAAGAGTGTGATTTTTGGTAAGAATCTATGCAACCTCGAAGGGGTTTCTGAGGCTACTGTGATTTACTGCCAATATTGGACTATCACAAGATATAAATCAACGGTAGCATTGCATGGTAAAACAAACGAGCATTTATATCCAGAGGGTGGTCATAAATCTGATGTGTATGCGAATTCATTCCTTTCGTCTTCGCCTCTGGTAAGATATTTCCAGTAGAAAAAATAACGTTTTGCAATGAGATTTACATCTTGATTTCTGAGATGCTGGAGGGTTTTCACACATTACTGTAAAGAAAAAGGGTGAAATACTATATTTTATTTTTGATGTTCCGTACTCTTCTTCCCACCTCCAACCTGCAATTCATACTCGTAGTCTTTAGCATCATAAAACATGATTACATATAAGCTGGACATGAAAGAGTAGTTTTAGTAAATATGAGAAGAAAACTGGATGACCTCATTACATGGCGTAAATAATACAGACATTTATAAAAGTATTTGTTAATTACTAACGAAAGAAAAGGTAGAGCTGAAATGTTAGGTACAGTTAAGACGCCATTAGTGGAGAAATTTTAAAATTATGAGATACTGTAACTTTCAAACATTTCAATATATTTTCAAACATACTATTCAAACGTTTCGTAAACTCGGGAATAACAGAACATTTGTTGCTCATTTAGAATCGTTCAAAATATCTCAACATTTGCATTAAGAGATAATCAGGGATATCTGGCCAATCTGCATTTGCATTGCATCCTTCTTTTAAAGGCTGCCATAATTAAGGATTATGGGGAAGTTTTTTTGCGCGTTAAAATTACAGATCCTTCTTCAGTATATTATTTTCTAATATTTGTGATACTTATATAGTAGCCAAGCACTTCAAGAATAATGACAATTACTTACTCATATTGAGGTCCTTGGTTCGTCTTATTTCTGCCAAGTGGGTTTTGTAGTAAACAAACTAGGGATGGACGTAATTATTCGGATTCTGGAAAATTTGCTTTCCGGAATCGGAAATTTTACTTTCCGGATTCTGGAAAGTAAAAATTCTGGAATTGGCCATCCCTAGCTAGTAGCTGTTAAAAAACATAATGAATATATACTGTAAGTTGTATTAGTTTCTTGTAGTTGGATATGTCTTATCACTTAGGCAGAGAATTGCTACTGCAGTTATTTATTGCTTTATGAGGAAGGTGTTATTTTCACACACAAAGAGAGCGCCAGTATGCCTGAAACATTATTGTTTTCCTACCTGCAGCTGTTCCAGAGTACTGCAAACTACTTTTTAACCAGACGAAAGGCAATGAAGGAAATCTTTAAAGCAAACCTTCCACAACCATTCTGATAATATTCGCTTATTGTCAACATACCTACGTAAAGTAAATACAGTACAAATTCATAATTTGACTTTACGAAAGTATATAATGTAATTGCTCAATAATTAACATAAGCAGGCATTCATTAATTTATATTAATATAATAATTAATAAAAGCAATAATCGGGTGATTGATGACTCAGTGGTAGACTTTTCATCTATGGTATTCTAACCCAGGTCATGTGGGGTTTTGATGGCTAATATTGTGTTTCAAATTTTTCCGTGGTTCTCTTAGTTTCCTTTCTTGTATTTCTTCCATTATCACTCATTAACGAATTTAGTTTACCAAAACTCTGTAGTCCTATATTCATTCTGTCCGTCAGGGAAACAAACAGTCTCGAAAACTATCTGATGGATTACCATCAATTTTGGCCACGATGTACAGAGTCAATAGTTAAGAATCGAGTTCCCTGATGAATGTAATATTCAATCCGGAAGCGGTACAAATCAACCATTTCCGGTTTTAACGTTAGTCACTATACAGTAAATATGGTAATAGATAGCGAGAAGCGGTTTCGTGTAATCGACATATATAATATTCATGTAGATAGAATTGTACCCAATTTGTGCATCTGCTGAAAATAGTGAGCTTAGGTATTTAGGAAGCATTTTCCGCTTTAGAAAATGTGTGCTTGGTAAAGAATGTAGAGAATTAGCTGGGTCAAACGGGAAACAAATGAGAAAGTGTTAGACATAATAGGAAAGAAAAGAACAATTTTAGGTGTAACAGAAACGAAGAGAAACTGGTTGGAACATTACCTTAAAAGGAACTGCGTCATGAAGAACGTGCTAGTACATATGGTGGCAGGAAAAACAGGGAGCGGCGAAAGAGGCTCCAGTTGATGGATGGTACTAAAACACGAATCAAGAAGTATAGGTTTGATTACTTGACCTGTTATGAGTCAAGTAGTAGTGTAGGTTTGATGCGTATGCATTGTTTAAACCTAGCTGTTACTTATTATATCTATTAATATATGCTGAATTTTGACCACACGGAGGTGAAGGTTGACTAGTCACATAACTTAAAACATGGATAGGAGATGTCGCTTACCGTATTTAGTTTTCCTTGCCTGTGTGAATATGTTCGAAAAATGTATCGCTTTCGTCGCTTATAAGTAGCAGCAATGTAAAGCAGATGAAAATAATCGATTTCTTTGGTTCTTGATCAATTCATTCAGCTTTTCACCTTTTATAGTTTCTCAAAATGTAATACTACAATCGAATGATCAATGCGTAGTTTCTTTACAGCGTCTCGTGTTGCCGATTTCCGCACAAATGCTTCGAGGATCACCTTCAATTCGTAGTGTCCAACAACCGAACAATGTTAGTGATCTTCCCTATCCTCCAAGAGTACAACAGAATTTTTAGAACCAACCTTCTATTGTATGTTCTCTCACTAAAACATTAATGAAAGTGAGATATAAATTATGGTAATTTTTTTCGTCCTCTGCGACCGAATTTAAATAGTTATGCTGCATTAGAGTTTGGAAAATTGTATAATATGTTGGCTTCCTATCGTCTCAGGCATGAAAATAGATGAATACACATATATATTTTCTATGACATATATTTCTACAATCTGCTAAGCATAAGCTTTCAGACTATATTAACAAGGGATACAACCAGTATATTTTATTAGGGATTACGGATTAGATTTCTGAGCTGTCGGCATCTATGGCCATTACCCCATCACGTATGAGGCTGAGGTCCCTCGGCGAACACACTATCCGGGGAAAGAGAAGGAAGGAAACGGCCTGGGACCTGTATGTTAGGTACCTCCCGGCACTTCCCTAGAGTGAATGAGTGAAACTCAGGAATACCTCACCCAAAATGGCTGGCCTAAAAAAGCTGTTACACTTTTTCGACTGAGTGTCCCCACCGGGAATCAAACCCGGGACCACTCGCACCAAAGACGAGAGTGTTAGCGACTGCGTCACGCGAGGCCAAAGCACATTTTATTATCACTGATGTGTCAAAATAAAAGTTCCCGAATTCCTACATTAATTTGTGCAAACCAAGCGAATAGGACACGGGTGCAAATTGCTACTTCATTTTGCGCGTATCATGTTGGGTTCAGAAACAAGCCGCCACTGGTAATATTAATAAATTATTCCACAAAGACTACTGTTTGCGTTATTTCCAAAAGTCAAGCACAGTAGACTCTGCACTATCCGGCCTAGTTAAGAGACAGAAAAAGAAAGAGAGAAAATTCCGTAATAAAATGAGAAATGATTTGTAAATAATCTACTAAACTTGTAACGCTTTCATAAAAACGCGGCTGTGCCAAGAAGAAACAGTAATCGATCAAGGACATTTTCTAAAACTAGATACTATGTATTTTGACTCTTTTAGGCTTAGTTAATTTTGATTTCGAGGCGCTAAAGAGTGATCGGTACTACTTACGGCAGTACGCCAGTGCAAAAGTTGAGAACTCCTGATTCACATTTTTTTTTCATGTTTCCTGCAACTAAACTACACATTATTAAATTTATTTTAAAATGTGTACACTACTTTTATTCTTTTTGACTTCCTTTTCGTGTAATACCGTTTAAACTGCTATTTTAACAAATATTTATAAATTACTTGTCTGCATTAAGTATTCATATAATATTAATAAGACGGAATATGATGTAAAAAGTGTGTTTTTAATGGTATGTGTGGATCAACAATCATAGTACTCCAATGTTCCCGGCATTTTTGTTATCCGGCTTACCCTTCTGCAACATTAGACCGGATAGTCGATAGTCTACTGTAAATACACTTACGACACACGACATGAGGAAATTTCGAAGGGAGACGAAAAATGCTTACCAAGAATCAATTTTAGACGCGAGAGAACCGTTTGGGAATCGAGGCGAGACTTTTACAAAAAATATGACGAGGCAATAAAAGTTTTTTTTTCTCGTCTCGTCTCGTTTCGTGGGTAACATTAATATGTCATTTTAAGAAAGTAATTGACATCCCTCTTCTGCTACTGCCTCGTTGAATCTCCAAAAATCCTTTCCTAGTGCTACCTACTGTATATCTTGTCCAAATTTCAAGTTTCTAGCTTAAGCTGTTGGCCTGAACGTTGATCAGTCAGTCAGACACTCACTCAGTCAGGACTTTTTGAACTCTATCCATCACGACTCTGGAACTCACTAAAGAAATAATAAACACTTTTGACCAGAGTAGGGTATATACACTTATTAAAAACTAAATTACAGTGTAACGATTTCGACAACTTAACGTTGTCTTCATCAGACACAGAAGAGTTACTGTCTGATGAAGACAACGTTAAATTGTCGAAACCGTTACAATGTAATTTAGTTTTTAATAAACAAGTGTATATACTCTGGTCAGAAATGTTTATTATGACTTTTTTCAAGTATAGAGATATATGAATACAGGCCGCTACTAAGGGGAAAGGAACATGCCCCGGGCGTGTGGTTGGAGGGGCGACTAAAAGGGCAATAAATAGATAGATGTACATATAAATTAGGGGGCGCCGAATTTCATCTTTGCCTTGGGTGACCTAAACCCTGTATGAATAAGGAAAATATGATGTCCGTGAAGTTGACAAGTCACTTACGTCAGACCCCAATTTCGACTTTACACGTCGCTGGTACTGTTTGTGGTCGATAGTGACGCAAATCGTTAGTACTCCACAGATAATGTGTGCTTTTTGAATAATGAGTATGGGTCTTCTAACTACAAGCCAACAGGCCCACATCTAATAATCATCTCAAAAATGAGGTTAACTGTTAGAGCAATTCCGGAATTTTTCCGAAATCCGGATTTTTTTCTGATTTTACTTTCCGGATTCCGGAACGTAAAACTTTCGGAATTGGTCATCCCTAAAACAAACACTGTGTTCGTTAGTTTTCTCGGAGTTCTACCGTTTCTTTCCACTTTTTTCATTCCACCATTATCATCCATCTTATTATCACCGCTTCCCTTAGCCTTGGTGCATAATCGTGAAACGTTAAACTAAAATAAATGGAAGTAATGTAGGTCATTCGCTTCTTCACTTTTAACGTAACTTAATAACCAACAGAAGATAATAATTTTATTGGTAAGTAGCTGTTTGAATTATCCAAATATTCAAAATAACAACTGATTTGCAATGTTCTTGGTTACGCATTCGAGATAAAGAAGAGCCTGGTTTGCTGTTCTGTTTATGTTTAGATAAGCACAATGAACAAACATGGTGGATAAGTTACACACAATTATGCTTGGTTACTGTCAAAACGGTTTCTTGAATACTATTAGCTAACTGAAAAAGTCAGTGTGTTTTTCAATACGTCAACCTGCTTTCTCTTTCACCTCTTTTTCAATGATTCGTGAGTTAGCACAGTGTGTACGGGGGCATAATGTGAAAAGTGCACATGTTAGTGATTCTGTTGACTGTATTAACTGCACGAACTCTATGTCTGCAGTAGTCAAATGATAGCACAATTTTATACATTGGGCGAAAGGTGAGTGGTATAGAAAATTTGCATTGCGGTAGTTGTTGTTACAATATGAATCTTGAGCTGGAAGGCGGCTAATCGTCAACCACACACACACTGTTTTGAGCTTGGTGGACAGGTGCTAGAATTATCAATGTAAGTTGCTACTCGAGGGTCAACAATCAATGCGCATGTGTACTGTCTACAGCTACAGCGAGTTGTATATTATATATACATATATATGCACAAGGAAGCCTGGACAGGTCAGCAGAAGAAAACATTCTATATTTTTAGATTAATGTTCACCCTCACACGGGACGGATGACCTGAAGATGATTAAAAATTTTGAGAGACAACTGTTTGTCTAACGTATCCTCCAGATATCTCACGAGATGACTAACCCCTTTACGTGACCCTAGATAGCCATATAAAGAACAGCCGATTCAAAATCAGGAACTATTTGGAGGACTAGGAGTCTGCCTTCTTTTGCTCTATTACAAGATTATTGAAGTGCTTGTCTAGAAGGTTACAGATGGCAAAAAAAAAAAAAAAAAAAAAAGTTTTGGTAAGCTGAAAAGTTGTTATACTTCTCTGCAAGCACTGTTGTGAATCCTTATTAAACAAAATAGTTCCAGAAGCCAAACTCTCCCGTGAAAGTTATACGTAAATTAAATTACGAAAGAAATTTAAAAAAAATCAAACTACTATCAGGTACAGGGCACTCCTTCCCATCTGAGTAGGCTATGAAAGGCTCATGGGCTGTTCTAGATTTTGGTACATACAAAAGGTGATCTAAGCACCACGTTCTGTAACCTTTAACTCTCTAGTTTTCCCCAGGTTATAATTTTGCAGAGGTTGGGTGAATCTCCAGAGCCACATTGAAACGAAGATAGAGCCAGAAAAATATTCCGCTCATAACGAGGCTCGAACTTGCGTTGGTAGGCAGACATCTTATCGACTACCTTCATACGACTGCCATCTGGTAATACAGGGCGTATCGTAAACCCAATCATAGACAAACTTCGCCATGAGTAAAGATGTGAAAAAATAGAAAGAAGGGGAAGTTGTTCAAAACAGGTGATTCTGAACCTAAAATGAATATTTTTCAATCGCACTATCTGTTTGGGTTCCACACTGGTAAGGCGCTGTATATTAGTGAAGAAGCATCGACTGCTTAACAGGCTGTTTTCTTAGACTCTCACTATACCAAAAATACAACATGGTTGGGAAAACAGCTCGAGATGTTTCCGGTTCTCTCACATAACAATATGCAAATTCCCCATGCCATTTTCGCGTGCCCGTATTTTCCATCCGAACAGCATGTGAACTCGAAACTTCGCTTTTCCATATAACATAGGGTGTTTTATCAGTAAGGAGCCTAAACAGCTGATGAAACTGGAAAATATTCCATAAAATTTAGGTTGGGAACCACATATTGCAACAAATTTGCTCTTGCATTAATTTTTTGCATGTTTACACATAAAGGTGTTGATCTATTGCCCTAGACTTCTGATACATTCTGTATATACCGGAGTAAATCATTAGAACTGTTTCGTGTAAGAAAACTAGCAAGGTGTCACAGTAATATTTAACTCATCTTCGTAGTTACTACAATGCAATCTACCTGTGAAGTTTGTTGGTTTACCCCGAATGATAACGTTTGCTAATATAATCCAAATGGCCAGAAGAATTGTGCTTAGGTTTAAATTAACCATAATAGATAATCAACTAGTTAATACTTCGACTAATCAGCTTATGAGTGGATTACTTTCCGAATTTAAAATAATACGATTGAGTTCATTCAACTTTATCTTGTAAATACATTTATTTCATGTGTAACTTTTTCGAACAAATAGAAGGTTAGTAATCAGGAAGGTATAAAAAAAAAATCAAAACTTACAATAAACGCAACACCACATACAATAAATCATATCCTTAAAACTCTCCACATTAAATGCCATACACAAAGGGAAAAAAGTTTCTTCCTCTAAATCAATAATGCACGAGATTTAACAACCGTTTCTAGTTTACTATATACAAGCGAGCACCACATCTTAAAAGCCTTAACGAAACGACCGGCAGAAAACTGAAATCATAAATATCACAAGTACGGTTAACTTCACTAGAAAATCCCACTATTTATATGAAGAAGCCACGAACCTCAGAAACCAAATAAAAAGGGGTTTGCTATACGAATAGAAGGGAAAATTATTCTGTTTCGAAAGTTCACAGAGCTTTATCGCCGAATCCCTCTATTAACTACCGATCTTATCTTCTAAATAAATCGGTAATAAATTTAGTAAATCCACCTGTACAAGTTATTTACCTACCAAATCGAAGTGCGAACTAATTCAATACACATTCATGAAGTCCTATACCCTCCGAATGCACACATATAGATACTTATACGAAAGAGAAACTGAACTGGGCTATTCTTCGACGAGGGGTATGATGCATTTCGTCTCTCTCACACACACACATACTCATTACAAAAGTGCCGTTCTTTCATTTGATTTACAATTAGATTTTTCCACTTGACAAGGAATTCGTAATCTGCATATATCGGGGGTCTCATTCTGTATCAGTCATCGCGAAATTTACGCAGTACTATGCAACGAGATGCATGCAAAAAAGTAATTATGACTGTTATTCTGATTATCGCAAAGTAGCACATGAATTTGAGTTGCGTTAACGCAAACTGTTACAGAACGAGAGCCCACGTCTGACTTCTTTGTCTTTGAAGCGTTTCCATTTAAATTATTCTGTCATGAACCCTAAATACAATACACCTAAAACATTCTCGCCGTTTTTGGCATCTCATTCGATAAAGCGTTCACAAAAAACGTTCGAAAAGTGATGGGAGGTTAGTGTGACTACTGACCTGCATCAATATATGCTGTGCACATACAGGAATCACTACTTGTTCAGAATCGAAGAGAAATTGACGTATCGAAGCAGCTCGTTTGTGGTTGATTCTGTATGACTTTAAAGTAGCCTTGTCAGCAGCCCCATCAAGTAGTCGAAAACCATCAGATATTTGGGAGTGGGGGAAGGGTGTCATGAACAAGCACGTTACCAGACATTGATTCCAGAAATCCAGGTCGGTAGATCTAGCAGTGGCCGACCACAAGCACTGGATGACGAGGTCTTGGAGGAAACAATTGAGGAGGACGAAAGTCAAACTTGCTGATAACTTGCGGAACGCTTTCAGGTTTCCGAGTGAGACTTAACCTATACTGCATATGGAAGATGCACAAGTTGAGCCTGTCGGTACCCCACACAATGTCGGCACCCAACAAAGAATAGCAAGTGACAGCCTGTTTGTCGTTTGTGTGTCGGGATCGCAACATACCCATATTTGGCCCAGTACTCATAAGTGACGAAAAAAGTCTAGTATGACACTTCTAAATGTACCAATCACTGGTTATAAGAACGCGACCCTGTGGCTACCACCTCAAAACTACCTCTGCACCTACGCAAAATCTTATTCTGTGTATGGTGGACTAGTCACCAAATTATGTATTACGAATTCCTTTCACCAGGCCACACCATCACTACGGACCTGTATTCGCAGCAGCTGTAACGAGTGCAACGTACATTGTAGCAGAAGCCAGCGTTGGTTAATCGCAAAGATCCACGACAATGCGAGACCGCATGTGGCTAGGGAAACCAAGGATGCCATTTCTGACTGCGAGCCTTAGCATATTGGAGGTGAAATACTGGAAAATTGAATAAAATTTTATTGTAAAATGACTTGATACTAGACCGAAGTAGGCCTAAGTTTGTTTTATCTTCGTTTCAGCTATTATGTCAAACGGCTTTCTTGCAACTGAGTCAATAAATTTTCCATTTCTCTGCAGGTAGTTTTTTTTTTTTTCATCCATTCATTTCTACTGAAATATATGTGAATAACACTTAATAAGAACTGTATTTAGTCATTTTTCCGAGAAGAACAAGTAGAATAACATCTAAAATTTATGATAAAACTTAAAGAAATGATTATTCTGCTTACATAAACTGTTACAATTACTAAAGAAAACTTATCTTGAAAAAATCCCTCTCTGGACAGAATTCTAAAGATTAGGCAAAACGGGAATTTCTCGTTCGATCTAAAGATAAGATAATTTAAAATATTTTCTACAAAGTGCTGGAGGGCCTTTAGGCAGAACTGGCAGACACCATTAATAATCTTGCTATTTTGGTTTTTAAAAGATTTTGAATTCTTGTTTTCAAGTGCCAATAGAATAAAACATCTTACTTTCGACAAGATAAATTTTCAAGCAAAGCACGCAACGCAAGATTGAATGGAAATCAACCTTCATACGGCTGTGATCATCACAAGCTAATTAAAAAGACGATAATAGTATACGATCTTAATGCAAGATTGCACCTCCCAGATTTTTTTGAACACTAATTACGTTCAAAATTCTGGATAAATCACTGCTGGATGTAGCGCCATCAGATTACCACCTATTCCATTTCCTATACAACCATCTTCGTGGGAAATCCTTCGACAGTGAGGTAGACCTGTGGCACGACAAGGCATTACACAGCTGTAGGGACATTTGCAAAGAGTGCTGGATGCTGATGAAGATTACTTCGAGACCTAATGGTAAGTAACATGTGCTACATTTCTGTCCGTTTATGACTACTATAACGACAAAAAGTATTTTGGTTGTTTCGTAGAAATACCAATTATGGTTAACTTGTATCTATTATACAATTTTATTAAAGAACTAACAATCAAGTCACTAGTAAGAAGTTTTCACGCTTGAGTAAATTTCTAATTGTACTTTTATTGCACAATTGGGTAAATGCGTGGGCAGTTTTACCATTGGTATAAGTAGTACTTTAAAAGATTCAAAATTTGAAGTCATTTTTCTCGTGACCCCATGGGCGGATGTTTGAAGATAGTTTCGTTGGATACATATTCCTCATATTAGTACAAAACATGCAACTGGAAATTATTCAAGCGTGGGCACTTTCTCTTTATGACATCATTGTTAGTTTTTGTAGGATAAAATGCTAATAGAAATACACTATTACTACTACTACCACACCAACACATACAACTTTATTTTATCTTATTCTTTTTGAATTTATTTATTTATTTAGCTTATACGATAGCTCTGACTATCAATACCACTTCCATCATTCGATGCGTCACGATCAAAACATGGTTTACTTGTATAAATTTTAGACATTCTATACAAATTTGTTAGTTGCTATCTGGTTTAAAGTTTAAACTAAAATGCCTCTCTCTTCTTCTCCAGGAAAAATAAATACCACATTTGAATTTCTGACTTCTTAATACACTTCCTGAGTACATCCGTGTTTACAAACCTATTTTTTTACTATTTTTTTAAACCAACGTTTCAAACCAATTGGTTTGAAAATTCTTCTTGACTATTCCTAAAATTTCCACAGGTAATTTACATCATCACTACCTTGCAAGAACCTCTGACTACACATTGAATGTTTCAACAAAACTATTAACTAAGCAAAATCAAACTAAACGAAGAAGTTTTTGAAAACTATATATATTGGTTGGTGCTTATCGTTGATATTGAGTTCCTAAAGGTCTTCTGAAACTGAACATTTTTTTACTTTCTTCACTTTTCTTAACCTGTACAACAGTACCACTGAAAAGACATTGAATTTTAGTTCAAAACTTAAAAAAAACAACTTTAAAAAAAATCTGTGAACAGAAGTCCTTATATGTAAATAGAAGTATTTTAAATAGACAGAAGTATCGTATACAGACACCAGGACTGATCTGAAATAAAATGTACGTGTGTACACCCCTCCCCCCCACACAAAAGTGTTAAATTAGAAGAACTCGGCTTTCTTGTCCTAAAGTTGTTATACTGTCTTGGATTATTATTTATCGAATATATTCGTTTCCAATTCTCCATATTTTCTTACCTACGAAAGAGAGCAGGTTCTTTAAACAAAATGAAACATACTAAAAATCCATTTCAACTGAATCCCTAACAGTACGACGTTTAAAACGTTTTAAATTGTACAAACAAGAAGCGAATTTCCGCAACTCAGGTTTGAGGTTTTGTTATATAAAGACTTCACGAAGCAAGCAAAACTTACATGCAAAGCCAAGGTTTGAGTTTCGCAGAGCTGGCAGCAGAGGAATAATATTTGCATTGTGGTGACCCTCATTTTGGGGTCATGTGTACTTAAGGTGTTACGACAGGGTCGATATACAGAAAAGATTGCTGATGGGCTTTTGCGGCTTTCTCAGGTCGTCTTTTCTTATACAAGCCTGTGCTTCAGCTCCCTAGGAACAATTCTAGAGAAATAGTGCGTTAGGCAAACCATCATTCTTCATGCTTTTGCATAACCATAACAGCGATAAGCTTCATACTGCGTACAGTGTATATAAAACACGTACAAGAAACTTAAACCAACGGCAGACATGGTTAATGTCTAGGTAGTTTTATTTTCTAAAGATAATATGTAATCTTGTAGCCATACACTACAGAATTTCCTTTCCACATAATAATATATTTTTTTGGATTTATTTACAGACTGAATCAATCAATGAAGCACAGTATGTAAAGAAAGTCCGAGATAAAATTCCTTGAACAGAAACAAAGAAATTAGTTGTACAGAGTCAGTGCTATCTTTCTAAAGAGTATTTTATTGTTGGAACAATTTTGAGCAACAAATACTCCTCTGAATCAGTGTCAGAACAAGTGACTGGAACTATAGTGCTGCCAAAATGTATTGAGCCGTGGCAAAAATGTGATCTAAAACTCTCAGTCACACATCCACGCGTTTAGCCAATGAGGGTTCAGCTGTTGCTAAGCGAGAGAGCGGATAACAAAAGGGAGTGGAATTCCTTCAGCCGATAGCAGCGCTTGGAACGGACTAGGTGTCAAGTCAATGTGGTATATATTTAGTGAGCTCATTTGATCCGGATAGACCCGTGACTTGGAGACGACGAAACACCATCGTGCACAATAAGTGTATGTGTAAAGCTGCTACTACGTACATCGTAGTTTTACGATGCTACTGTACTCATATAATTCTAACAATTACGATTCTTTCACTCTTTTTGATCAGTTTTGTGGGTCTAAGTATGTCAAAGCATTGCACTGAACAGTAAACTCTAGTAAAGACAGCAAAGTAGATCAAGCGAAACTTTAAGTGTATGAGATATAGCTATCCTTTAAGACGTTAATGGATTAACTTCATTAACAAACTCAGCCAGAATAATCGATCTAGGTATATTCTGAAAAAAAAAAAAAATCCGAACAGCTTACATGTATGAGATATGTGATAGCCACCATTAAAAATCAGTTATCCGTTAAAATGTTAACGGGCTGAATTCATTAACGAACTCGGCCGAGATAAGTCACTTATCTATTGTGAAAACAGAATTCAAAAATTCACTTATATGTATGTGATATGAACTGTAGATACCCACGGTTAAAGTTACCATTATCCGTTAAGATGTTAACGGACTTATTCCATTAACGAACTCTGCCGAGATAACTGCTCCACATATATATTGCAAAAAAGTTTTATTATGAGATATGTGATATAGACAGCCACCATTTAAGTCGCCGTTACCCGTTAAGATGTTAACACATTGACTATTAACAAATCTAACGAAGATAATCGTTCTAGCTATCTATTGCACAAAAAAAAATCAAAAATCTGCTTACATGTATGAGATATATAGCTACTGTTAAAGTCGCCGTTAACCATTATAATGTTAACGAATTTAGCATGTTAACGGATTCTGTTGAGATAATTGTTCTACGTAGCTAGTAAAAGAAAACAATAGAAAAATACGCTTCCATTTAAGTACGATCGTGTGTATCGGACGGACTAACAACATTATCTTATAAAACTCACTTCGTGATCCTAATAACCATAGAGTCTATTCAAGTATAAACCCCTGAAAATCACAGAAAAGAGGAATTACATGTTTAACTTCTGAGGGACCAGTCAAAATTTAATCAAGTGAGCCTGTAAAACTTATTGTGCAGACTATAAGACATGCCGCTAATAATAAATAAAAAGTACTTTGTTAGTGTTGAAAACCACCTAATTATTTTCGAGTATGGAAGACGAATATACATGAATTTATATTTAAAATATTCAGAACATGGTACCTCGGGAATCAATACGTGAATATTCGAACTCAAGTAGTGGGTATTATTAGTCCACTACAAAATTCTGTAGTATGTTGTGAAGCCGAATTTCGTCTTTTTCCGGATCAATGGGTCTGTGTCATACTTCCGAAAAGCGAGACCAGGCTCCATGACTTATACAGAAATCGTGACCTACCTGAACCGAGACCGTACAATCCCGAACAGCTGCTACACTCTATACGTAAAACTAGGGTCCGCGTGGCTCCGTGGTAGAGCGTTCATTTCTGGTGCCTAGGATACTTGGTTCGATCCTAGCTCGCGCCAAGTGAACTTTGTGGTGGACAAATACCGTGTGCGTGGGTTTTCTCGGGGTTCTCCTGTATCCTCCCACTTTCTTCATTTCATTTATTTTGCATCATCACCGTCTCCTTTAGCCTCGCCGGCATAAGCATGGGACGTAAACTGTAAAGATTTCATTTCATTTTCTGTACGTAAAACTAACAAGGGAATATTCCGATTTGGTGAATTCAATTGCTGAAAATAATTGCTAGCATTCGATTCAGCACCAAAAGGAACAGAGAAAAAGAGGGTGTTTAGTGGCAGACCGTATACAGGGTGTGAGATAAGTAAGGGCAAAGTGCGTAGATAGAACATAGAAAATGTCTAGAAATGCCATGTTAATTTTGAAACGAGTAAAGGGATTGAGCTCAAATGTTGGTTATGAAGAATGCATGTAGAGCTCTACTAAATAGGCGTAATGTGAATCATGGGGAACATCTGAAAAGCCGCCATGTTGGAATTACTGCAACAAGAATATACGAGAAAGTGGTCATGTGGCATATGACTCTTAATGCATACCGTCTATTGAAATCAATAGTGGCCAATAGTTTGAGACCTCTTGTTTAATTGCAACTGTTATGGACCTTAAGAATGATTGTGTGGTTGATACAAAAATGGAGAAAATAGTGGGCACATTTGAAAAACGATAAAGATGGACAATCGGGCTCGTCACAGCTATCGCCGATATTGAAACTGAAGCAGAAGTCGACAGGTGTCATGAATGCACCAGGTGCTGTTTGCAAATATCCAGTTTTGTAGAAAGCATATCTAATCATAACTTGGAACCTTGGTGCTGGAAACTGGGAGTGGGAAAGTGATTGCAAGTTAAATGAAGTTGTCCCGTTGACATATTTTGAAGTCATATGAGAGAAAAACGGTATCTGCAACATATTTTACGAAATTCTTGTACGCGCGGAAGAAGAACACATCCAACGGTTGTATGAGTGATGTGCAACTATCAGAGATAGGGAGTCGGGTAAGTTCAACACTATCCGGTTTCTGCATCAACTCTTCATCTTTATTGGTTCTCCATTACTCAACGAGAAGCAGCAGTTTTATATGCTCTTTGGAAGGCCAGAAAACGTCAGTCGTGAACTCTTTCGGGTTGTCCTTGGTCATATTTGCAATTTTACCAGCATGTGAACGAACATTGAGTGGATCGGGACGTTTGTTGGCTGAAAAGTGGCCTCATTCATGTTTGTGGTTGTTCCTCATTTACGTCACCTTTACAACAGTATTGCTACATTGCCATAGCGTTGAACACCTCCTGTTACAGAGGTCTCAAACTATTTTAGCCAATATTGATTTCAATAGACGTGTGCATCAAGAGCTATATGTCACATGATCCCTTTCCCGATTATTCTTCTTGAGCTAAATCAAACATCGCGGCTTTTCAGATGCCCCCATTAATCACATTACGCCTATTCAGTGGAGCTCAACATGCATTCCTCATATCCAACATTTGAACTCAATCTCTTTACTCGTTTCAAAATTAACATGGAATTTCTAGACGTTCTCTACGTTCTATCTACGCACTTTGCCGTCACTTATCTCCCACCCTATATAGGTCTGCCACTAAATACCCTCTTTTCCTGTGTTTCTTTTGTTAGCAATCCAGTGCTACCAATCATTTTCAGCAATTGAATTCACGAAATCAGAATGTTCTCTTATAAGTGCCCAAGAGTCTTTTGATTCATTTAAAGGCTATTTCCACTTCACGATAAATATAAAAATAGCCTTCCAAAGAGGTCCAGGTTTTTAAAATGTGATAGCAACATTATTTTAACTGAAGTGCTAGTTTACAATATACAGGGTGCGGCACGTAAAACCGGCCCGTAAAGTGAACATATAAAATGAAATGTAATGTATTAAATATGATTAACTACAACACATAAATGAAATGTAATGTATTGAATATGACTACTCACCTTCACAGCAGGTGCTGAAAGTGTTCTCCGCCCACTTCAACACACACATGTGAGCACGATTGAGGAGATTCATATATACCCTTGTCAGTTCTTGTGTTGTAATGCTATTGGTGACATCCTGGATCCTGGTCTTGAGTTCTTCAATTGTGTGTGGATTTGTTTCGTATACTCTTCCCTTTAACAGTCCCCATAAGTAAAAGTCACACGTGGACAAGTCTGGTGACCGAGGAGGCCACAAGCCTTTGCTGATTGTCCTCTCTGGTGTAAACATCTCATGCACAAGGGACAATGGTGCTGCTGATGTGTGGCATGTTGCACCGTCCTGCTGAAAGTAACATAACTGACGCTCCTCTTCGGTCAAGTGTGTATAAAACTCCTCCAGGATTCCCATGTACACGTCACTGTCCACTGTCGTCTCAAAGAATATGGGCCCAATAACGCGTGTGGCGGAAATGGCACACCAAATACCAATCTTCTCATCATGCAAGGGTACCTGGTGGATTGCGTGTGGATTTTCTGTCGACCAATACCGGTTGTTTTGGGAATTTACGTACCCAGACAGGTGGAACCACGCCTCGTCACTCATGATGAGCATTAGTGGATCCAAGAAACCACTGGCAACATTGCTCAACAGCCATGAACAGAAATGCACCCTCTTCTGCAGGTCAGGCTCCTTCAGTTCTTGCACAACACTTATCCGGTACGGTTTTAACTTCAGTCCCCTTAAAACACGTCTGCAACTTCTCTCACTCGCATGAACCTGTTCACTCAATCTCCTGGTTGACTTTCGAGGACTTCTTGTCATTATCTCCTCCACCTGCATCTTTAATTCAGGTGTGCAGACAGATGGTCGTCTGTTCCTGGAAGCATTTTGAACCGATCGTGTACGCCGCCATTTTTCAATCAATTCCTGAATGGTGCTTTTTGCTGGCACAGAACGTCCTGGAAATTTCTCCCGAAACAAATTCTTTGTTTTCACAAAAGATCCAGTGAGAATGAACCCTTCAACAATGGCAACACGCTCGGGTATCGAATACGGCATTATCACACACTGACACTCACCCGGCTTAACACAACGAGGCCTTTTTCTCAACTGGTTTCGACAAGTTTCACTGGCTGCGGCTGCACGTGACTGCTGCAGGTCACGTAAGTCGACCCGACCTCGACACGCCATCTCTTGGTAGGAAGGTAGATTATTTAAGTGTTGCCAAAAACACAATATACCGGAATATTACGACGGGCCGGTTTTACGTGCCGCACCCTGTAGTATGTACACGACCACAGTTTACAACTTTATAAAGCAAGTTTACGGGCATTCATTTAAATATGTAGTTTATAGTCTTGATTAGCACTTTGAAAAATTATCTTTAATTTTTATTCGATAATTTAAATATTTTTACTTTTAGACCATACACTATCTTCAATCGGAAACTAGTCCCATGTTGGCGAAGTATATCAGTACTACTATAAGTTACAGTAAAATTTGGTTGTTTACATGGACCAACGGAACAAACAGAACGGAAGATATACTAACCAAGAAGACCAGGTAATTCGCGCCAATTGAATTCTCATTAGAGAGAAGTTAACAACATGCCAAATTAGGACGAATAATTACACAGTACCACAGATTAAATTTCTTCCTGATGTAATATACTGCGCAGTTTCAGAAAGGAACTCATAGTGCGCAAACTAAAAACAAACACATCGAATACATTCTATACCGTAAGACAAATGCAAAGGAGACCTACATCGTATACCTTAATTTCATAGTCTAGGCATCAACTTAATAAAAGTGCTCTCCTTTTCGAGTTTAAGGGCAAATCATGTAACAATTTGGCATCCGATATATTTTTTAAAAAATATATACCCATCACTGATCACAAAAATGCTGGATTACAGAAAAAAACACCGCACGGGAGGGCAGCAGGAGGGGATCACTATACCTCCGTAATCATTGGAGCTAGAACATCCAAACTTTTTTCATTTTGTTTGTCTAATTGTCTTTTACAACTTCATTCTAGTGCATTTTTGAGCACGGTGTCTACTAAAACTCCAAAATGAAATTTCGTGACCTCTTCTTTCCCAAACCATACAATTTAGTAACATTCTCAAGAGCAAATTTGGGTGCGAATTGGGTCAAATCTTCATACATGCAATAGAAGCGTGTTTTGTTTGCGATTTGGTAGCGTCTAAAGCCGACGACAGACATTTTTGGTGGTGAATTTTGACGTTTTATAGAACAAAATTTTCCAGTCTATACTTATATTTGTACAGATAAAAAAATCGTGACCTAAAAGCTAAATTTTGTGACTTTTTCTTTACTTTCATGACCGTTTTCTGATTCCGTACTTTTTCATGACTTTCGTGATCGATAGACACCCTGTTGAGCTAAATATAATGGTTTTCCTGTTATTTTCAATTCTACTCAATATTGGTTGCGCGTGACGTCAGTTTTTTAACCACAGATTCTTTACAAGATCGAATTCGGAAAAATGTTTCCTCTAAAAGTTTTTCGTCATTTTATGCTCTTTCAAAAAATGTGTACTTACATTAAACAAGATTCAATAGTTTAAAAACCGATCACTTATAAAATGTGTTAGGCATAGTTTATTTTATTTTATTTTATTTTATTTATTTTTTTTTTTTTTACTTTTTTCTTACGGTTACAGTAAGTATTAAGAGGAAAAGATGGTAATGTATAAAAAATAGTGGATGACAAATTGTGCATGATTCTCTCTTGAAGACAATTTTGAAATCTGGTTCTTGCTCTATTTCGCTGAGTACCATAGCAGTACATAAATCGAAGAAATTGTAGCAAAAACAACCCTTGTCGAAACAAGATTTTTTCAGAAAAATGAATAGGAAGCTACATGTTTGTGCATTTTTAGAAGGTATCAGTGACAGAAACAGATTTGGAGAGTTTCTCATAGTGTGTATTAGAGAAAGCTCTCATTTCACTCTTCAGAGAAATTTTGTTTTGATAAGGGTTATTTTTGCAGAAAAGACCCCTTAATTGATATTACAGTAAAAATTCTTAATTATTCTTAATTATCTTATAGACAGACTTAACCATCAGAATTATATACTTGCAGGCAGACACGATTATATTTATATTAATTATCATCAGCTGCTAATATCTACCGTTTATGGGAAGGTAACCCCGTGATCAGTTTCACACACGACAGAATAAAGTCACTTATAACTCAGGCACTATTAGTCCTACACTAATGTAAGTATACATTTTTGAAAGCATAGAATGACGAAAAACTTTCAGAGGAAACATTTTTCCGAATTCGATCTTGTAAAGAATCTGTGGCTAAAAAAAGTGACGTCACGCGCAAACAATATTGAGTAAAAATGAAAATAACAAGAAAACCATTATATTTAGCACAAAAATGCACTAAAACGCAATTGTAAAAGACAATTAGGCAAAGAAAATGAAAAAAAAAAGTTTGGATGCTTTAGATCCAATGGTTGCGGAGATATAGTGAATTAAAAAATGGCTAAAATTTCGTCGTTCTTCCCCTCCCCTCCCGTGAGGTTTTTCTGACATCCGGGATTTTTGATCACTGATGGGTATAACATTATATTAAAAAAAAATCGGATGCCAAATTGTTACATGATTTGCCCTTAGAACTCAATTTTTAAGCTCCGATGCCTAGATTATCATGTTTGTGCAGAGGTTGGTTGTCGCTATAACTTCATTCAAACAATCCAACTGCTTACTTCTTTTATTTATGTACTTATTTACACTAAATTTTATCTCACGTTCATTACACTTTAAAACTGATAGAAAGCATCAGAAGCAAATATCACAGAATGAGGATGAATAATTGTGGCATGAAGAAATTAAACAACCTTAATTGCCTCAGGACGGGTCATTTCTACAGCGATGTTTGATCACAAACCCAACATGGTGCCATGGTGCCATCTCGCATAGAACTCGTGCCCTATGCTTAAAAGATTGGTACTTAAGCACTGAAAACTGCAATCATAAAAGCTTTTAAAACAAAGCTGAATCTTAAATATATATATTAGAGATGTGCGAAAATATGAATTTTGTAACGCATACAGAATTTTCAATTGAACATTCATTTGGAATTAAAATCACTATAATGCCATGCACACACAGCCTATACAAGAAGCAAGGCTATCAAATTTATGCTGGGTGTTGATGCATGTGTACGACTTTGGACTAGAAATTCCACAATTTATTTGAATTAAACGTCACAGAAAATGACTTTTTTTTTTTTTTTTGTCCCTCGTCGCGTGGAAACAGCGTATATTTGCCGAGAACGCTGTCACGGAAACTGTCTGGATTTTGGTGGATTTGACACAAATGCGAGAGTGAAATACTCGAGCAATCAAGTTTATTGTTCACACAAAGGATGAATGAAAAGAAAGAAAGAAAGAGAATGAGTACATTTCTAATTTATTTGCTACTACAGAGTGAAAATCCAACTTCTCTTAACACTTCCCGAGTTAATTGTTAGTACATGTCATTTTATTTTATTGTTCTCATTTTCTTTCAAGAGGAACGTCATGTCATAAACACCCAATATGCTCCTGAAGTATTAAGTACGTACATGGTATTGCATCCATGCGAATGAATACGAGAATCAATATTTTATTTTCAAAGCGAGAATCTATTACCAATGACGATTCTCAAATAATAACACAAAAATAAATTAAACACTTATGTCCTGCAGTAATGAAACAAAGTTTCTTCGAAGCACATCGGTAAGTAATTTTAATACAATTCGTTATTGAGGAACCATATTATCCTCTATTAAACTTTTTGGGAGATAGAAAAATTAAGAACTTTAATTACACTTTATGACCAAGTAGAATGTCTGTAATCTAAAATTAACTGTATACATAAATTAACCAAAGGAGTAACTGAATGTAATAGAAATATTTAAAAAAAAAAATACTTGACGATTTTCATTATCTTACCTTTCATCAATTTCAGTATCAATAACCAATACAAACGCCACTCCCATCCAATATCACATAATATGTAAAAATGAAAGTTACAGTACTACCCTCAAATATATTCTAAAATTTAAGGTGAATTAGAAAGGCAAAAGCCATGGTGATTGGAACGAAGTGGTCAGTGTCAAAAATGGAAGGAAGTCAGAGGAAAGAAAATAGAACAGGTGACTTGTTTTCGAATAGACTTGATAGTACTTAGTTATGATATGAAGTTCAAATGTGAAATAAAAGCAAAAATAGGAATGGCGAAAGAAGCATTTAGGAGGAAGAAAAGTCTATTTTGTGGTCTTTCGAATTAACAGTTGAGAAAGATACTCACAAAAGATGCTTCGTGTGGAGTAGTGTGCTGTATGGGGCTAAAACATGGACTACACGCAAAAGCTATGAAAAGGGGCTGTGGTGTGGAGAGTACGAAATGTGGGTGTTAGGAGAAATCGAGAGAATTAGCTGGGTCGAGCGGAAAACTAATGGATTGAGAGAGTATTAGAAACGGTGAAGGAAAAGAACGATTTTAGATGTAACTGAAAAAAGGAAGAGAAACTGGTTGAGCATTACCTGAGAAGAATTTGTATAATGAGGAACGTGGTAACGAATATGGTAAGAAGAGAGAGAAGGGGCAAAGGAGCTACAGTCGACTGGACGGATCAAAACAGAAAAATCATACATGAAAATGAAATGTTAATTTAAGACCGTGGAGCATGGAAGCTCATCTGCTGTGGAAGTGACCTACCAATAGTGTCAGAATACTTATGACGATAATGATGATCTCCTCGCAAGAAACGCTACTAGTTATATAATACAGTTCTTATATTCAAGCTACTGATAAATAATAAAAATGCGAGGAATAGCGTTAATTTCTGCTTTAATTTAAAATTTAACGTCCCACAACTCTGCTCCTAGACTAAGGGAGACGAGGTTGCTGTAAATGATCCATTTTTATGTTCAACATAATATGTGAAATATACATATGTATATATACCTGTAAAAAAAAAAAAAATACTTCATTGCTAATTTCCAAATTTTTCTAAAATTGCAGGGCTCATAGTGGTCTGGTCTCTTGTAAATAGTTGAAAAGTGACCAAAAGCACAAGAAAAAGTGACTAAAATCTCATCATGCCCCATGTTTCCTTTGTCAATTTCTCCATCACCCCTCTATTTGTTTGTTATTTTGTTTCATCTTTACTTCTTTACTTCTTCTTTTTGAGCTTCTTCCTTTCTTAGGTTTTCTAAGTATGCTTTATAGTTATGGTAAGCAGACTTAGCTGATGTAAGAAGCTTCTGAGTAAGTGGAACCAGTTCTGGCCTATTTCCGAATTTCTTCATCTCAGACATATTTAACTTAGCATTGAGAGTTCTCAAAGCCATGAAATATTCAAATTCATCACCTACCCTTAAGAGTCGGAAGGAGTCAAGTGACCTTGACAAATCGAAGATATCGCAGTGCAAAGTGTTTCCTTATTTTGGCAACAGATGGGGTTGTTGCTGAAATGCCGTCAAAGCAAATGGCACCCCTCCTTTTCCTTCGTTTTCCCCTGCATGTGGTCAAAGTTGGACAGCGCAGGAGGGGGATGGTTATGGATGTAAATGGGACAGAGGAGTGAAATTCCTTTCTTTTGGCTAAAAGAGAAACAGAACTGAAGAAAAAATAAATACAGAAATATTGTAAGAGGGACCAACATGATATCAGCCGTCAGCCACTCAAATATCTACAACGGTCACAAACATACCATAGAGAACTAAAGCACGTGTCGCCTGTCTCTTTCTCAAAGGATTCTACCTATGGTAAATAACGCGGGAATAGTGCAGGAAGAGTCTGATATAAAATGAAGAACCATGCAAATATTTAAAAAAACGGGAGAGTCGATATTCTAATTTATTTTGGGCCTTCGTGGTTAAAAAAAAAAAAAAAAAAAACTTGGAATTGAAAGGCAGAAAACCCAGACAAAGATCTGAAATGTATTGGCAATGTGACTCTTTTTTAGTGGAATCCATTTCTTTATTTTCTTTTCAAAATATGATCACCAGATTTACCCTCTGTCTCGCCTTCACATTCGAATGGTCCTGGGATCGATACCAGTAGCTGACCATCCTGAATTTTTCCTATTACAACAGGAAAGGGACGCAATGTTACATTTAGCCTTGGGTACCGGCTTAGAAGGACAGGAGGGAGCATATGCTCTGCTTGGTATTGGTTTTTATTTGGGGAAATAGACCACTTCATTAACAATAGAATTAAAAGATGTGTCACCTTCTTCAGGAAGGTACACTCATGTCCAAAATTATTGTCGCATGTCTATAAATATGTTGTTGTAGGAATATAATTTGATAACGAAATCACCCGGTATTTCTTATAATGTTAGTATGTGTACAATCGGCAGAGACATGTATGCAAGTTTCATGTCAAAAGAGGAGTAAATAAGAACAATAAAACGAAAATAAAACTTTCGTGTCCATTTAGCAACATTATGATTTACTCATTCTAATTTTCGTATTTATAAATATTTTCCTATGAAATTTACCATATATACATTTCCCGATTATACACATAGTATCAGTATTAAAAGTACCCAGCAAATTCAGTATTACATTATATTCTTACATGAAGACAGTTATAGATATGCGACAATCATTTTGGAGATGAGTGTACAAGGACGTAACAGGTGTTTGTTTCAAACATTGAATAAGTGTTCGTATACATTGAACTTATTTCCTGACGTCATAGAACTAAGAACTGTCACAGAGCGACGTAAGTCCGGCGACAATACAATATTTCATTTTTACTTTCATACTTTGCAATATATCTATTTATTTTAAAAGCAAATTTTAATATGTTTTTATTTTCAACTATTTTACCCTAAAATAAATACTAGCCTTTAACCAGCCCTTATTTCCCTGGTTGCATATCACTTTAGGATTTGGAAAATGTGTCCAACGAATAAAAAAAATGATAAAACACCTTTTAAAGACATTCTTTTGTTAATCAATTCGCACTAAAAAGTTAAAAATAATCTTATTTATGCAAGCCTAAATAAAAAGAATGGGGCGCGTCATTTTAAGAATTTATAAAGTAACTGTATGTAAGCCTATATTAGAGCGCATCCCATTTTTTTTTAAGTCATGCATAACCAAAATTGTTTTCTACTTTTAAGTGCGACTTGATTAATGAAAGAATGTCTTTAAAATGTTTATTAGTATGTTTCTCTATTATTATTGTTAATGTTTGCATCCTTGGCATAGGATGTTTATTTTGTAAGGTACCGTATGGTGCGTTTCTATACTACTAGGGTATATAAAAATTTAGTTTCCTATGCGATACATTAAACAGCACTTTTTTTTTAAAAAAATAAAAATTACTACCGAATATAGAGTATTTCTCCGCTAATAAGAGGGAGACAGATTGAGGATACCAAACACCCCTACCATTGATTGAGAAATATTTCGGTGTCGACACTGATGAACAACATTTACATTTGAATTTGAATGTTTTATGGGCTTTAGGCAATTGATTCAGACCGGGATACATGGGGGACAGAATGTTGGAAGCAAGTAGTCCAGTCCCTAGTTTGAATGCCTGGAATGAATAAGGACTCTTCCCTCCTTGGTAAAACCTGCCGGAATCCGTGTTGCCACGTTTTGCCTAATCCTCGTTTTGCCTAACCAATTATCTGACACTTTTATGACAGATAAATGATAAGATTTCAGTCCGCCATTTTAGGCGAAAAAAGGATCCTCGTTTGGCCTAATCCTCGTTACGCCTAAAATGGCGGACAATAAAAAAATCACTGAAATTCAAGTAGAGGGAAATTATAAAAGAAAATTCCCTAGAAAGAAATGCATTGATATTATATTAACCTGTGGTCAATATTTTCTAGCAGTTAGGATTAGCAAAACTCCTTTATGTATTTACCATGTCCATATATATAATGTGTGTGTGTGTATCTGTATGAGAGAGAGAGTAAGTCCGCCCGGTAACCAAGTAAAACACAACTTAGCATTTCAGTCATCTAACATTCTAAATGAATGCAATACGACATAGCATCCAAATAAGAAACTAACTAACTCCATGGCTTATGGAACTCGGAGGTTCAGTGCCGCGTTCACAAAAGCTCTCCACAGACCTCTATCCTTAGCCAACTGGATCCAGTTTCTACTTTGTATTCCTATCTCTGAGAGATCCATCTTAATATTGTCCTTTCATTTGCGCCTAGGTCTTCCTAATGCTCGTTTTCCGATTGGTCTTCCAGTCAAGACTTTGAAAGAATTTCTATTTTCTTCTATCCTAGCTACAAGACCTGCCCACCTAAGCCTCCTAGTCTTGATAACCCTAACAATGTTTGGTAAACCATATAAATTATGTAGTTCCTCGTCATGAAGTTTCCACCATTCCCCATTTCCGTTCCTTTTTTGTCCGAATTTCGTCTCAGGATCTTGTTCTCAAATATTTTCAGTCTATGTTCTCTCAGAGTAAGCGACCATGTTTTTCAACCATATAGAACAACAGGTATGATTGTCGTTTTATATATTTTAAGCTTCAAATTCCTCGACAGAATTGCGACAACAAGAGATTTTGAACTGAATAATAACACGAATTCCCTGCTTTTAATCGACATTTAATTTCTTCGTGAATATGATTTTCGTCTGTTAATATTGATTCTAGATATTTGAAATTATCCACTTTATTTATCAAAAGTATTATTTAATATTTTAAGTAATCCACAATTTGCCGTATTACGGTCCCGACTCACTTCCATGTATTTAGTTTGTCATCCCCTATTAAATTTACATCATCAGCATATGCCATAACCTGGTGAATACCGTTCACCTCTAGGCCCTGGTTCCTATCTTTGATTTTCCTTATAGCGTATTCCAGAACAAAGTTGAATAATAATGGCGACAACGCATCTCCTTGTTTCAGGCCAGTTTCGACGTGGTAGCTAACTTTTCCTACCCGGGATTCACCTTGGGATTCATTTAAACATGCATCCAAATAAGAAAATAAATAATAGTATCATCAGTAATTGATAACATTGCTTTAAAAACTTAATATTATTTTAAATAACAATTTATACAATAAATACTGTATATATAACAAATCTTTTTCATAGATCCTAAGAAAGTAATTAAGATTTAAACACAAATATAAGGATTATTTATAGGAAAGTAAAAGGACAGTTACTTGAACACATGATGGACACACCTGAAAGATGTAAACAAATACTTGCTTCTGATTGGCCAAAACTGGAAATTGTAAACAAATCCTTATTTGTGATTGTGCGAATGCCTATCTACGATATTTGAAGGGAATGTCTAGGAATACTTATATATATTTTTTTGTTTATTCAATTTATTTTTTTAACAGATTTTCAATAGCTTTTTGCTAATGACCAGTAGAGCGATTTGTCCAAATCAATCATTTCAATCACAGTTGTCCATTTTCATGAGTTAATTTAGATATCTCTTGTCAAATCTAGCTCGAAATGTTTACAAATTTCATATTAATTAAAACAATATAGAATCACAATAGGATCTCTTATAATGGACTAACAGTTTTAAAAAAGCATTGAAATTGGAATGAAATCCTCTGAAAAACCAGAAAAACTACAATAATATAACTTCTGCATCCACATTAGTACGTAACAGAAATATAAAATCCACATTTTCGTAATACTCATGCAAACTACATTTCCTTTAAAATGCCTATTAGCAGTACCATTTGACAATATCAGATATTTGGAAACTAAAACACACATCTTTAAACGAAATTAATAATAGGGAATAAAGTATGTGTAACTTGTTTTTCTCTCATCTGAAATATAGTCATTGCAAATGCTCGTACTACAAATTAGTTTTGTGGAAGTAAAATATTTCTCAGTTCTTCATATTGTAGGGAAAAATCTTTCGAAATTTACCTCCAGACTTACTTCCGCGAATTTTTGTATAGTCCGCCATTTTAGGCAAAACGAGGATTAGGCCAAACGAGGATACTTATTTCGCCTAAAATGGCGGACACAAATCTTATCATTCATCTGCCATAAAAATGTCAGATAATTGGTTAGGCGAAACGAGGATTAGGCCAAACGATGCAAGATCGCCGGAATCTGAAGCAATATCAAAGAAACACTGCTTCGAAAAGAGAGGGAGCAAACATGCATAAATAGATAGTCAGAGTCGGATTTAGGTTTCGTGGGGCCCCAAGCTGTTTAAGGTAATGGGATCCTTTATGTGTCCAGATGAACATAGGCACCCTACATACAGAAATGTACAAACTGAGTAATGAGATAATTTAGGAAGCAGACTAGCAGAAGGAGCCCCATTAATTACATGAACGTAGGCTACACAGCAGGAAGCATTGTTGCTACGTATATATACATTTTATTTTATTTTTTAATTTTCTTATATTTTAGAAATGTATATCCAGTTTTTCTTTAGATTTTTCGGCCCCAAGAGAGCAGGGCCCTAAGCTATAGCTTGTTTAGCTTATACGTAAATCCGGCACTGTAAACAGTATACACATACAGGCGCGGATCCAAAGGTGGCTATAGAGGCTATAGCCCCCCCCCCCTTGACGTTCAGGTATACAATGGATAAAATGGGGTTCAATCCTGTTTACTCTGGATAAAGAGACAAACTATGGTTTAGCTCCTCCCTTGATCATATCCTGGATCCGCCACTATATATATATATATATATATATATATATATATATATATATATATATATATATATATAATGTTTGTGTTTAGTATGTTGTACGATGGAAGCTGATGAAAGAGCTTTATATTATTCTTGATTTTTTGACAGGTAAACAAAGAATATTTCGGCGATTAATCTACTCGATTATTATAATAAGATTATAATAATGTATTTTATTTTTTTCTCTTATATGTATATTCTCAGTCCTGCAGGAAGTTTTCATTTCTTTCTTGGAATAGATAAACGAAGACTTTGGTTCGGCTTCTCCTTCACAAATCTCTGTCGAAAGGTTGACTTTATCGCTACCAACACAAATTACTTCTTCTCATAGAAACCATCTACTGCTGAAACAGAAACCATCAACTAAAGAGGTCATAAATTTTGCTATTCCTCGTGTTTGAAGTTCCCGTTCTTCACAACGACTTCCTTTCTCCCGCCCCTGTTAAGAAGTTCAAAGTAGGTTTTCAAAAGGACTGGCTCCCGCTGAGAAGGAAAGTGGGATGAGGAATGACTATTGTGGCATCTAGCAGTTAGACGGCCAAGTACGTGAACACGAAAAAATCTGATTTCTGATTTCTGTAGATTCAATAATGAAGGATATAATTTCTCATCGATTGTGTAATGAATGTCATTGGAAACAGCGAAAAAATAGTACAGTAGCGCACAAATACAAAGGTAGTACTCCATTCTCAAAAAAGTCCAAAGTTTTTAGCTCTTTTCCTTACTGTAAAAAAACAGAAGACTTTTCCCTCTAATTTTGATCATTTTCTTATGGGAATTTGGATTATAATTATCTGTATTTATAAGAAGAAAATATCACGCACAGCGTTCAAATTGCACCTTTAAAATGAGATGCATCATATTGAGTGAGCTATTGAGACATTTTTGCGAAAGAACGAAATGAAACCATGATTTGCCTAAAAAATGGTTGAGATCCCATGTTAAATTGAACACCAATCTTCCGGTCGCTGTGGCGCACTCCTTCTCCCTCTTAAGAAGAACATACAAGAAGCATAACACAAGAGGAACATGATGGACCACACAAACACACACAACGTTGAGCGGAGCGTTAACTATTACGAGAGAAAACTAAAAGACTATTAGGATAGAAGAAAGAATAGACACAGAAGGGTTCTCAATCCATCTTGAGAGTTTGAGCATCCACCAACCATCCACTGTGCTTTAGAAAGAATAAAAGCTAAAGTGAGAATAAAGCTGACTGTTTCACATGTGGTAGCAAGTTCTGAAGCTTTTAGAAGGGTAATGAGTAAGAAGTTTCTGCCTTTTTCCATTTATTTTTATATTTTTCTTAGAAAACTGCCAATGCAAAACATAAATCACACGAAAAAGTCACTTTACCTCCCAAAGAAGTAACTTTTAGTGACAAATTTGAAAAAAAAAAAAAAGTACTTTTAAGTGACTAACTTGAGAAAAGTAACTTTTAGTTAAAAAAAAAAAAAAAAAAAAAGGTGATTCGCTATGAGCCCCGAAATTGTGTTAAAACTTTTTGCTATATACAAGCAAGACCTGGCAAAAATTTGTCGACCAGTCGAAATCATTTCCTAACATAATTTTAGTTTAAAATATGCAATGGTTACTTTCTGTTTAATTTAATTTACTTTCTCGATAATTTTGATACCAAAGTTGGCATTAATGTACGGCACCCCTGTAATTCCAAACTTAACAATAACATTTTAAAATTTAGTATACTATTATATAAAGCAGCGTTTCTCAATCTTTTTTTTTTTTTTCCTTTGGGGCACTCCAAAGTACGTTTCAAACTTTCGCGACATCCCTGCATGTGATTTTTTTAAGTGCAAAAAGCAAACACATAAAAATGCATACATTTATTTAAATTATGGAACGACTATGAAACACAAATCTCACAAGCAAATTACGTAAGACATTTGAACAGAAACATATTAACATAAAAGAAACTTATGACTCTTAAGCAGGAATATGAGAAAGAAATATTAATATCAGAAATTAAAAAAAAAAAAAAAAAAACCATCAAACTTAAAATCTCGCGACACACCAATGTGTCGCGACACAGTGGTTGAGAAACGCTGGTATAAAGGGTTAGCAAAGGTGTAAGAATTGAATTGGTTTCAACGATGAAAATCTGAAAAAAGTCAAATGCATTTGTTATACAGTGATCAAGCGTATAAATATTTTCGTCTTGAGAATTAAGGAACTACTTGTAATTGTTGTGTATTATGTCATTAAATTGTTATATACAGAAGAACTGTTTTATGTAATTTAATGAGTTTGCACTTCCTTGTAAACTTCTCCACTGATCTACTAGCTAGCGTCCATGCCTTTGGAGCATATGGTCTGGGGTTTGATTTCCCGTGGGAGAGCACAAAAATAATTTTACAGTCATTGACTTCCATTAATCATCTTAGCCTAAAGTGTATAATGTAGTACGTTTAACTTTAAAAAAGTGCACTTCATAGTGTTAGACTGAAAATTCTCACTAAGCTGAATAATAGCCGTAATCCGTGGTAATCTATTCATGAAATGAAGTAATATGTTTCAGCAGATAACCATACGTTCGGTAATTCCGGATCACAACCCTTCCTGGAAATACCAAATATAAAATAACCGGAAAACTTCGGTAAAGAGCATCTGTAGAGGGAAGTTTCTATACAGCTGAGAAAGGTGGCTGCACAAGAGGATGCATGGACGTTGAAAGTACCAAACTTTTGTTTACCTTATTTCTTCATAAAGATCACTTTAATATACATACAAGGAAGTTCCGATAGATTACCTTTGAACTCAGATTACGACTGAAAAAAAAATAGAGGTTGAAGATCGACGTCTTGAAATTTACTTAAGAGCGATTTTCCAGGCTTTGGTGTTTGTTGTTATTGCTCATTTTACTGAACATAGACTGGAATAGCAATATGTTGGAATATCCCGATCCAATAGACAAACCTATCCAGGCTCTAATAATACCGTCAAATTTATCAGAAAATTCTTAGAGAAAAGGTCTAAAAGAAAGAAGTTTTATAAATTCATGTTTTACCTTAAACACATTTCACTGTAAATGGAAATTCACATTGTAAAAAAATATTTACATGACTATCCCATTTTTTCTCCCTTAAATAGGCCTGACTTTAAACAAATAAATTAAAAATTCAGATTTATACAATGGACCATATATGTACAGGAAGAAAATTGTCTTTTTTTTTTTCTTTCCGCGAAACGTGCTGCGATGAAGGAGGAGTTTCCTGCCAGTCTATAGAGTGGCTGAGGCCACTAGCTTTTTCCCCCGCATCTCGTAATGTGAAAGGAAAACCTCTTAAAGCAAAACTGCTATCGTTTGTGTAAATCTCCCTTCCTTGAAAGCTCATAAAGAGATGACGCAAACACGATAACTCCCATTTGCCACTGCATTATTATATCCGGGAGAATTTGGTGGTGTCGGATGGGAGGCCGACCGTGCACAAAATATCGATCGGACAGTTGGGCGAGGAAAAATTCAACCAGGAGACTGCGGAAGAACTCGAGGAAATAAAGAAAGGTGTTGTTTTGATAAAGGATCAATGTTACCAAATATAATAATCTTGAGAAGAAAGAAATAAAATATGGAAAGTTTATTTTTTAAATCTGGTATTAAAAAATTAATGTATTTCACAAAATTTATTATTATTATTATTATTATTATTATTATTATTATTATTATTATTATTATTATTATGTTTTTTTTTAAACAGCGGCCTGTATTTCAAAGAGATAGAACACGTATTTCTATATAAATTACTTGTAAGACTAAAACTAAAATTTAATTCGGTAATTTGGAACAGCATTTCTAAAATTCTGACTAACAAAATGGAATCTGTGCTAAAATGTTTTATGACTGCTATGTTTTTAGATGAAAATGAGCTACTATTCACACAGCTATGAATATTGGAATGATTATTGGGGTTTGGAAAGTCTTATGAATAGAAGAAAAAAATCGACAGAGTATGCATGTAAAAAAAAAAAAAAAAAATACCAGATAATGTTTATATCAGTGAATGTTGTTTACAAAACATAGGTTTTAAAGTATCCAATCACAACATAAGAAATAGCACGATTTTAGTTTCTCTGAATTGGAAATGTGAAATTTTAAAAAGATTCACAGATTATTTAAGCTCATTTTACACTTACTGTATTAAACAATGTGAAAATTTTATGCGATCTGACTGATAGTTTTTAACCAATGACGTTTAGAAATATTAAGCCAAAATGTAATTTTAAAACTGCTGTTCTTAGCTTGTCGTTGTTTTAAATAGATAGAGAACATGATAATTTTTACAGTGCTGACAAGGAATTATTTCTGCTTAACTGATTTTTACTTACATTGTGTTTTATATTAGTAATCTTTTTTATTGTTTTATTTCTTCTGATTATTATTAAGGTTAATTTGTTATAAAATGAAAAAAAAAAAAAAGGATTACCATTCATATGACAATGAATATTGGTTAGCATTTTGGGGATTTCGATCCCTTTCGGAAAGGGAGGAAATTTATTGATAAATTCTTTATTCAAATGGTATTGGGTAAAAAATGTAGTAACGAATATTGCTTAGAAAATATAGGAATAAGAGTGCCGATTTATAGTGTTAGGAATCGACCAACATTGGTAGCACTGAATTCTAAAAGTGAAATACTGAAAAGAGTGATATGTCTTACAACAATTTAAAATGAAAATATGTTAAGGGAAATAACAGCAATTCTTACAAAACTTAAACTGTTTTAACTCTGTGACAAAGGATTTAGCTGCCAATCTTGATTTTATTGTTATTACATATATATCTTCAGTATGTCTTCACGTTATAATCTTTTATTCAAAGAACCAGTCTTTTATGATGAAATATGACAATAAGTAACCAATATTTTTTGCATGCCGGCTACATAATTTTAAGCAAGATTGACTCATTCTTTAAAATGAAACTTTAATTTGCATAGTTCTGTTACTGGTATATTATGAAACTATTTTCTTTGTTTATTTTGTGTCACTTTGAATCATATAATTTGAATATATTATTTTTTTGACAAGGGCTTCAACATACACTAATTTTTATTCTATACTATACATTTTCTGGTCTGTTTAAAATGATTATATAATAGTTTCAACATAGTGCTGTATTTTTGCCTATGAGCTGTTCACAGCACTTAAGAGAAAGTTATTATTATTATTATTATTATTATTATTATTATTATTATTATTATTGTCGTTCTTTGTTTACTTTTTTCTAAATAATATCATCACAAGGACAGTATACATCGTACAGGATTTACACAACCCATGTAATATTAATGAAACTTGGCATTGAAAAAGACCTTCACTTCGTTAGCACACAGGTGAAATATTTTCTGTGCAGGTCTTTGGCTCCCGAGTTATATGTTATGAAAGTTGGCGTTTAGATTTAGTCAAATTATCGAGAAAAAGGAAAACAATTGTAATTTGAAAAACAAAAAGAATTACGAGACTACACATGGGACGGTTAAACGTTAAAATGTTAAACAGTACGCAAATGAAGTATGTGCTTATAATAAAAATTCAATAAAAATCAATGAAAGATGAATTTCTTCCGCAATCATGAATACTACATTCGTTGCGCTAGAAGTCCATTGTTTACATATTTGGTAATTTCATCATCGAGCTATCACAAAAATCGTATTCAGAACGGATACAGTCATTTTACCTTCAATATATTTTATCTATTCCATAACGGAACACACGGCTAGGAGGGCAGCTTGATAATTAACTTGGTTCGGATGCTAATAGATGACGATAACGTCAATTGTATATACAGTCATAAAGCTTCCTTTCTATGAATAATTAAATAAAATCTGTGGTCTCAAGTCATCCCGATAGTAATTCGTTGTTTGATGGTTATTGAAACGGAAGTGTTTTGATTAACAGTGAAACACTGGATAAAATCGGAATTCGTGGTGTGCTTCATTTTTTTATTCCTAGAAGGGGGAACAGCGAAGGAAATCATGAGAGTATTTTTTTATCTACATTAGGTAACTTTTTATCTACATTAGGTGACTCATGTTCTTCCTATAAAAACTGTCTGACTTTAGGTAAATGAATTTAAGCGTGATAACAAATACTAAAGGCGCACCTCGCTCTGGGGCTTCGAAGCCAGTTGTGATACACAAAATCAACGATAAAATTCATGATTTGCTTTTAGCCAACAGACGAGTGAAAGTGTTCAAGTGAGCACAAACGACAAGTATCTCAACTGAACGGGTTCACTTAATTTTTTTAATAATGAATTGCACATGAGAAAAAATAGCGTAAATGGGTGCCATGTTTACTCACACCAGAGCAGAGAAAAATCTGTGTCGCTGAGCAAAAAAATTGGCCGACTTGCGATTTGAACTTTTTGTATCCTACCTATTTACTAGATCTTGCTCCCTCAGATCACCATTTATTCCCGACACTCAAAACTTTCCTGGGAGGATGAAAATTTTGAGTCAAATGAAGGGATTATACAAGAAGTAAATGATTATCTTAAAGGCTTCGAAGAAAATCATTTCCGCGAAGGAATTGTCGAGTTGAAGAAGCATTGGGGAAACTGTATTGAACTTCTAGGGGTGATATAGTGGGAAGGCACTGTCTAAAAAAAATGAAGTACGTTAAAAAAGAACAGTTTTCCTTAATATTAAACCAAGTTACTTCTGAAACCACTCTTTGTAAATGCATTCTTCTTACAAGCAGCGGAGACCACGACCAATATTTGGGGACGAATAACGAAATAGATTTCTATATCGTCGTTAAAGCTGTTTTATGTCGTATGAAAAAGAACAGTTTTTCCCACCTCAACATAATCAAATTGGAAGTTTCTCTACATTGTCTGAATTGCCAGTGTGGAAATAACTCTCTTGCTATTTGTTTCATACGATAATTTTCGGATCCTGCTGCTGGGAATTTCGCGTAAAACGTTATAGAAACTAGAAATATATTTTCTTTACATACGACATATTGCTGTATTAATGACGCTAAAAGTTTAGTCCAACAAGCACCAACCTAACAATATTATTTTAGGTTTTACAGTATCATCTTCAGCTGCATGCTGCCGTTATTTCATATCGTATAATATCTTGATGACACATTTATGATGTTAATTTACCTCGATTAGATACAGATTTAAAATGAATCATATCATTTATGTGAAGAAACTTTCTCTTTGATACACACAAACCAACTCGAACGTTGTATTAGGTGGCACCACTGATTTAGTTCAATTTTCCCCAGTCATGGCCAAAAGACTTAAACGCATAAAATAAAATGAAGACACAATCTGTTTGGGATATAAATGTGGTAGTGAAATTAAAAATCTCTCTTTCTCATTACGAGGAATTCAGAAGTACAAAACGAATGCCGCATGTTGTACAACGAATAAAAGGAATTATAAAAATTACCACTACAAAGCCAAGAATACAAAAGAAATGAAATGTAATTAACCGTAATTACCCGTCGTTGTTTGTTTGAAGGTAGTTTTACGTAAAAGTTAAGACAGGGAGAGTTTTCGAGAATGGTATCTTTAAATCAGGAATTATCAAGAATGTTCCAACTTAACGACTGCCGTTACGTTTAATTGCTCGTACTATAAGAGACAAACACAGATATGCGCAATGTAATAGAACTAACACGTTTTGTTCCTACAAGAAAAACAACAGAGCACGGAAAACTTTCTTATTCTTTTAGAATATTAAAATGTTCACCGGTACAGTATAGTCGTTAGTAGTACAAATAGTAGTAGCAGGGATCGCAAATACGTAAGCCTCTTATTTATGTAAGTCGCTAACGCACTCGCCTTTGATGCGAGCGGTCCCAGGTTTGATTCCCGGGAGACAGTCGATCGAAAAAGTGTAAACGCTTTTTCAGGCCAGTCATCCTGAGTGAGGCTCTCCTGGGTTTTCTTCACTTACACCAGGCAAATGCCGGGATGATATCTTACATAACTGTCCCGGGCCGCTTCCTTCCTTTTCCCATTCCTTTCTTCCTCCCCAATTCCCCGGGCTATGTGATCGCCGAGGGACGTCATGGTCACAGATGCCGAAAGCCCAGACATCTAATCCTAATTCTAATGTAATTAGAACATGAATATAAACAGCTGGGTAAGTGTAGAAACAACATATTCTATAACGTGGACCTCTTGAGGTAAAATAGCGTGACCACCTTCGTTGTGCAAATCATAATTCGATTCCCGGTAGTCACGTTTTCGTTATGTCTCATACATACAGCGTATCTTCCGGAATGATGTAGCGCTTGGTTTACATCAGTTACGTGATTTAGAAAACCGCTTATTCTCCAATTACTTCGATGTTTCCCTCTCTTGCAGGTAAGCATAAATGCTGAGGAAGGCTCTTCAGACTATTCTATACCAACACGTAGGGAATGAAGAAAAAACGGCATGAGAATCAGTGCTGAAAACCTGAAACGCTGTAAAAATCCCATTCTGCATTTAATTTCTCATATCGTTCTCATAATCCTTTTAAACCCGATGAATCATCTATAACCCTGCATATTATATTATATACATACAATATATATAAACACTCCATGATTGTGCACCGAAAAAATGAAATGAAATCTTTCAGTTTTACGTCCAACGTTTACGCCGGTTAGGCTAAAGGAGACGGTGATTATGAGAAATGAATGAAATGGTGGAATGAAGAAAGTGGGAGGAAACGGGAGAACCCCGAGCACGGTATTTGTCCACCACAAAGTCCACACAGCGCGAGCTGGGATCGAACCAGGGATCCCCTGCACCGGAGGTGAACGCTCTACCACTGAGCCACCGCGCCCCCAATGATTGTGCACCGAGGCTAAGGGAAACGGTGATGATAATACAGATGATAACGATAGTAGACTAAAACGGCTGAGAAACACGAGAAATGCAGCAATGCATATATCTGACAACCACAAAGCCTACTTGGGGCTAGGACCGAACCACGGAAACCACGCGCCAGAGATCAGCGCTTTACCACTGACCATCAATTCTGATACCTGTCGATAGACATGCGGACAGCTATTTTATAAGGCTTTCCACTTATGCATACCATAGTTTGGAACGTGAATATGAAAGAAAAAGTTGCAGAACGGTCTCCCCACTATTTTTTTAACCTTTCAAATATATAAACTGACACGTCACTGTGTTTGAAGTTATCAGAATCCTTCGAAATATGAAAGATTCTTTTTTCAATATTTTAGCTATCTCCAACTAAATAAAACAAAATTAAAATACTGTCATCCAAGAGGTAATTTTACAAGATAACATAACAACGAGAAGTTGATTAAATTTACAGTATATGCAAAACAACACTCAATAAAAACTGAAAACATGCTATTTTTAAGGACTTACTGAAGGATTTGTTTTAGAATTTTTAAGAATTTATCACAAAGTGAAGAAACGGTTCCTCAATAAGCTTTTGAAATGTCAACGTCTAGACAGAAAGTGCCTTCATACGACATACGACCTGATAACGAAGACGGAAGTTAACTGCAGAATTTGCAGTGTTATGGCACATAATTTTCTCTTTATGAATGTATTATCAGGCTGCAATGAAGGATAATTCTACCAAGTTTTCCAATTTTCCCTCCAATACAGAAGAAATTCCGTGGCTCCAGGAAGATTCAATCTTATACAAGCTCTTCCTTTTAACAACCTAACACGTAACAAAACAAACCGCATCGTTTGTTTTTTACTTGTAATTTCACGGATAATAAAAATGTATTTGACGTACATTTTGCTTCTGAATTGTGATTTATATAAACAATCAAACAAACTCAAAAACATATCACGGTTTTATGAGTTAAGCAAAAATATTACCATACACTGTTATCAGTGTTTGTAACAAAGTAAAAATTTGTATTATGTACTGTATGTGTTTATCTTGTGTAATGTCTAAAAATTAATTGTTCATACAACCTCTTTCCAAACCTGGGCTATATAGAGCATGTATTTTTAATTTTTAAGCAAAAAGTAACTAATTAATACTGTTTTGTTGCATTATTCGTCCCACTGTTAGTTCTGTGCCTTTTTGTACTCATATACTTCAAAAACAAACAGCTTATTAAATATTATTTTTATCTGTTATCCCATGTACAGTACATGGATGTATCAAAAGTTACGAAGCTACAAAAATACTAAATTTAATTATATTAATCTTTCTATATATATTCTCATTAAATAATATTGACTGATGCACTAGCTGGAATATTCTTGGAACTTTCAAGTTAAAGAAACAACACATTTATCTTAGTTGTCCAACCAGCCTTCAGTGGCATACACTTCTCCATGAGTATCGAATATGATCCCCCGAAGTGTAATTGCAGATATGAAAACCGTAGGACTAAGACTGGCTAAAAGGCGAATGAAGAAACTCTTCAAACCCAAAATCCGGAAATCTGACTGAGTAATATGTGTTTTATTGACTGAGACATTGACATAGAATAGCACAGATTAGCTTTCCTCGTATTCTATTCTTAATGAGTACCGTCAAACGCTATTGTTTACGCCACTTTGGGTATAACATTAATCTCTAATAGAGCTCCACGAGACTTGTCATCAATATGCAATACATGCTTCCAATTATAAAATATGGCGCGCTAAATCTTTCCATCACTAAGTAAGAGTATGTGTATGATACTGACTTGAGAATTTCTTTTTTGATGAACAATCAAGGATCTTGCGTTACTTGAACTGCACATTGGGATTGGAATCATAATCAACATATGCATTCTCTGTTATAATTGATGCCTTTAAGTTGTTCTAATCCGTATTCATTAATACTAGGTTATAGTTTGAACAATATAATCGATGTTGTTTTGCATCTAAAATCAGGAAATAGACTGCCATTTTGTGTACATCTTAGTCATGAGTAAATGCTAAAGAACAATGATTTTCGTGGATGCAAAAGTAACCTTTAAAAAAAATGGAGAAACTCCCATATGGTCACTTTGATTTTTCAATATAAATTTTTGTACAGACAAGTGCATTATTTTTCTGGTTAATTAGTGTTTAATGTCCCATCGACTTCGGGTCACCTTTAAGCGATGTTCTATTAGTGTGAGACTAAGTTGTCGACTGGATCATTGAAAGAGACTCATTGTGCTACGAATTGACTGTTCTGCCATGGATTTCCTGCGGACAGTAGTGCCATTCCAAGTTTTGCTTTGGATGGGGGAGAGGAGTGCACAGAGGAGCGCGCCGACAAGCGCACAGTTTTATATTTTCTATTAGTAAATCATTATTCTATTGATTAAAATACATTGAACTCAGGGGGAACAGTCTATTTTTCTCCAATGTGAGAAATTCGATATCGGGATGAACTTCTTCCTGCATTTTAGTTGATATTTCAATCCTGATACTGTAAAAACAAACATATAGTGGTTAATAAAGTGAAACATTGTAGTTCAAGATGTAAAAGTGAGCTATTTTGGACATTATTTCGATCGGGAGCTCAAAACCACTTTGAAAGCTCCTCGTTGTGTAGTAATTATCAGACCAGAACATAACGAAATAGAACGAATACTCGTATATTAAACACGGTACTTATAAACATTAATGCGTGCAATAAGAAATATTGGGCCTTATGCAGTTGTTCTGACGTGTGATTAGTGCCATACTAAAGAGTTCGACTAACATGTCTCCTGCAGTAGTAATCACAGAATGTTTTTATTACGAATACCACAAGGATAATATCTTGAAAATTAACTATACACTTGTGCTGTATATTTAAAATATTGTATATATATATATATATATATATATATATATATATATATATATATATATATATATATATATGACAAAAGGAAGAAAAAACATGAAGAATACTAAGCAGAACAACTTCAACAAGTACTTTGAAATAAAATATACACAGTTATACTAAAACAATAAGCGGCGTAACACAATGAGGCAGAGAGACAAAAGTAGGAGAAAAAGAACATAAATAGCGAATGTGTCAGACGAGAAAATCTTACAAGATTAATCACTGCATTCAAAAGGGAAACAAAAAAGAGCCTCTGTGTCTCTTTTTCCTTGTGAATCTCAGTGAAAAGGTTTTGCAACCACTGGTTAAACTATTCCACATTCTTCCACTTCATTTGAAAAGGTTAACGTTTTATTAACTCAGACCGTATTTTGGTCTTTGGAGTCCCGTTCCTATTAAGAGACAAGGATAATCATTATTCACAGACTCCAAGGCCCAAAGAAAGAAGGAAAAGAACAAAAATATCCAGAAGTAATAAACCGAGATTGCTTCGCGGCCTAACATTTCCGATGGTATTCCAAAAACTTTTATTGTATATTAAGATTCCAATTAAAACTTGGCAAGTTACTTCATCACAAGTTTTCACAATTTACACTTTCAATCTCTTCATATTCACTTATTTCTTTTCTCTCATTTTGCCTTTTTCAAAGGAAGTCCAAAGAGAAAAGTAGAATGAAGAAGGAAAAGGAAAGATATGAATTAAAAATATCTTCTGATCTAAATGCTGATGTAATTTAAAGAGGCACGTGGATAAAATGTTAATATAGCAAATAGAACAAAAATGAAAATACATTAGTTTTATCCAAGCTTCCATAAAAGAAAAATACACAAATAAAATCAGTATGATAACGCAGATAATATAGCAACAAAAATTCAGGAACAGAACTATCTACGCAAGATACTGTTTCTGGGCGACCTCTGTTCCATTCTCCTGAAGGCACAAGGAATCGCAAATCTCCACCTCATATAGTCTCAGTGTTAAAAATTATGTTATCAAATGAGTTAACACAGTCTCTATTAGTCAGTTTGAGACCAAAGATAATATTTCACTAATGAAGAGAACGTATTAAGAAAGGGAAACTGAATCAGTGTTATAACAATTATGCAAACCCACTTGAAAAATGAATTTTCGGGCCCTTTAAAAATATAATTAAAAACTTACATGAGTTAATAAGCTGCAATTAGTATTGACATATTGCAACAGACAAAAATGCAAGTTGATGTACTGATTATTATTACTAGGTATATTATATGTGGGGGTTATTCAATTACTTAGCAGATTAATCGATACGGTGATACAAATGAATTGTCCGCTTTAATGTCTGCTAGGAAATAACCAAGCAACACAACAGGGATGGATTAAGATCATGCGTCTAACATCACAAATTTACAACAGTCCAGCAAACAGGCTGGAATATTTAGTGAATCAGGAAACAGTGCGTTATTGAACAAGGTCGTATGAAAGTGGACCATAGAGAACATATAATTGCAAAAGGCATTTCTTTACGAACTAAAACTAGAATGTCCTGCACAGCAAGCCGAAAGAAATATTAACAGCGCATTACGGCCAGGAATGACGAATGAACGCACCACTCGCCGTTAGCATGTTACATATCCTTCCGATGCAACATAATGGAATCGAGCCCTATGGGTACCAGCCAACATGCTCAACATATTGGGATGAGCTCAGAAAAACCGTAAACGCAGACCCCGAAAAAGTATTCGTGCCATTGTAGACGAATTAGAGATGCACTATACCACTGTCATTCTGCGGATCCTTGCAATCAATTCTCATAGGTGCACATGAGTTAACACCGGCCAACAAGAAGCACTGTCTAGAGGTATGCAGTTCTTTGAGTGTACAGGATAACCTGGAATATTTTCTGTACCGGTTGTCACGTCTTTCGTCTCCGCTCATTGGCAAAGTATGTGACTGCACTCGGAGAGCATTTTCACTAATAGTATTTTTAACTTTTTCCTAACTTTTGAAAGTGATATACATCATAGGACATTCCAATCGCAACAACCTATTATTTTTTCATTAAATACACTTACTTGTTATGTTATTACTTTTTTTCCATTTTTTAAATTTTTCATTATAATCTTTTAATATTGTATTTTAGTACTGAACTATTTTCCGTAATAGCACATGTATCAGTAACACAACAGCAAATCAGATGTTTTAGTTACAAGTAGCTCTATGGTCATTCAGAAGCAAGATGAAAAGATAAGTGTTTCAACCTTCTTTCATTGCATTATATTCTACCCAGGTTAAGCCTGTCAATTTTCTTCATACCTCACATTGCTAATGTTAAAATCATCTCATCACCTCTTGCAGGCTCTCCATGTAACTCACTGGTCCAGATAAAACATTTCCATCAGTGTTTTTCATCATTATTTAATCACAGATTCAGAAAATACTTTTTGTTTTGCCAGGCCTATTTTCTTTTACAATTCATTATTTTATTAATAACTAAACTCAAGCTTCCTCATGTTAACTGTAGTTATGTTAGTTTGGAATTGATTCAACTAAGCTAGGGAAGATTTTCATGAATTTATTAACTTTAACCTATACGGAGCACTAGTCATGTTATACAGGATACACTTATGTATGTAATTAGCTAAAACGTTTAAAAAAAAAAAAAACTCAGTTGCTCTGAACTAACAATAACGACTAGTAATACCTCACTTATGACTAATCTTCGCAATTTGTCTTAATAATAATGTCAGAAATATACATTAACTGAACTCACCCAACGAGTGTTCTTTGTCTAGGATAAACGGTAACTTTATATTTACCTTCCAAAAGTATTTATCAAGTTTACTACATGAATTTATGACTCTATCCCTTAACAAACCTGGAACTCGCACATAACTAAATAACCAAAAACTGACATCTTCTCGATAGCACTTGTGACAACAGAGCTGTTAATTCCACAAAAATACTATGTAAGATTACTCTGACAGTCATTCTTTCAATTCAGTGATTCCCTCAATAAAATTCGAAACCAATCTGGAATTTACAACGCTTGCAATTCCATTCCCTCGAATAATTAATGTAAATAAAAACGTATCTATCTAAATATCAAACTGAAGTGTTACCAATTTGAAAAGGATTGACAAAATTATTTTCCTAGTTACAGAGCTGCATTTTGTGATGGCCAATTGGTAGCTAATAAACTTTAACTTGCAATGTAATAAAAAAAAAAAAAAAAAAAAGATGGTTTCTCTAGCAAAGAAGAATCTGGACTACATGTACTTGGGAACCCTTACTCTTTTCTTCTTCATTCTTTCTACTTTTCCTGATAATGAAGTGTACTCAATGAACTTGTGAAGTGAGACTATTCACCAGATGCACTTGAGACGAAATAACAGAGTAAACCACAAGGAAAGCTTGAGTTAGGAGCACTCCTCTGCAGCGTATCTTTTCAAAGCAAAAGAAGAAAGTAAAGAAAACGCAAGAAGACAGAAAAAAATCTCAGAACACAAGAGGGTTCCCTGACGTTGGAATGCGACGTGTTTGAATGAGTTTCGGGTATAGCACTCGACACACTACAAGCTCGTGAGTGGATACACTACTGTCGTACAAGCAACTTACTCGCTCAGCTCATCAAGCACCCTTTAACACACGAATGGTTATAGAGTAACTCAAGCAGCGTAGCACGGAGTCGAGAATGAAGAACACAATGTTCGCCATTAGCAATAAATGTACTAATTTCCACAATGGCGCTTTATTTAAATGGACTACGCAAGTTCGAAATATATATACTTTTAGTCTCTTCCTACATTCTGCGGTAACAACGATAAATTTATGAAATATATGAGTTCACACATATGGTAATTCAGTACTGTAGTTTAACGAACAGTTGAGAGTCAGAGCGAGTCATCTCCACTATTAATAGACTAAAGAAACTGAAGGCTGAAGTTATCTTTCACATAGAATATAAAGATTTTCTATGAGGTATGAATTTTCTTAACATGATATATGATTTCAGTAGAAAGAGCAGTTAAGGATAAAAATGAATCACAGTCTCTTAATGGGCATTCTCAACCTGTATATGGTATCTAAATTACCAAGTAATTTCTGAAGATTGACAAATCCAAATCAAGAGGTAAGATTTTTTTTTTTTTTTTTTAAATTTCAGAAACTCAAAGTTTCAACTATCTTGTAGCATCCTAACTAAAGCTACTTCTTTCGGAATATATATATTCGTATGGTCAAACTCCGATGAAAGAACAACGTGCAGCTATTTATCTACGTGTATCTATATCCGTGTAGCTATTTTAAATCCAACTGTTACTTTAATGGTAGTTTCGTACTTCACACTCAATTATACAAACACTTAAGGCCCGCTCGAGTAATTGGTAGAACTTGTAACAATGCGTGCAATACGACGGAAACGTGAGTCAGTTAATGAAGCAGTAGAAAATATAAATGCAATTATTTTCGTTCTATTAACAAACAATATCGTATTCGTCAATGTTTCCATCTCAGTACAGGCGATCAAATTACAAAGTAATCAGTAATACTTCAAAGACTGGCTACAATGTTGAGGAATACATTCTGAATACTGCATCACTATGACAACCTCTTGATTATATTCTTTGGTTCTAAGTTACTCTAAAACAGAAAAATGTAAAAATACAATGACTCCATAAACTGGGCTGTCTGATTGCTGAAAGTAGAAAACATTAAGTAAAGAAACACAATGATACCGTAAACATATTCCCTTCTGACCAATCTCTTGTATTGACGGACAGCAAAGTATGTCCATAATTTAAACAAATAATACAATCAAAACTCGAAACAAAATAACATACCGAGACAAGATTAACAAGTAGTGCATCATAACTTATTTTTAATACATTTTGTGCGCACACCACTTTGTTTCGATCCAATACTTAACTATTGACACAAAGGATGCCTCTTTCCAGAGAATAAAAGAAATGTTACATTTTCATTTAGGTAAGAACAATTACCCATCTTAGCCTTCAAATTAATTTAGACACATTACGATTTTGCGAGAAGACGGTCGCTCCGAAGACACAAACTTACGTGCCACTATCTGGTAACGTGCTTGTGAGCAAGAGTGTATTTCTACTGAGGGAGGGGGGGGGGAATCAGGGATTTTCTACGAAAGTGGTTTTATGCTCGCGACTATAAGAATATCTTCGTAGATTAAAGCATTGATCTGCGGCAAAATCCGATGAAAATTTCTCTTCTGAGGTATGGTTTACATTAATGTTAAGAATGATCGACGATTCTTCCACTCTTGTTGACCTCATTAATGCACACACACAATATGTATCTTCTCAGTTTGTGTATAGAAGCATATACAGACAATACCTACTTTCCACTTCAACGTCACCCACGAGCAGTCTGACTCACATACTCATGAGAAGTTACTTGTCAGATTTCCATCGTGGTCTGGTGGTCTTTATTCTGGCTGTTATAGTTGTTAGAATGTATTAATTCTGGTATATGGAGCGGAGCCAATCAACTGAAAAGATTTTCGATTCATATATAGACTCCCGGACACCTTATCACACATTACTTCACATCACTTGCGTTGTCTATTATCTCGAAACTGTTTCGAATAGAAACTGCTCTCTAATATATCATCGTTGACATGTTATTATTTCTGATTTCCTTAAATTTCTTCAGTATGTTTCATTCTGTTTTGATACTGACCACCGTTTTTGTGTAACTTAACAACTTAAAGCTTAAATCAGACCTTCAATTCGCTGGAAAATGAAGCGAAATCTAAGTTTTACGTCCCACGGTTATGCCGGCTAGGCAAAAGGAGACTGTGATTATGAGAAATGAATGAAACGGTGGAATGAAGAAAGTGGGAGGAAACGAGAGAAACCCTCGAAAACACACGCACAGGTGGTTGTTCACCACAAAGTTCACTTGACGCGGCGCGAGCTGGGATCGAAACCAGGACCTCATGCACTAGAGGTGAATGCTCTATCACTGAGCCACCGCGGCCCCACTAATTCATCGGAGTTTCGAAAGTTGAAACCCAGCTGAGTCTCCTTCTCACACCAAAATATTGTACACTTCTAGTCACAAAAACCTAGACTGTTTTCCTGGTACAAGTCCGAAATATTATCCTAGATCCTTACGAATTGCCTTTAGATCTGGATTATTTTCGCTGCATTTTTGCCACAGACAGGAATGGAAATTAAATGACAATATTGCAGTATGTATATGAAAATTTTATTGTATATAAATAAATAGCTACAATATAGGAAATTATAATAATTTTAAGTCGCAAGTGTGATATATATTTACATTTTTAATCTAGAAAAAAAGAAATGGAAGTAGGAAAACTATATATCGCAATTACAAACAGACTAGAATGATTAACCATCTACTCCATGCGATTTGTTAATTATTTCAAGGCCACTTCGAGAGTCCCCAAAACATACTTTTGTCTGATCACCTACCCTGGAGTGAAAACTACGCTGTAATTTATATATATATATATATATATATATATATATATATATATATAGGGAAAATGAATCAAAAGATTGCGATTTTGGACATTAATTGTTTTTTGGATTAGGGGCCCCTATATCGAGTTTTCGTATTTTCTACGGAATATGCACATCATACTGAGTTAACTCATAATTTGGGTTTGCCTATACTATATAATTTATAGTTTTCCAGATATAAGTCCTACAAGAAAATTTTTGTTGAAATATATTGGATCTTTTGACAAATGAAGAAATAACTAAATAATAATAATAATAAACCATCGAAATCAGCAGGGTAAAAGCACGAATATTTGAAAACATTCTTCTGTTTTTTGGTATAGCATGTGGTTCATCGATCCCTGCTCACACCAAGTGAGCTTTGTGGTGGACAAACACCGTGTGCGTGGATTTTCTCGGGGTTCTCCCGTTTCTTCCCACTTTCTTCATTCCACCATTTTATTCATTTCTCATCATCCCCGACTCCTTTAGCCTTGCCGGCATAGACGTGGGACGTAAACCTTCAAGATTTCAGTTTCTTTCCTCCAACCTTTGGAAAAATGAAAAGCAGAAATAATAACTACAATAATTGTACTAACCTGGCGTTTAGAATAACAAAGATGAACTTAAGTTTCGATGAATAAGGAAGCATGCACATCAAACTGATAAATCGAGGTGTAAAACAATTACCACCCTCGTTCTATGAAGTGAAAGAAAGTTTTCCAGTTTAGAAATATTAGTACAATGAAATTCTATGCATTTCGAAAAGATATATCATCTGTAAATCAAGGCTGTAAACTCAATTACGGAAAAGAAAAAAGGAAAAAAACGTAGTCTTTTAAGTTTTGAGCTTTCAAGTTAAAGTGTTATAAAAATACGATAGAATTAACCACAAAAACAATTAGTTAAAAAAAAAGTATACCACAAAAACATGCCATAAAGAAATATTTCGTAAATGTTACTTAAAAGACTTCCTTATTTGGTTTTAAATGTAGAGAACAGTAAGAGAGGAAGGAAGTATTGACATGTAAACGAACCTGGTTTCTCTCCGAAGTGGTGCGCCAATTACAATGTGGCAGCAACCTTCGGCATTCGGCAACGCGTTCCCTTAATATCGCTTGAACAACACGCAAGAAAAGAAGGTCACGGTACAAGTCGTAGAATGTCATCTGATGACATTTTGATGAATAGAACATTAACTGCCTAAAAATAACACCTCTTATTGCCGTAAGTTCGACGAAGCAAATTACCGTACGATATAGTTTTTTCTAGTATTAGTCCTAGTAGTCGAACCAGATTTTCAAAAAAAAAAAAAAAAAAGTTTTCAGTTTTTCAACTACAGCAAGAGAGATTTTGATAACTATTATTTTCTATTTACAAGATATCATAGTACAACATGTGAGTTGCCTAGTGGGGAACGTTACATTAAGCTATAGATCTAACAAGGTGCATTCGCGAAGTGTCCCCTCAGGATTTGCGTAAAATTGATTCAAATGCAAACTTCCCCGCGGCCCAATGTGTATCGTACTGATTTTAGCGGCTCATACAGGTAATGTGCATATCTATGGGCTTCATATATTCGGAATTCAATCATACACTATAATAACGCTCCAACAAAAAATTGCCTTTAGTTTCTTTAGATGTAACTGAACATGAATATGGGCATATTTATGTTAAAAGAAGTAGAATTAATCAATTTACAGGACAGAACATCGTTATACTCTTATTACAGACAAAATTTTAATATTTGCTTAAAAGCGCATTGTTTTATGTTATTTACTGAAAGATTATTAGCACTTGGGAAATTCTAAATAAGAAAGAAGTACAGAACTTACCTTCTAAGAAAAAAATATGAAGTAATTCCATAGCTATTTACATCATCACTTACCTAGAAAAGAAATAAGAAGTGTTGTATAGTCTTTAGTGAAGTTCACTACATTATATGCTAAGTACATTAGAGTGAAAGGAAGATATTCAACAGCGAAAATTACATCTAGAGTTCTAAGCTCGTCTCCAAAACGGAAGTTGCTCATCGTAGCTTCCTCTGCATTTTGGTAACGTCCCGAGAGTTCATGTATAGCGGCGAAGGGAAAGAAGAAACTGGAATATAGCAATAGCCTTCAGGGACAGGGGGAACAATGGGGAATTCCCGGCTCACCTCGCCATTTCCTCGCTATTGTTGCTTGTTGGATTGGCCTTTTCAGCTTCACTGTCAACTTCCCTCTTCAACACGAATTGTACCCTTTCATCACCTTCTATATAGATAGCAACACACACTCTGTGGTCTTACACAACTACGTTTTCTTTACAGTATTTCATTTTCCAATACATGAATTAGTTTATATTATAAAATACATTACATTAAAACAAAGAATATTCGTTACAATAAAAAGACTTTTCAAATAACAGAGAATTAACAATTCGCAAACATCAAACAAGACTAAATTTGAGCGTGCTACCTTTATCTTATATTTACAGAAAAAAAGGACAGGAACTTGCGGTTACAGAATACGTTATGCTACGAACATATATCATGGATCGTGGAATTTGAGCAATGATGAACACAGACCATAGTTTACAATTACTATGTAACATATTAAAATAAACCACTATATAAGAGTGAGTGTGAAGAAGTTGAGTAAACTGGGAAGGGGCGATGTGGAAAATATCACGCTCCGAATGTCTTTCCCCACAGGTCCCTCAAGTGGCAGAGGTTGAATACACAAATGACTTACATTTGGATTAGGGTAGAACGAAAGAATGAATTCTGTCCTTCTGAATCCGGGAAGTATCTTGGTAAATAGACGCCATACTTAACTATGCCGTGGTTTGATAAAATAGGTAATAAACATCAATTAGCTTAATATATAGATACAGATACCTTCCGACTTACGTAAAAATACAAAAGATATAAAGTTTTCACTATGCAGAGAATAGTAAATTATTTAATTCATTAATTTGTAACCTCTGGAATCTCAGGAACGTGATTATGAAAAAAAAAAGTTAAGTTTTATATTACGAAACATATAATTAACTTACAGTATTATTAATCACAACAGAAAAACCATAGATATTTGAACAATAATAATCTTTAGGCATCATTTAACCCTAGTTTAATCAGATTTGCTCTAAGCGTTTTCTTCATTTCTCTTTCTAAAATTATTAAAATTAAAGTTTCTAAATATTATACATTAACTAGTGGCGTAATACTAGAATTTGTGGTGCACCTATTTCAAATGTACAGAGTATTCCCACCTTCGTGTTCACTCGTTCTTTCGAATATTTAAGATGAGTAGACGCTAGACTAGCGTTCTATAGAGTCGGAGAAAGATTTTTAAAAAATCCCGTTTTTAAGAACCTTTATTTTTTTACCAAGTAAAGAAACAAATTTTGAGGGGAAAACGATTTATTTTATTTACTTACTTTCCTAAAAACAAAAAATCCGTTAGTAGTAGTATATTCTTAGGTTTTTTTTTTTCTTTCCGGACGATTTTCTCAAAAACGACTCCAGCGATTTTGTTCTTCATATTTCATAAATAAACATTTCATTAATAACTATTATGTTGCGGTTTTTGTTTGTTTTTTTTACGAACATATCTACAAGAGGTAGTTTACTCTTGGAGGTGACTTTCTTTCCAGATGATTTAATCAAAAAAAGGACGCAGGAGATTTTGTTTGTATTTCATACTAAAAATTTCATTAAAAGTATATAAAATTGCGTCAATCAGTTCCATGAAAATATCCAAAACAAGTGATTTGTTTCTGGGAATGAGTTTTCTTTGGTTAAAGTTTTACGAAAACGCCTTACAATTTTGTTGGTATTTCACAATGCAGCAATAGTATAAGGAATTGGAGGTAGAAAATTTAATGTTTTGGTTCGCACATTTTATTTAACTGATAAATATGATAGGGGACAGGATGACTCTCCAGTAGAGCGTTTACCTCTGGTGCGAAGGGTCCTTGGTTCAATCCCCGGCCAAATAAGTTTGTAGTGGATAACATCGTGGTTTTATCGAGGTACTCCCGTTTCCTACCACTTTCGCATTTCACCAATTCTTCCATCATCTTCAGTCTAAAGGGAATAATCTTGGGAAGTTAAAGATTTCATTTCATTTCAAAAGTATGATAACGGTACATATTCCGTAACAAAAGTATCATATTAACTGATTAAACAATGTAAAGAATTAAGAGTCCACCCATGGTTGTTGCAGGAACACACGGAATTACGTTGCCATGTAGCATACAAAACCCAGAGCAACAGCTGCCTTAACAAAATAAAACGTAACAAAACTAAACACTAACTCAGATGTCACATTAACTTTTTTTTTTCCATTACACCATTTGCCAAGTAATATAATAGATGAAACATTTCACATCACTTAAGATCCTGGAAAGCGTAGAGAAAAGTTAAAAGCCATCAGAGTGCACAATGGAAAGGAAGCATTGTAACAAATGTCTCGGAACAAGCATCACCGGAAATGGAGATGTTAACAACTGATTACTTCACAAAATAGCAGAAGTGAAATACTGCATTAACGAGCTCCCCTTGTATCAGGTCGCGACTCCTCACACTGTTCACATTCAACCTCGCGACCTGCACTTCTTCACTCTTAACGAGCTCTGTTATCTGTCAGAGGTACCTTATCCCCTCCGCCTTCTTACACCCTTCTTCTGAATTATGCAGGTCGTCAGAAGATACACGACCTTAATTAAAGAATCCTGTCCTAATGGCATTAAGGAACCTTTCTGGGAAACAACCAGCTTCCGGTCCTTGGTCCTCGTGCTTTTGTTTCCCTTCAGCGTTATCACAGAATTGGACAAAACTTTTTCTCCAAGAAAAAGTTGCATCAGCGCTCCAGGCTTGCCCCAATTAAATTTATATTTTATATTTTATGGAAGGCAGCACGTTTCATTTTATACTAAATTCAGAACTGCAATAAATCAGTTTTTTTGTTTTACCGCTTTGCTCTGTAGTTGATGCAGAATTAAAAAAGAAAAAAAAAGAAAAGAAATTGGTGTTCGTCTCGACTATGCTTTGACATTTCCAATATATTTCTATGTCGTTACAAAATTATCTGCAGGTGAATTTACATTGAGAAAAATACTCCCACTCGTAATAATAAGACGTAAAGCAGAATTTTTTTTTTTTTATTTTTAAGTGAAAATAAGGAGTTTACGAACTCGTCAAAAAACAGACACTAGTGTGCAATCAAGAAATAAAAAAAAATCGACTCACAACGTGTTCGTTCAGATCGATAATTTTTAATACAAAATTTTACTGTTACACACGGTCGTAATGCCAAAATAATCAGAATAAGTTACTTGATTTATAAAAACCTCTTTTCTTATGTATATGGCCAAAATATAACTCAGGGCCATGTATACATACATATAAATACGGCCAATAAATAAGGCATGCTGGCAAAGAAAGATTTATTTTTAAAATTTATTTACATAATTTTGCAATATATGTAGCGTATTTCTTTGGCAATAAGCAATGTATATTAATGGAAAAAAATAACAACAACTCAATGTAATTTTATGCGTTCTACACAAGAAAGTATAAACATACAATGAAATGTATCGTGGCGGACTTAACTCTTTGACCAGGTAGGCTATTGGCGACTGCTTTGAAACAAATGCAGAGTATGAAAACAAAATGTCATATCTGAGTGTCGTGTGGAGAAGAAACAAACTTGTGAACCAAAGGTCTAAGAACAAATCAAGTTATTAATATAAACTTTGCCAAAGATTATTAACTTATATCATCATAAAAGAAATACGAAAGACTTTTTGAAACGAAGAAAAATAACATACAACTTTGCAAGCGGAGGAAAACAAACCTAACGTAACCAGACTAAAAACGAATCATTTACAGCGTAATGATCCTGGTTCAGTGGTCAAGGCGCTTGACCAGTAACCTGGAGGTTCTTGGATCGAATCTACGTAGGGCTTTTTTTACTGAAGGAATTTCGATGGTGATTAATCGGCGATGACACACGTTTTATTATATTCAAAGATTTGAATACTCGGATGTTTCAATACTTGAACTATCAAATCTTCAGGAATAATAATAGTAATAATAATAATTATTATCTCGTAAAGATTAAAAATTAGAAACTTATTATCGCTCAGATCATACCATTACAAGCAGAAACGTGATATTAGGCAAAAAATATTTCGGTTTTATTTAATGTTGCCCATAAGAAGAGGAATTTCTCATCTCGATTCTAAAACAAACCAAACAAAATCGGGATGAGACTTAACATTTTACATTCGAGACGGGACAAGGCTAAATCAAATTATCGTCTCGCTTTGGAGATAGAATCGAGACGAGGCGAAAAGTATCGTAAATATTTCTCGCCTTATTTCGATTCTCGAAATAATGTACGCCACTTCGTCCCACCATGAACCACTGACCTACCAAAACACATTGTCATCAACTCTGACACATGATCCACGGCCTCTTTACCGACTAAGGAGTTTACACTTGTAATACAACCAGGTTGTGAAATTCTAACTAATCGGAGTTTGAATTTCTACCGTCAATCGCTCAAGCACCCCTCTGTTACAATAACGATGGATCTGACCTTTATGATATAAAATGGTAAAATGTTTGTCATGGATAAAATTACAATAAATTTCAATTAAACTATCATGGTCTAATTATTTCCTTGTTGAATTATCGATATTTTTCAGTGGAAACACGGATGAAATTTATAAAGTCCCAAATCTAGGTAAGTAGGCCAACGTACAGAAACTTACATTACCAATTTTATGTCTATTTTTCTCACAACTTTATGAGTTGATTGCCATGTGCTCTAAGCGCTCCATATAATAAACAAGCTTCAGCAATTATAGTAGAAAGCGCATGGTAAGCAGGGGCGGATCCAGGAGGCGATCGCCCCTCAGAAGAGGAAACTTTTATTTTATATATAAATAAAACCCCGAGTTCGGAGCTCTCAAAAGTAGCTGTTAGTAGCTAAGTGCGTCCTGGATACGCCCCTAATGGTAAGCATATATGGATACTGTATATGATGCGAAACACTGTATTGTTTGTGTCTCAACTATTATCGATCGATTATTTCTACAAACTAACCCATATACCATATATAAAAGTACCGGTCCTCCCCATAAAGAAGTTAAAAAAATGCTAGGAGACGTTCTGTTCATTTTCAATAAAGAGTAAATATACTGAATTTTAACTCCGTACTCAATTTTTTTTTTCGCAAAAATTCGGATCCCCACTATACCTTAGGATATTATTATAATAAAGTAATATGATAACATTGTAACGTACCGGTTTCCCGGTAACGACACATTAATTATTTTGTTGCCTATTCTATTGTCTGGTGGCCCCCGTATAGTTAAACTCACTCCTGTTTGTTCTATAACATTGGTGGCACTCGTATAGTTAATCTGTGCAGTGTTGATATAGTACATGGATTAGTTTGTTGTTGGTGCTATTGTTTTGTTAGCACCCATATAGTTAATCTGTCACTTTTGATATAGTTAATGTTATAATAATGATATTTTGTTAGGTTGATTCTTCATTAATTTTCCCTTTAACTATGTTTGTTTTATATGCAACTGATAGATTATTTTTGTTTGGGTGAAGCTAAACAAGCTAATTTTGTCACTTTTGTAACTTCCCATATAACATTATTACCTTGAAACTACGGAACATTAGCCAATTATATTACAGTAAATATTAGAATAACGTAAATTATTAATCGGGAAAAACAGTATACATTCAAAACAATATTTTGAAATTAAAATGAATTCGTTCCGAGACGAAGTGAGTTGGTACTATCGTCCTTGAGATTAGTGACGTACTTTGTAGAAGAAGAAGAAGTAAAAAGATATAAACAACAGATTACCGGTGGCGGATCCTCCTGTAATTTGAAAGTCAACGTAGAAAATTTTCACTTTTGGACTTTAACCTTATCGAAAAAGTTTTCAGATCAAACCTTGATATTATAGGATTTAGTGTGGAACAGGAGGATCAATAAAAATTTAGTAAAATGCATTTTAGGATGTCACCCGATAAAGATTTGGTGTAATCCGCCATTTTCTGGAACAGGAATAATATAGCGGCTGAAATCCAGTTATAAAGGGAATCGACAGCCGAGCTTGTGAACTTTCGGAGGTGGAAGCCCTTGGTACCTGAAACCTAGTCACTGTTTTTAAGAGAATTTGCTGCCATTCAGGTAACATACTTTAATAGCTTTATTCGTCCAAGATTGAAGCTGCCAACTTAAGATGGCGCCTCGTGGGCTGCAATCATAACATCGCCATAGCGACACACTAGTATGAACATTAACTGTTATGATAAAACCAGTTCGATTAAATATGGAAAGGTTTTGCATTACGATGTATAGTTAAATCAGTGTTGCGTCACGCATCTTACGCATTTCCTATACATCTCTCCACTAGAATGAAAGTTAATAATACTTGATAATAATAATAACATGTCAACCTCAATCAAGGTTTGTTTGGTTGCTCGTATTTTTATTAGCTATGATCCTTGTGAATGATATTACCGGTACATCTCGGAAACAGCTTTCATCACGTAAATATCTCGATCAATAGTGGCCTATGTGTTTATTTAAAGGGGAGTTCAGCTTTGGGTTGCTGCTCTTCATGTATTAAGACTGACTCATTATTTAGATTAGGTCAATTAATGGTGCTGATTTGAACATAAATAATTATTACTGTGAAATGCAAGTTGTGATAAATATTGAAAATGCGTTCTCTCGATGTCAGATATTTCATCTATTGGATTTTTTTTTGTAGTTGCATGTCATTTGTAGATAGTTCATAAATCATCATCGCGAAGTAGTTGTAGTGTATTTTAGTGTATGGCTGGATTAGTATATGTATATGCTCCTGCTCCTGCTTTGAAATGAGTTGATAAATATGGCAAGCAGTTTGTAGCAATGCGTACCGCTAATACACTTCCTGCATACCTGGCGAGTGGTTAGGCTTGATGGAATTCACTCATTGTTTTGAGACGCATATTATGATGATTATAAAGTTATTGGATCGGATCAGCCCATATCAATTTTATGACGTACATGTATATGTAATGTGTTTAGTCAGTCTTAGTAATATTCTGTAGATGGCTACTTATCATATTATGACTAACAAAGCTCCAATATGAATGATCTAGCTAAAGAAATGAAAGCAAAATGTTGTAATGTTTCTAAAATTTATTAAGTTTGAAATACAATTGAGTGATACATTCTAAATTTGAACATTCTCAGAATTATTATTAAAGTATGGACATATATGGACTAAGGTCGGCAATACGATTGTAATTATGTTCTCTTGAAGCTATTATCGGTCCTCGTTGTAATTTTTTTTTTAGTTGTAGCATTGATATGGCTTGGAACAATAAAAGTAATTTTGTTCAAATTAACATATTTATTGAATGAGTATGTTCTTGCATTAATGCATATATACATTTTTTTCCCTTTCTTAAGTAACTAATATATATCTGCAAATCCAAAACTATAAACATAAGATAAATAATTTCTTTACAGGTCTTACTGCTGGTGTACAATTCTAGAAAGAACCTATAATTACTTTATAAAGAAATTGCGTTCTGGGTTAAATAGTTATCAATATGGATTTTTTTTTATTTTTTTTTCTTTCATGGACGGAAAGTAAGCGTTATAAAGTGGTTTCTTTATTCCTTCTGATATCGTGATTAATCATAATAAATAAATCGTCTTCTTTCTCCTATCTGTAAGGAGGAGAGGTACGTTTCAAAAATTGGCGACCTTTCAGCTTTAGGATTAATAAGCTTTTATAACTAGAATATGTATTACTGGTGTAAGATCTTATAGTTAGAACTAGTGGAGATTTTTATGGGAGATGTTGGAGATGCGTGACTCAAATAATATGTCGAGATGAGTGAAGTGGAAATCAGTCAACACGAACTAGAAAAATGTGGGTATTGTGGTGAATGTGATAATTCAAAAGACAATTTATTCATTAGCTGTGAAAAATGTCAAAAATGCTTTCATGTAAATTGTATTGGACTAACTTCTAGTGAGTTAGAAATTATGAAACAAACTGAGAAGGATTGGTATTGTGCGGATTGTCAGATCCCACGAGAAAAGGACTTAGGTAATGTTGAATGTGCTGGTGATGTGGTTAGTTCCGGTGTGGATAAAAATGCTATTGGTAATAAAAATCCAAGGTCAGCACAATCAGTGCCGAGAATTGAGATAGATGGGGGACCTCTTTTGGAAACAATAAAATTTCTTATTACAGGATTAGAAACAAAAATAGACAATAAAATGTCTTCGTTAAGCACTCAGATTAGGAGTGATATGTCTTCGTTAAGAGCTGAAATTAATAATAACATGGCTTTAAGTATAGGTGATTTAAAATCTGATATGTCTAGGATGAGTAATGACATTATATTTTTAAAAGAATCGTTTTCCTCTATGAAAGTCAGTAAACAATAAAAGTAATTTTGTTCAAATTAACATATTTATTGAATGAGTATGTTCTTGCATTAATGCATATATACATTTTTTTCCCTTTCTTAAGTAACTAATATATATCTGCAAATCCAAAACTATAAACATAAGATAAATAATTTCTTTACAGGTCTTACTGCTGGTGTACAATTCTAGAAAGAACCTATAATTACTTTATAAAGAAATTGCGTTCTGGGTTAAATAGTTATCAATATGGATTTTTTTTATTTTTTTTTTCTTTCATGGACGGAAAGTAAGCGTTATAAAGTGGTTTCTTTATTCCTTCTGATATCGTGATTAATCATAATAAATAAATCGTCTTCTTTCTCCTATCTGTAAGGAGGAGAGGTACGTTTCAACATCACAGTTTGGATTAAGGCCTGACTATATATCAAAATTCATTCCATTTGACTGCAATTCGGCCGTAATGATTAGGCACACACAGTTACTTCATTTTATATATATAATAATTTATGTATTACAGTGGTTCAAAAATGTATTTTTCCTGTAGTTAGCTCCTCTAAAAACTCATATAGTCTCGAAAGCCAAGTAGTAGTGTAAGTCCTATTGCTATTGCTGCAATTACAAATATCTATATGCAAAAATACCTCGTTTTTTTCACCTAGAGATACTAATCTCAGGTACGTAACCAGAAACAAATGAACAAGGGAAATGGAGGCCTTGAAAGCAAACGTACACAAAGTCACCAGTGTTCAGGATCATATTTTTAAATTACGATCGACCCTACTCATAAGAGCTAAATAAGCGGTTCTGCTTAGTTGTAGTTATCAGTTTCTCGCCACATAGCATATATAAATACAGAAGAAATCAAGTAACTGTTACAGGCGGTCTTCGTGGTCGTGCGTACTAGCGCAATACGCTAGTAATTATAATTGCTTTTGGCGTGGTTCAAACCCGGGCCAAGGATTTTATTTTTATAAAAAATAATACTCCAAAAAGTGATTTACTTACGTCACGTGTGCAGTTCTGGTATACGATTCTACTGTAGTAGTAGAAGAAGTAGTAGTAGTAGTAGCAGTAATAGCAGTAGCAGCAGCAGCACTAGGAAGGAATTAGAAACCCCCGCAGGACCCGTTTTGTTCCACCTTGACTGCCATGATATAAATTTAACCTCAGCTGCTTCTTCAATCATCTTCAACTCCAACAAAGTGATAATTTTCTTCTGTTACAACTATAATACACAATACATACATGTAAAGGTTTGGACCAGGAACGCAACTAGCCAGAGAGGATTAGAGGGGCCATGGATATGTTAGTGGGGGACAAATGATTAAAAATTCTCTTACACATATCTAAATTGTGTTTTCTGTATTGAGGTCTGGAGGTGCCACGAAAAGTTTAGGGGGGCCAGGACCCCTAGCCTCTCTCTGGTTGCGGGCCTGGTTTGGACAATCGCATACTCCAATCAATCACAAACGTGTTTTTAGTTTCTATGGCTAGGGTCGAGGGTTAAAGAAACATGCTGTTCAGAAGATGCTGTCTACAATGCAGTAAGCAGAGTGGGTCAGTGCAAAGCGGTTCGCAGTGGATCATGGTGAATGGTGGATAGCAGTGGGTCATGGCGGGTGGGGGTCGCAGTGGATCACGGTGGGTGTTGGGTCGCAGTGGGTCACATGCTGTTGAAAAACGACCCACTGACAATCAGAAAACTCGAACCACTTGACCCACTGACAAACCGACTCACTGACCTACTCCAACCTGATTAGCACTTTAAAGAATATCCGTACATATTTTGGAACAGTTCCAAACGATATGTAGTTGTTTCGTTTTGAGTTAAGGTATTATGAGTCTGCTGTTTCACTTTTGAAAGGAATTACGATTCCCCGTGTTTTTTTCTCTATATATTTTTTGTGAAAACACGTTAATGAGCAATAGAAAATACACCTATTTTTCGATTCGAATTGGTTTGGGTTAACAACTTGAAAATGAAATCTTCATGTTTAACGTTCAACGATTATGCTTGTTAGGTTGAGGAAGACTATGAGTAAAGCAAGTGAAGTATGATGGACCAATTGATGAAATGAGAAAGTGGGAGTATAACGAGAAAACCTACAAGCACGATGTCCGTCTCAAGCTTACTTGCCTTGGGAACGAACCAGGCACCCCACCCATCAGATAGTTCAGTAGGCGGGGTCTCAGTTTCGATTCCCGGTGGGAGAGCCTTTGAAATATTGTCCTCGATGTATCTGTGTTCGTGTCCCTGTCATTCAAGATTACTAATAATAATTGTACAACGAGAATAACCGAATATAATAGAGATAAGTTATGGAGATACCTTCGGTCTTTTTTAAAATTTAAACTTGTATTATTTAGACTATAGTATTTTATCATGACCGAAATCAGTGTTTCATCGTTAATAAAATATTGGAATCGTAAACGTTTGCAACTTGCTACATAGACGAGGGTTTCTTGACTCTTACCTAAAAGAGCGGTCTTAGGGTAGTGGCTTGAGTATTCCTTTCGTGAGTTAGGGGTCCGCGGTTCGATTCCCTACGAGGATATTCAGAAAAAAGTTGTAATTTAGAATGTTGATATTTCTTATGTATAATAACATGAAAAATAGCCAATTTCCCTCGTTCTTATAAGTTAGAGTTGAAACGACTTCCTTCACAGGGGAAAAAATTAACATGACGTTACAGTCTACAATCTCGATTCCTACTGTCTGAAAACTTCGCGTGTTTCGCAAACAATTCATACATACAAACGAGTCATCCTTCCGGCCTAGTATGAGTCATAAATTTGTCTGAGACGTCATTGTGGAATTGTTACTAAGTTCTTGCACTCTTACTAGAAATAATAATAATATTTTCGTTCTCCATTTTCAACACGTTCAATATATTCATAAATAGGAACTATTCTTTTTTTATATTTGTTCGTATATTTTGTTAAAATATCAATATATCGCATACATAATCCAACGTCTTTTAGCCAAAGAAAGGGTGTTACTATGTATCGTGTTGAAGACAAATCCTACTTAGTTTCTGTTTAGGCATCCGAAGGTTAGATTTTCAGATTGTCCAGTAGCTGACACATTCTTTTTCCCCCTCTTTGGTTTCCAATGTATCTCTTATAAGGCAATTCACCCGTATGGAGGGTCCAAACATTTCTTTTCATTTTCTTAACTTCAGTATGCTTATTTGCATTGAAATAGGACGTAATATTGAGGTCTCAAATATTCAGTAATAATAATAATAATAATAATAATAATAATAATATAATAGAAGATAAATTTTGTATGAGGACAAATTGTATTAAAATCTGTAAAATCGCCCCTAGCCGTAGGCAAAAGTTACAAAATTGTCGAGATTGGAGAGAAGTGTCACGACCATCTGGACATACCCTCTGCATACGCCCCTACAACTAGCTAAATGTTATAACGGAAAGTTTCCAGGCTAATTTCATGTAGAAAGTAGGGATACTGAACTCATTAGAGCCGTAAGAAAATTTGTTTTTAAGTAATGGTTATGTCGACTAAGCTACAGAAACGTCGATGATGAGAATGAAATAAATTTTGGAATGAAGAAAGTGGGAGGAAGCGGAACCCGGAAAAAACCTAGACACACGGTGTTTGTTCAGCACAATGCCTACTAAGCGGGAGCCTGGTGGAACAAGGTGAATCATTTAATTAAGAAGACTTCAGTAATAATAATAATAATAATAATAATAATAATAATAATAATAATGGATAATAATAATGGTATTAAAAGTTTTATACTAATAATAGACTAACTTGTAGAATATGCAGATGTAATAATAAAAGTTTTCTTACAAAAATATATATACACAGACCATAATTCAGTGAGCTCTGAAATACAAAGCAACAAAATAACGTATAACATTCAGTCTACAGAGCAATTGTTACTAAAAGAGTGGCGTACACTATTTCGAGAATCGAGGTAAGACGAGAAATATTTACCATACTTTTCGCCTCGTCCCGATTCTTATCTCCAAAGCGAGACGATAATTTGATTTAGCCTTGTCCCGTCTCGAATGTAAAATGTTAAGTCTCATCCCGATTTTGTTTGGTTTGTTTTAGAATCGAGATGAGAAATTCCTCTTCTTATGGGCAACATTAAATAAAACCGAATTTTTTTTTGCCTGATATCACGTTTCTGTTTGTAATGGTATTATGTCAGCGATAATAAGTTTCTAATTTTTAACGTTCTACGAGATAATTATTATTATTATTACTATATTATTCCTAAAGATTTGATAGTTTAAGTATTGAAACATCCGAGTATTCAAATCTTTGAATATAATAAAACGTGTGTCATCGCCGATTAATCACCATCGAAATTCCTTCAGTAAAAAAAGCCCTACGTAGATTCGATCCAAGAACCTCCAGGTTACTGGTCAAGCGTCTTGACCACTGAACCAGGATCATTACGCTGTAAATGATTCGTCTTTAGTCTGGTTACGTTAGGTTTGTTTTCCTCCGCTTGCAAAATTGTGTTATTTTTCTTCGTTTCAAAAAGTCTCTCGTGTTTTTTTATGATAAGTTAATAATCTTTGGCAAAGTTTATAATAATAACTTGAGTTGTTCTCAAACCTTGGTTCACAAGTTTGTTTCTTCTGCACACGAAATTACAGATATGACAGATTTAATTCTCATACTCTGCACTCGTTTCAAAGCAGTCGCCATTACCTGGTCAAAGACTTATGTCCGCCACGATACATCAATTTAAAGAAATGTTTATGTAGAATGTAAACTAAGTTACAGGAGTTATTTATATCTGCAACAATGGGAGATACATTATAAAATGTAACGTAAATGAAATACAAATAAGTTGTTCTGAATCTTCATTTTATCCACGACCCGATCGGTCTAGCTTACTGAGGTTCGTGCTTAACTGTTTTGTTAAGCCCTCAATCATGCATTACAATTCTTCCGTGCATTCTTGTGCAGGTGTTCAGGATTACGCAGATGGAGTGTTGAAGTTGTCCGTGTAGTGAAACTTGTTGTGTGTTCTGAAATTCAAATAATTCTCTAAAAATTTCTTTCATAAATGTTTGTACTGAGTGCAATTTAGAGGAAAGTTGTGTAATTCATTTACATCGGACATGCAATGGGGAGGTGTGGCATAACACCGACAAGGGCTAGTCAGTAAAACTCGAACATTGAGTGAGTGTGGAGCGGATTACGAAAGTGCATAAAAGCACAGTAGATATGCAGTTGGCTAAGATTCGGGAATCAGGGTGCATAAAAAGTGGAAAAATTGGTATATGTTGTCGAAAAGTGAAATCCTCTCTTAGACTTAAGAGTGCAATGTGCCGGTTGTCTTGCAGGCAGATTTCAGTCATCTCAAGAGCCTGCAATGAAATGGCGGGAAACATGTGTTGTCAATATTTATTCACGTACGATGATAAAACAAATTGAAATCATGGGTTTGCGTTCACACAGGGCCATCACGAAGCCATAACAACGCACAATGCGTGTGCAGTTGGCCAAGGTTCACAAGGATTGGACTAGTTGGACTGTTCAGTAATGAGACAAAAATCAACATTTATGGAAATGATTTACGTGCCAGAATGTATCGCACTGTAGTCCTTGTACTGTTAAAATTTCGAAGAACCCTACAAATGCCATGATTCGGGGATGTTTTTCTTCCAGTGGGGTCGGCAGAATCCATGTTGTGATAGTAATGTTAATGCACAAATATACAAAATGATTCTTCAGACTAAAATAATATCTTCACAAGAGATTTATTCAACGGTGAACCTTTTATTTTTCAAAATGATTTTGCCCATTACCACCGTACCAGAGTTATAAAACGTTATATTATGTCCTTACCGTATGTTATATCACTTACTTGGCTCGATAATTCGCCGGACTTAGACCCTTTGAAAATGTATGACGTGAGTTGAATGTTAATGGTTTTTTGCAAGAAACCCACAACAAGAAATCTTTTAACTGAGGCAATAAATGTCTGGCTATATTACATTCAAGTAAACACTGCAAAACTTAGTGAACTCCTTGGCAAATCGGGGCAATCTAGTTATCAAATCGCGTGGATATCGAATTAAGTATTAGCTCAAACCAAGTTATTTTTAGATACAAACCTAAATTTAATTCCGTTAACAATGGCTGTCACCTTCTGTAAGATATCATACCTTGTTGCAGATATAGGTAGCTTATATAACTTAATTTGGATTCTGTGTAAAATCTCCTTTAGATTGATGTATGTCTGTTTATTCTTACTTATGTAGAAACTTGTTATTAAACCTTGTAAACGCATTTAATTGCATCGAGTTGCTATTAATTTTTCCATTACTGTATACGGAAACAGACACTTTTTACAATGCAAATGTCAGCAGAGGGACATCATACGGCATACTCTATGACACCACCAGGTTAACAACATTGCTAACCTAACATAAAGTTATACTTTTTTTCAAATCTTACTATGTCAAATTATTTCAAATCTCCATATTAAACGATATCTTGCAATATCGTATATATTATTAAATTTTGCAGATGACACTACAGTATCACAAACATCCAAATTTTGGTGTCTTCTACAGCAAGTAAGACGAACTGGACAATGAACAAACGTAGTATTCCAGTGCTTAGTACAGGGTGTTTGTAAAGTTTCTATACATTCAAAGCCATATATGTGACATTTTCAAAGCCACAAAGAAAAATAATTTATGCGAAGATCTGCAACAGTATTTATGTAAAATTCGACATTGGTATCAGAAATTGCAATAAATATAGGTTAATTGTAGATTAAATGCGTTTCTTTCTTTTCGAAAGTTTTTAATCGAACTCATACTGATGTACAGAGACTTTCCGAACACCCTTTATTATGATTATGATGTGGCGGATTTCGAATAAATAAGACAAAGGTACACAAGGGATTGAAAATTTGATTTTTTTTAAAAAAAAGCCTTTATTAAGATAAAAACAACATAGATGAGTATCTCATTAAATTGCATACTTAGTTCTCAACAGATCTGAAGATCATGATGTCGTTTACAGTAATTTGATTGGTGATTCTTAAATCATTCTGGATATATGGTAAACATGGTAAAGTTTGCCACACTGAATAATATTATGTAATTCTGAGAGCTTGCTGTAACTGAAGCGCTTAGAGGATAAAGCCGTTATGTTACATTTTTCGAAACGTTGAATTCTGGCGGTTCATGCACATGTTATACGTTAGTCATGCTATTTATTAAGTCTTCGTCCCAGTGAAGAGATCTGGAAACGATGAAGGGTGTATGTTAACAAACAAAGTTGTGAAAGTCAATTTGACCGAAATATACAATTTGTTACATAACACCTTTATCTTCTAAGCGCTTCAACTATAACTAACCTACAAAAGAATATAGATATAATGCTATAGAAGCAAAGTAAATAAAAAATGCTTTAAAAATTTCCACTAATACCTCATTTAAGGTATCTTTTCATTTTTTACAATTTTTTCGTATCTCCGGAATGGCTCACGATATAAAATGACTGTAAACGGTATTATCATCTTTATTCAAAATCATTTACATAATTGGATGTGATACTTATCTGAACACTTTTCGGAATAAAGTCAGATTGAGAAAGAAATAAGTTTACAATTTCTTATAACTTTGTTGCTGCTTGTTCGAAATACGTCGTATGATGACTGTAATATTCGACACTAAGGAACTTGTTTTACCTTGCCTCTCTCACTTCGGTTATTACCGATATAACATCCTCCAAAACTTGCTTGGTTTTCGATGTTTGTGACACTGTAGTGTCCTTACTTTGCAACACTACACGGCAAATACAGGGTGTTTCAAAACAATACCGACAACGTTTGGGAGCTGATTCCTGACACCAAGAGAAGACAAAAAGTATACCAGTAGACCAACTTGGGTGCACAAACAGTGGTCGAAGTGAGACGGTATGCGGTGGTATGCCATACCGCCTCTGGGTTTTCAGTAATGAGGACATACCATCTCTGAGTTTTCAGTGATCAAGATAATATTTAAATAACAGGTATGTTGAATCAAAATCATAATAAAACATACCGCCTTTGCTTTTCTTCCACTTCGAACACTGTGCACAAATACTTCCTTTCGGAGTTATAGGCTGCCGAAATCATGAAAAATTGAACTTTAAAGGTCCATAACTCCAAAACTATGATACCTACCGAAGTCAGGTCAAGACTTCCATGTGCGCTATCCAAAAACCCATGTTTCAAAATCCTGCGGTACTTGCGTAACAGTTTTTATAGAGGGAGTTTGGCTACGGGCACATAATTTGAAGTACTCACCAACTACTTCTATAAAAATTGTTGCGGAAGTACCGAAGGAATTTTTCATGATTTCAGCAGCCAACTCCGAAAGGAAGCATTTGTGCATCCAATTTGGTCTATACTTTTTCTTATCCTGGTGTCAGGAATCACCTCACAAACCTTGTCGGTGTTGTTTTGAAACACCCTGCACATTATCGTGAATTTTGTTTTACATCTAGATTCGTAATATGTAATAATCTGATATAGTGTTTTTTTTTTTTTTGAAATACAATTTTATATTGAGTTTGCAATATTGTTAATCTTGTGGTATCACATACTATGCCGAACAATGTTCCCCTGTAGATACTTGCACGGTACACTTCTGGTTACAGAAACTTGGACTGTCTTCCAGAGACTAAGTCCAAAAACAATTGAAATTAAATCTTTGAGTTTTACGTCCCGCGGTTATGCCTAGTGATGAGCGCAAGAGTCTTGGTCTTGCAGTTTTTGCAAGAGTCTTGCATGCAAGAGTCTTGCATGCAAGATCAAGACCAAGACCAAGACCAAGACCAGGAATCCCGATGCAAGACCAAGACCAAGACCAAGGGGTGCAAGACCAAGACCAAGACCAAGACCATACCTGCAAGACCAAGACCAAGACCAAGACTCTTGCGCAAGAGTCTTGCACAAGTACGGTACTAGTTGATTTTTTATAGAATGTAAAAAGGAAGGGGAAAAATCATTACATCTTTCACTGAACTTCTTAGCTCCAGTAAAAATACCGCCGGAGTGAATGTGTTCCCAGTAGTTTATGCAATCCATGTAAGTCGATCTGCTCTTGTAACATATAGCTACAGTATGTCGTTTTTTGAGTCGGTTGTTCACGAGACGACTGACAGCATAATTAAATAGCTATAATAACTTCAGTGTCTGATTTACTTTGGTCATCATTTGATCATTCACGACGGCCCATGATTGGATTTTGGGAAATCATACGAAGAATAGTTGTGTCCATAAGAAGTGGATAAGCAAAAATAAACTAGAGCATGTTATGGACACGGTAGCTCAGTGGCAGAGCGTTCACCTCTGGTACATGGGGTACTGGTTCGATCGCAGCTTGCGCTATGTGAGCTTCTTTGGTGAACAAACACCCTGTGCGTGGGTTTTCCCGTTTCCTCGTACTTTCTTCATTCCACCATTTCTCATGATCACTGTTTCCCTTAGCCTCAGTGTAATAATCGTGGGACGTTAAAGTAGATATTTCATTTCATTTCAAAACATTAGTGGTGTTTTTCTTCCAAAACTAAAGAAATGTAGTATTGAACATCGGCAATTCCGTACACCATAGGTGCCGACTACATGGGTATGGCCTTGGCTCTGAGGTTCAAGCATCCGTTGAAAATTTTTAATGTGTACTTATAAAATTAATATTGAAATAACATTTTCATGACATTGACAAAAAATTAGCGCATGTGACCGCAAGTTTGATTTCATAGGTGGATGCTTATACGTTGAATAATTGTTTATCAATATAACTTATAGCCCCCTTAGGTATACGGCATATCTAGGATTCAACGATATAACATTATACAACAATAAATAATCTATATTCACAACTGAGAGTGATTTCGTACTTATTTCAAATAACTTGAATTTTGATGCCGTTATTATGTATTTCCAATGTAGGTCAAAAGTATTTATATAAATAGAGTTTACACAAAAGACACAGACAGTTGAGTCGTTTTCAGTTTTCACTCAAATGATTCTAAAATCTTGGGGCTCAGTGGTAGAGCGTTCAGCTCTGGTGTTTGGGGTCCCGCGTTCGATCCCAGCCCCCGCCAAGTGAACTTTGTGGTGGACAAACACCGTGTGCGAGGGTTTCCTCGGGGTTCTCCCGTTTCCTCCCACTTTCTTCTTTCTACCATTTTCATTCATTTTTCATCATCACCGTCTCCTTTAGCCTAGCCGGCATAATCGTAGGACGTAAAACTCACAAATTTAATTTCATTTATATTCTAAAATATTAAGAGGTTTAATTATTATTATTTTAATTTTTTCTCTCTTTTTTGGTCAATATTGCAAAACATATCATCATCGTCATAATAATACCAATTCTGCCATTATTGGCAGCTTCAACTACAATCTCCTTCGCCCCCTCCCTCTAGCACGTCCCTCATAATACAGTTCCTCCTCAGCTAATGTCCTCCTCTTAATTACATCTAAAATTCTTGTTTTCTCCCCTACTGTTACTATTTCTAAAACCTTTGCATTCGTTTTCCGTTCAACCCAGCTGATTCTCTCCCTTTTTCTCCATGCCCACATTTCGAAAGTCTAACTGTTTCATCGTTTTTGCGTAATGACCTTGTTTCTGCCCCATGCAGTATATATTAGAATCAGTAAAACAAAATTTCAATATTTAATTGGGAGTTTGTTCAATACAAAGATGAGCTAATCGTGGTTGGAAAGAAAAAAATCTGACGCCTTTAGAGTGTAAAAATAATTTTGCAATTTATGATATTTCAGTAATCTGTGCCGTCTTGGTTTTCTTTCATGTGTCTCACTGTCAGGGGTAGCCTCCCCAGTTTGGGAACCAGTGGAGTATTTGATCTGTTAAAACATATAAAAATATTACGAAATGTTGTGATTTATCTTATAAGTAGTGAAGCGTGATCACCCATTGAAAAAAAAGTAAAGGTCATCGCCTATGTTGTACAGTATCATCACACTTACACGAAGGTAAAATATATTACATTTAGAAACATACATTGCATTTCCCTCACTATTGACGCAATGTAGAATTTATTATCCCTTATATCCAGAGTAAAATTTACGTATGAAAATCATAGATTTCTTAAAAGCAAAACTTGCAAGACTCTTGCAAGCAAGACCAAGACTGGGTGTGCAAGACCAAGACCAAGACCAAGACTAGGTGTGCAAGACCAAGACCAAGACCAAGACCGAGAGTTCCAGTGCAAGACCAAGACCAAGACCGCATGTGCAAGACCAAGACCAAGACCAAGACCACCCGGGTCTTGGTCTTGGTCTTGCATTTGCTCATCACTAGTTATGCCGGCTAGGCTAAAGGGACAGTGATGATGAGAAATGAATGAAATGGTGTAATGAAGAAAGTGAAAGGAAAGAGAGAATCCCGAGGAAACCTACGCACACGGTGTTTGTTCACCACAAAGTTCTTGGCGAGAGTTGGGATCGAACCAGGGACCCCATGGCACACCAAAAACAATTGAACCTATGTCACTTGGATCTATACTGACAAGGAAACTTATTTTCTCTCCATTGTGACAGAGTAACATGCGTAGTCTTAAGAGCAATAGACCAAATTTACGTTGCCACCTTGTACATATATAATTGATTTATAAATATATATATATATATATATATATATATATATATATATATATATATATATATATAGATAGATAGATAGATAGATAGATAGATAGATAGATAGATAGATAGATAGATAGATAAATAAATAAATAAATAAATAAACAAAAGTCAAAACTTAGCAAGTTTTTTTTTTTTTTTTTTTTTTTTTTAAGTACAGAATCTTCACTTTATTGTAACGAACATTCATGTACAGTCATTCAGGAAAGTAAAACTCTAACTTGGAAACCGTCACGTTTAAGTGTATATATTTTTGGGGTTGGAAGAAGGGAAGTTTAAAGTTTTGTTCTGGCCACAATGCTCGGTGATGTCTGCGCTGGTAATCACGTGACTTAAGATGGCGTCTATTAAGAAAAGACACAATATGTTTTGTGGTTTGCGGGATTAAAATCTTGCGTTTCAGTGCGGAGAAAGTTCCACACAACGTATGGGAAAACACCCCAGCAGAAACAAGTATCAAGAAGTGGTACGAGAAGTTCAAAGAAACGGAAAGTGTGTCAGATTTACCACGCAGTGGAAGGCCAGGAACGAGTGACGATGTGATTCACACGTTGCAGGACAGCGTAGCCAGGAGTCCAACGAAGTCGCTTAAATGTAGATAATTGGAACTGGGAATAACGAAGTCAACGTTACACAAGATCGTACGCAAGAATTTGAAGGTCCGGACCGATAAGTTAAAATTTGTGCACGAGCTGATAGAGAAAGACCTGGACATGAGAATGGAATTCTGTGAGTCAATGCTTACCCGCTTACAAGAAGATGGTGATCTTCTGTCTCGATTTCTGTTTTCAGATGAAGCCACATTTCATGTGTCGGAAAAAGTGAATAGGCACAACTGCCGAATTTGGGGGGTGGAAAATCCACGTGAATTCGAGGAGCACTAGCGTGGTAGTCCCAAAGTCAATGTGTAGTGTGCTGTTTCAATGGACCAGATTATCGACCCTTTTTTCTTCGAGGACGGTAAATGGTAACAATTATCTAAACATGCTACAGACATTTCTTTTGCCAGAACTTACTAGGTTAGGTATCCTTAATGAGGTCCACATGCAACGGGATGGGGCACCGTCGCACTATACCCTTCAAGTTCGACAGTTTCTTAACGAAGAATTTAAGGAGAGATGGATTGGCCGAAGAGGATCTACACCTTAGCCTGCAAGATCACCAAATTTGTCTCCTTGTGATTACTGGCTGTGGGGACACATGAAGACCAAGGCGTATTCGCAGAAACCAGCCAATCTGCACGATCTCAAGAACAAAATAACTGATGTGATTTTGAACATTCCAGACGAGCACCGCCAACACGCAATTTTGGTTTTCCAAAAAGACTGCAAGAGTATTTGGACGTGAATGGTGCACAATTGGAGGTTTGGTGATGAACCTTCACTAGCTGAAACAAAACTTTGAACCTTTCTGTAAGCACACCAAAAAGTATTTGTTAATACATTGCGTAGTTTCCAAGTTACAGAGTTTTACTTTCCTGCAGGACTTTATGGACTCCCTATACAATATATGGATAAAAGAAAATTACAGAAAATTATAATATTATAATAAAATTATTTTTTAAAAATATAATTTATGTCTAAGGAAAGGTTGACTGATTTTGCCTTAGATCTACTTCGACAACGACTGATTTCTTGCTCTCCTTCTTGAGCTTATTTTTAATGTTTACTGAAAGTAAAAGAAAATTATGACGTAACAGAGCATCCAGTTGAAAATGAGTATTTTAAGGAGGAAATTGCGACGTCAGAGAGCATCAAGTTGAAAATGAATTTTAAAGAAAAGAAAATTATAATGTCAAAGAGTATCAAGTTGAAAATGACTTTTAGGGAAAATAAAATTGTGACGTCAGAGAGCACTAAGTTGAAAATGAATTTTAAAGAAAACTGTGACGTCAGAGAGCATCAAGTTGAAAATGACTGAGGGAGAAGGAAATTGTTGTCACAGAACATCAAGTTGAAAATTAATTTTAAGAGAAAGGGAACTGTGACGTCAAAGTGCATCGAGTTCGAAATGATTGTCGAGTGATATAACTTCCTCAATACTGAAAAATATTTTTTTATGCATATAGTAAGTGAATATACGGATTAACTGCAAAAAAGCGAAATAGTAATCTTATTGCAATTCATGACTGAACAAATTAAACATATCACATATCAAAGCAAGAAGAAAAAATATTTTTTTTAAAAAATGTACACCAGAGAATGTATAGAGACGTAAACAACAATGCGTTTGACACAAAAACTTCACAATTTAGTCCTTAAAAAAAGGAAAGAAGGAAGAAAAGCAAACACGAGGAAGGCATTTTTTTTTCTTTGCTCTACGTCGAATCTCCTCTCTCTCTCTCTGAGGAACGCGTAAAGTAGCTGAAGAGTGGAAGCAGCACCTTGGTAAGGGGCTGAAGCTCAAGGATATCTTATTGATTTTCCTTTGATTCATGGCTTCATATTAGGGAGAACAAACAGCGATATCCCACGTCGAAAACAAGAGCATCAATTCGAACCATCACATCGAGACCGATATCACTGCTTGAGATTTTTTTTTTATTTTCTTTCTTGCGGGCAAACAGCTTTAAGTGTCAAAGACAGAAGCTCTCTCACAGACACGTACACTGTAAAGGAGGTCATGTGAGGATACTTAACTTTTGTTAACACAACAACATTCGAAGGAAGAAAAAAGAACATTGGGTAATTTAAGAGCACATTTGGTTCAAATGTGTGTCTTTTTAAGGGAAAAGGAAAAAAAAAAAAAACGAAAATGGAAGAAGGTTCTATACGACAAATAAAAGCTTAGCAATATTATATTAATATACAGTAAATGTAACTTGCTTCTCGGATTCTCGATGAACTGTTGTTAATTCAGAGGACTGTCACGTAATAGAATACCGAAATGTTCGAAAATACATATCCAGTTCCACGAGACATTTATCTTTGAACAATGTGTAGTATGTTTACTCATAGGCTTGTGTAGGTATCCTACCTTAAAGGCTGCTACTTCATTACTTTGAACACTGAGTATTGTATACGTTTACTGGTTGATGGTTAGCACAGGGTGACCATAAAATTTTCAGCTGATAATGGGACAGGTTATGGCTTTTTTTAAATAATGAGAAATAAGAAAGAGGTCAGTGTGTAAATTAGTTCCCGTTTACCTTAGCAATACCTAATACATTTATATTGTAATATAACATAATATATGCAAGCTATAAAATACAGGGTGATTGAAAAAGAACTCCCTAGCTTTAAGTATAAATTTAATTGGGAAATGAATGAAAACTTACATCAATGAGTACATATCATGAAAGAGAATTCCTTCAAGTTTTGTTTAATGTTTGTAGACTTCAACGTGGGATCCATTTGTGGCCTTGCACACATCGAGACGATATTCTACTTCTGCCACATATTCACCAACATTTCAGGTGTAACTGTCCGAACCACCGCGACGATTCTTTCCCGTAAATGATTGATGTCTCTGAGCTTTTCACTGTACACAACATTTTTTATGTGGCCCCAAAAGAAAAAGTCCAGTGGGGTGAAGTCTGGGCTTCGTGGTGGCCAAAGTATTGGGCCAGCCCTGCCTATCCACCTTCCTGGAAAGCGAGTGTCAAGAGCCGCACGCACATGGTTATTGTCATGAGGTGGGGAGCCATCTTGTTGAAAAAACACAAGCTCTTTTTCCGCCTCAATATTGCCATTTGGGGAAAGATGTACTCTGTCAGCATGTCATAGTAAAGTCCCCGTTTCTTGTTTTTTCTACAAAAATGAAAGGACCAATCACACGATCTTCCATGAAACCGCACCTGACATTAAGTTTGGGAGAGTCACGTTGATGCTAAATAACTTGATGTGGATGCTCTGCCCTCCAAATTCTGCAGTTATGATTATTAACTATTCCACTGACATGAAATGTAGCCTAATCAGAAGAGAGAATCTTTTTTAAAAAATTTACATCATCATCAATTTTGTGTAGAAAGTCAGAAGCAAACTCATACCTTTCGATTTTATCAGTAGGTTTAATTTCATGTAACAGTTGCAATTTGTAGGCGCGCAACTTAAGTCTTTTACGCACATTAAGTCTTTTGCAACCATGGACTTTTACGCTTACCTTTGTTTTTATCAGCGCCCTGATATCTCAGCTCCCCCTCTCTCTCTCTCTCTCTCTCTCTCTCTCTCTTTCTCTTTGTTACAGGGCGGAGTCAAGTAATTCGATACTTATGGAAAAGGATAAAAAAAAAAAGTTGAAGTTTGTTCAACAAGCAAGAAAATGCAAAACCTATATTTAATGTAGGAAATTTGAGTTCAGTTCTTGCCTCTTTGCTATTATTAATTATTAATACCTTTACAAGGAGTTTACGAGGGTTTGTTGCTTGCTTCTTTCACTTGCATAAAACGGGATAAATATTACTTTTTTCCATCTGTTGACAGGACGGACAGGACACGTCCCTAAAACGAGACTGTCCCGGTCAAAACGAGACGTATGGTCGCCCGAGGGTTAGGTAGGTAGTCTATCTTAATGGCTAGTACCTTACTGCTTTGAACAATGGATAATTATATAATTATTCGTAGAAAGCTGGGTAGATACCCTATCTTAAACACAAATGCCTTATTACTCTGAACAATCGGTAGTATATATTTACTCGTTGAGGATTGGGTAGGTACCCTATGTAGTATGTGTTTACTGGCATAGGGTTAGGTATGTCTGAAAAATGGGTAGTATATGATTACTTATAGAGTGCTGGGTAAATACCCTATCTCAAAAGCCAGTGTCTTATTGCTTTGAACAATATGTAATATATGCTTACTGGTAGTGGGTTGGGAAGGTACTCTTATCTTAAAGGTCAGTACTTTATCGCTTTAAACAGGTTACTGACTTAATCTGGCTGTGGTATGCTCCGTTTGAATACGCCTATTATCGCGATATGCAAGGTTATCAACCAGTTATACATGTGTATGGGTAGGGGGAACTCCACTAGCCAGTAGAAGTTTTCCTATATATTCAGTGCCTGCACCACAGTGGAAGTTTCTTCGCTGAGCTCACCCCGACATTTTTGAATTTTGACGAATAATCTGAAGGCAATGAGGATAACTAAAAATGTAAAAAGTGAACCAAGTAGTATCTACAAAGCTTTTAAAACTAATCTTTCCATACATCTCCTTATTGACCAGTCATTTGAATGAGCAGTTTATGACGTCTGCCTAACATATGGCTGATGTATTATGAACACTATTGGAATAAATGGTTCATGAAAACCACTCACCAGTGTAAACCGACAAACATTATCATCTTTTGCAGGATTACTCTTCACATTTGGCTCACCGTACATTATAAGAAAGAGACTTGTCAATAAAGTATTACATTCGAACAATGACTAAGACGTACCAAAGTGGAAACATTTCTAGGGTTACTTTTATGGCTATACAAAGAATTCAAAAATTCGCGGAACCATAATTTTACAGTCTTCAATCGATATTTCGTTTCTAGTAAAATTACAAAGAATTACTGGCAAGAAATGTGTTGCAATTACATTATTTTTAGGATGTAAGGAAGTGTAGTGCGATGAACATTATGTTGATACTAAACAAAATTTCATTATCATCTCTGTCAGTTTCAGATTTTCTGTCATTTTGTTGTGATCGGGCTTATCCGAGACCGTTTCTTCTCTACTGCGTATCTTAATCAATGAGGAGCTTCCTCAATGTCCTGCTTGTTTACAGTAGTACAGGCGTTTGCAATTTAGGGATGAGTGAGTGTTCAATGTTTAGTTTGCTCAATTCTGTCTTCAGAGTATCTGGTGTAAGTCTTATGACAGATATTAAGGGTGGAAGTACCATATAATTTCTTCTTTTGAGAAGTCTTTAATTTTGATCCCCAGGCCATTGTATTTTTTTCTTTTCTGCAAGTTGTTATAAAATGGTATTCCAACAAATATTTGAAATTGTACATTTTCTATTACCCGTCTATTACCCGCTTCGCTGGGTTAAAATAAGAAAATTAGTAGTATTTTCCGTTAGTCAGTCAGTTTTTACTATTACTGAAGCGCCCTCTGATAGACAGTGTTTTTTCTCTTTTTGCTGGGGTGAATTTGGATTTAAACGGAGGGGCCGCGGTGGCTTAGTAGTACAGCGTTCACCTCTGGTGTGTGGGGTCCTTGGTTCGATCCCAACTCGCGGCAAATGAATTTTGTGGTGGACAAGTCTTCATTCCACTATTTCATCATTTCTCATCATCACCGTCTCCTTTGGCCTCACCGGCATATCCGTGGCACGTAAAACATATAGATTTAATTTCCTTTCATTTGTGGATTTAAACGGCATCGGAAGTATCACTGTTCATCTCTGCGACCCCGTAAACTATGGATTCAACACTAATATATTCAATCATTTATATATATATCTTCCCTCCTCCTCCTGTAAAATACGTATAATAATAACACTACTACTACTACTAATAATAATAATAATAATAGAGGAAGTTCGGGTATTATGGAGTACCATTTTTGTTTCGCTTGTAACTCAGTTAAGAATTTCACATTGAAACAAAAAGGAAAACAAATATACTCCTTACATATTTCTGAATGCCAAGCTATAACTGAATGTGATTACTTGCAAAAGTCACAAATATAATACTCTGCTTCAGGATCGGCAGAGTCATTGTGTGCTCACATTAACATGATGAACGCTGGACCCAAGCTCACACCTTGAATCATCTGAAAATTTGCTGTAATATAAAATACGCTTAGCATTGTTGTCATCATAAATGTATGTTCAATTGCCCAATACCGATGTTTGAAATCGGAATACCATGATTTTCTTGCGGGTATTCCATATTGCCCTCCACGCCAACTTGGAAACGAAAGAGCTGTTAAACGAATTCGAAGACTTACAGGATAAGCACTCTGCATACTAACGTCATAGTAAACAAAGAATTGTTGTTCTATTACATTTCAATAGGAAAATACAGGTTGTAAAACACTTACCTGTAAAAATTTTCAAGAATAAGAAATCAGATTTTCACGTCTGCCAACACAACGAATGTCACAATCACAAGGAGACTGACTGTAGTGCATCATGGGAACGTGAGGTAGTAGTTTCTTTCCTCTCCGCTTGGAAGCAACACATCACAGGTGAGATAATGAGGTATTCCATATTACCCGACTATTCCATAATACCCGAACTTCCTCTAATAATAATAATAATAATAATAATAATAATAATAATAATAATAATAATAATAATGTTTGTGGTCTCATCATGGTCGAACAACTAAACCGATTGAAATGAAATATTAAACATAGAAAACATAGTTGGTATGATATTCTCGCACTAGTGACTTACCGAGCCTATCGTAACAAGTGACATACTACGTTGTAAGTATACATAATTTGAATCGTGTATTGGTCTATCACGTTCTGTTTTGGTCTTCGTTTTCAGGTTATATCACTACACTCTAGTAACGTCTCCGTCTCTCAAACAGCTGAAAGTGAAATCTGTTATTTAGTATCCATGAATGGTGTCGTCAAGATGAGAACAGCTAAGTTTTATTGAATATTTTCAGCTGAGAAAACTGAATTACAATATCTTTGTGATTAAGGTTTATTACCCGAGTGAGGAATTTCAACTATAGGGACAAACTTCTGAAGATGATGGGGAGACATTAACACAGTGTTTATGTCAGTGAGGGATAAGATGGCAATCAGTGCTATGACTATAGTAGTAGAGCGTCAATTTCGACAAACAGGACAGCTTGGATTAATACTTGCCAAACAGAACAACTTCAATTGCTTTTTCACGTATTCAGAGTAAAATGACGACCATCGAGAGGTGTGACACTTTTCCATAAAATAGTGTGATAGATATGAAAGTTATAAGTTTCTAAGATTTGGATTACGGTTCACAAGCAGTAGGTCACCAAGTGGCTGGTACGTCACCTGTTCAGAGAATAACCTTAGTACCTACCTCGAATTGGGTGTTTATAATATCACCTTTGGCACTCTTTCAGCACTAAGGCTATATGAAACGTGGACCTGCAGTTTAATGTAGAATCCGGCTCACCGTATTGCGTTTTAATTTCAACTCCCTCTTACCGGGAATCGAAACCGGGCCCCGTGCACATCACGTGAGTTTTATTAAAATGTATACAGTAGGGGAAATGCCAAAATAGAACATTTCATGCCCTAATAATGAATTATATATATATCGCAATGATTTTATAGGTAGAGTTAAATGATGTATTGGGTGATTTTTTATTAAGTTTTATTATAAAATATAATAAATGTAAGTGTTTTTAATTTAATGTTTTTTTTATGATTAAGTGAAGGAATATTAAATGTTTTGTTGGGTGCCCCTTCCACTTATGGCACTGTTTAGAATATTTTGGTTGGTTGTAGGTTAGATTTGGATTATAAGTTTAAGATGAGATTTTTAGTTTAGTGTGATATAGTGTAAGGAAGAGGTGTTTTTAGTTTATAGTGACGTAGGAAGGTAAAGGTTAAGTGTTTAGTTGGTTGATTGATGTTGGGTTTCTTTGGTGGTTCGTCTTTTTTTGGGGGGGGCGGGGGTTCCGTGAGGTCCGTTTTTTGTGCTTTTTTTAGAGTTTTTTTGTGTTGGCTTTTTGTTTGCTGTGCTGTTTTTAAACACTAGCACGTGTTATGTTGACATGTGCTCTTGTTATGATGTAGGGATCCTTACAATATATATATTGCATTTGAATAATGTTTTCATATTACACATCACAAAACATTTTCCATTATTTCTAACGTAAACCTTCGTCGTAAGCGACATAATGCCACATGGAAATATATTAATACTTACAAAGGAAAACTAGGCATACTATGAGCAACAAAGGATCACCACAGGAAGAGAGTATGTGTAATCAGAGAACAAGGAAAATATGAATGGGCTCGCGTGGACATAATGATAGTACCACTTTCGGCCAAATTGAGTTATTAGAAGTAAATGAGTTGACATCGAACCCCGAATGTTGAACCTTCATTTCCATTTTATTTTAAAGTTAGAAAAGGTGACATACCAATATGTTATCTCGAGACGTTTATATTTAGCATTTCAGTACAGTTAGATTCCATTGAATTACAAATCCTACGAAGGGAGGAAATTTATATACACTTTTCAAATATTCCCAATGAACCTATTATTTCCCCTGTGCGAAGAACGGACGCTCAGCTAGTACACAGTAAATATCCATATCGATATTACAATACAATGGAAATTAAAAGCTCTTTAATGAAAATATCTGAAGTAGACACAGCAAGTGAATGACAAGAGTATTAAACCAAAAATACAAAATCAAATTATAGAAACTACCTATGGAACTCCCAAGCTTTGTGGTCACGGTTGTACTGCAGAAAACCATGCTTCGATTCCAGCTCGTATTGCAAATGATAACTCGTTATATATATATCAGAAATAAAAGCCTTTTCTCTCCCCTTATACGCTTTTTACAAGTATTTCTATTCCATCAGATCGGAAGTAACACAGGTATTGATCTCCCTCTCTCTCTCTCTTTCACTTCCACAGACACATACACACACACTGCATGTGTATATGTACTTTGCCATGTACTTTTTTCCCCTCCTGAATCTGGTGAATTGGCTTTGTTAACGGTGTGGCCACACCTCATTTTTATCGTTGTCTCTATCTCCCCGCTTGAACAAGCAAACCAAGTTTTTTTTTTTCTATTTTCAGAGACAGAGAAAAAAAAAAGAGATAGAGACAAAGATTCTCCCAGATTGAACGTTATCAAAACAATGAAACTTTACCAAACAATTCCCTCATTTGTATTGCACAATGTTAGCAATTTGAAAACGCTGTTGTCGAACAAAGAAAGTAGTAGCAAAAAATAAAAAAAAAAATAAAAAAAAGCACTCTGAAAAACAAAAGCATCGAATGAAATATTTCAGAGAATCATTTATTTTTTGATTACTTATTTACCCGCTTCGTAACACTTTACTGTCTCTCTTTTTCTTTCTCTACTGCACAAATACATTTACAATATTATATATATATATATATATATATATATATATATATATATATATATATATATATATATATATATATATATATATAATCATGTAAGTTCAAAAGGAATAGTTTCAAGAAATAACGATGAAAAGTGTTTTTAAACTCACTATTGACAAAGATAGAACTAACACGGAAAATTAACATCTACATTTGGAAATTACGACATTTCCGTCGTAATACGATACAATACTAGTCTCCCAAGTCGGATGAAAAATGAATGTTACGGGACGACGAAAAACGAGTTGAAATGTCGCTTTAGTGTCAACAAAATGTCATCTTCAGAAAGTCAATGCCCCTTGTCTACCTGTAGAAAGTCAGTGAAGCGTTACTCTCTTTTGAAGTTGTCGGTAACGTATTTTCCCTACTAAAACATTACAGTATTATTTTGGAATTCGTACTGTTCCTTTAACCAAACTCCAGTTTATAAATAAGATATATACCGAAATCTTTCATATAGCATGGACCTATAGTTTCTCATATTATATATATATATATATATATATATATATATATATATATATATATATATATATATATATATATATATATATATATGTTATTGCATAAATGTGTCACAATATTTTGGGAATAGTACATCAAAATAACAAAGAAAGAAGGTTCATATGGACCTGAGGTCGGAAGTCATGTTTTCGTTATAGGGTGCCGAAAACATGAAATCAGTGAACTTTAAAAGTTTATAACTCCATTACTATGGGACCTATCGTAATCGGGTTAAAACATCCCTGAGGAACTGGTATGTGAGCTATCCAAATATCGATGTTTAAGAACGCTCCAGTACTTACACATCAATTTTTAAAGAGGTAGGTGGAGAGTGATCAAGTACTTCCAAACAGCCTCCGTATAAATGATTGTGCAAGTACCGGAGGTTCTGAAGGATGGATATTTGGATAGTTCACATACTAGTTCCTCAGTGACGTCTTGACCCGACTACGATAGGTTCCATAGCAGTGGAGCTATGAACTTTTACAGTCACTTATTCACGTTTACGGGACTCCATAACTTCGAAAGTATCCACTTTTGAGCACTTGTCCTATGAACTTTTTTCTTATTTTGATGTAAGGAATCTGTTCCCAAAATATTGTGACACATTTATGTAACACCCTGTATATGTATACGTGGGACATTCTTTTCTGTAAAACCAAAGCAAGCACAGGAGATCCCCCTACTGTCGGGATGTGTACAGCATCTAAATACGCACGCGGAGTGTTGCTAAACGTCCTGTATACACAAATTTGTCCTATATCTTACGATCTACTTATTTGTCCTGTATGAATGCTGTACAGGACGCACATTTGTCTTGTATTTGCTGACTAGTTCCGCTAGTCCAATTATTTCAACCATACTAAAGACGGTATTCTCATTATGCAACTTGATGGATAAAGCTCCCATCTTTACAGGAAAAAAGAACTGAAAATCTATAGTATAGTCATAATCATGCGCTTGCATTTTTAATGAAATATCAGAATTAATTAAACAATACAGGGAGAGGCAAAAGTCCACCACCACTCTTGTATTTTTAAAACGATTTGAAGAAAAAGGGCGAAGCTTTGGATGTGGGTAACTGGAGTGGGGGCGCCAGATGGTTCTATTTGCATCATGGAGGTTATGTTGAAACAGGCCATTTTGAATTCAGGTTCAATATTTTAAATGGAAAGGAAGCATGCGACACATGAATTCAGACTAAAATTTCATCAGAAATACGAATCTGAAGTTATTTTCCACCTAACTTTAATCAGTAATGAAAGAAAAACACCAAACGCAGGTGACAGATAGTAGATTATTTTTATTAGGTCTAATTGAACAGATGTAACTAATCAAAGCGGTGTTTTTTTTTTTTTTTTTAATATTTCATGAATGACGTAAACGTGTGTTTCGGAGAAAAACCGGGACATTTGGAGTTCTGAACAATTTTGAGGGGTGACAGATGATTTAAATCCTGGTCAAACGGAAATGTTTGAGAGTCCTATCTATAGACTAAATGAAAAATTACATCCAGAATCGTTACCTTACCGCCCTTTCACATTATCCGGCGATTTGCCGGATCCGTTTCCGGAGAATTGCCGGACAAGTTAGAGAGACATTGCAAACAATGAAGCTCTTCACATATGTACGGCGGTCGCCGGACATTTATCCGGCGAGCAAAAACAGCCGGATCTCCTGCTAGAATCCGGCGCGGCAGATCACTGTGTATACCCAAGCGGGACATTTCAAGCAATGAAGCTCTTCACATATACGCGGCAAACTGCTGGATGGGTATTGGGGGAAGAAGCAAGTTTTGCCAGGAAAGAGTAGAGAGTGCCTGCGATAATATGGATGCATGCGTTTACGTATATATATATATATATATATATATATATATATATATATATATATATATATATATATATATATATATATATATATATATATATATATATGTGTGTGTGTGTGTGTGTGTGTCTGGCGTGTGTTTGTGTATGTGGTTATGTTCTAGCCCAGTACACCTGGAGTAATTTTAACCAAACTTGTTACATACAATATGTGGGAAAAGATGACGTGAAAATAATCGGAAATGACCGATACTACCGGAGTGTCGAATCCATAAGTCGTTGATTAAAGAGTCCAAATCAATATAGATTATTTTTTTCTATGTAACAGAAGATTGGGAGAAATAAACGTCCGGGTAGCACTGGACAAATGAGCTTGCAATTCTACAAATTTGTGGTGCCCCAAAATTAAAATATACACTATCAAATATTTCAGCAATATTATATATTTAGTAATAATACCTTTATGTACTTTCGCAAAGCAAGAGAGTATTAATGATGTGATATTTGATAAATATACCGCACCTTATATATTTTATAATTATCTTTAACCCTTCTATGGTTGTAATTTCTTGAATAGTCCTTTGAATACAGGGACCAGAGCAGTGCTTTAAAAAGACTTGAGTCAATAGTCGGAACGCTTAAAATAAGAGATAAACCCGAAATACAATAATAATAATAATAATAATAATAATAATAATAATAATAATAATAATAATAATAATAATAATAATAAATAATGCCTACATATTAGCCTTGGGCTCAGTGGTTGTGTTAACTTGGGATTCTGGCAGTGGCGGATCTAGCCCGGGGCCGGGGACCTAGACCCCACCAGTTTTAAGGGTGACGAAAATAATTTAAGGTATTATTTACGAGGGCTATCCAGAAAGTAGATTACGTTTTGGAATAAAAAATCAACAAAGTATAGGAAACAAATTTTATTATATACAGATGAAAGCCACACACAAATACTACTTTTCGACATAGTCACCATTCAAATTAAGGCATTTATCGTAGCGATGTACGAGCCTGGAAATTCCTTCGTCGAAAAATTCGGCCGCCTGCGACTTCAACCACTTCGTTACCTCTTCTTGCAGCTGTTCGTCGTCATCAAAACGCTGCATAGCCAGCCACTTCTTCATTGCTGGGAATAGGTGGAAGTCGCTCGGTGCCAGGTCGGGACTGTACGGCGGATGAGGAAACAACTCCCACTGAAAAGATTCAAGAACTTCACGCGTGACATTTGCCGTGTGTGGCCGGGCGTTGTCGTGAATCAACAAGATCTTAGAGCTCAACATTCCTCTGCGCTTGTTTTGAATTGCTCTTCTGAGGTTTTGCAGAGTTTGGCAATACCTTTGAGCGTTTATTGTAGTGCCTCTTTCCAGGAAGTCCACCAAAATCACACCTTTTTTGTCCCAAAAAACAGTCGCCATCATCTTCCTTGCCGACATTGTTTGCATGAATTTCTTGGGTTTTTGGGGATAACCTGTGTGCCCCCACTACATTGATTGCAATTTCGTTTCACAGTTCACGTGTTTCACCCATGTTTCGTCACCAGTAACGATGCGATCGAGTAAAGAGTCACCATCCTTATTGTAGGCGTCCAAAAAGTGCAACGCTGCAGCCATTCGCTGATTTTTGTGGTCCTCTGTCAAGATTTTTGGAATCCATCTTGCACAAAACTTGTGGTAACCAAGCTTTTCGCTGATGATTTCGTGCAACAAACTTCGCGAAATTTGTGGAAAACTCAAAGAAAGTTCCGTTATTGTGAACTTTCGATTTTCACGGACTTTAACATCGACTTTTTCGACAAGTTCGGCAGTCACTTTGCTGGGTCTCCCACTTCGATCTTCGTCGTGAACATTGGTTCGGCCATTTTTAAATCTTATGACCCACTGTCGCACTCCACCTTCAGTGATAATGTTGTCCCCATACACTTCACACAGCTGCCGATAGATTTCTATCGGTTTACAGTTTTTTGCTGTCAGAAACCTTATTACTGCACGCACCTCGCAGCTCGCGGGATTTTCAATTAACGCAGACATTTCAAACCGTCACAGTATCTTAACGGACCACAGCACGAACCTCTCACTAGCACGGCTAGATGCCGACTGAGCTGCGCAACGCTCTGACCCCAAGATGGCCGCGCTAGCCCCGCCCCTAGTGGACGCAGACGAAAACGTAATCTACTTTCTGGATAGCCCTCGTATATGTTTTTGAAACTTTACAGTAAACTCATTATATACTTCTCATTGTCTGGGGTCTGGCAGCCTCCCAGGTTTTACCTTCTAGATCCACCACTGGATTCTGGGATAGATCTCAACCACCGACTATCCTGAAAGGACTTTATCCTGGTTTTCCCAGTCACAACAGATAAATACCGGGATCGTATTTTAAATATCCAGAACCTGGCCGCTATTTTGCTCAAGTCTATCGATTGTGGAAACAGTATAGAAAATCTCCTTCAAATTACCACTTTTCTATTAAAAAAAAAAAAAAAAAAAGTGAACTTATATGTGTCTCTGACTTTTTTCTGTCTATCTTAACACGGCGAGTAGAAGACACTTTTTGCATGTGTCAATTGCAACCACCACAATACGACAAGTGTTACAAGCTTTTGTTTCTTCAGTTGCACAGCAACTCTGCTCGGATATTTTTCATCCACGGCAAAACGCCGGATAATATGAAAGGGTACACTTTTCATCCGGCAAACTGCCGGAAATGGATCCGGTAAATCGCCGGATAATGTGAAAGAAGCCTTCTTCTCCTCTTCATCTCTATACAATTATTCTCGTTTTTTTTATTTATTTATTTACGCACAACATACAATTTACTGGAAGTCTCTACTTCGGGTAATAAAAAAAACACAACGACCACACCGATGAACTGGTTATGTTTCCGAATGAATACAGTTTTAAATTGAAATTTAACATCCTTAATTTAATCTAATATATTACGGTGAATGATATTCTCTAGAGTTGAACGGAAGCTATTTATTTTCTCTTTATTCATTAAATTATTACTATGAGATTATAAATAATCTCAAATACCCCAAGATACAAAACATGGGGAACAATGTAATAGTATCTTATTTCAGGTGCAAACACTATCTAGTAAATACGGCCTTATGCACACATAAGTACAAAAGAAAGTTCCTAGCAATAATTGAGATTAGATTAAAAAGAATTGTTTCCGTTTCATACAAGATTTTCCTTAGATGATACCCATCACCCACGTCTCCTTTGCATAAGAATATTTATATAGTCTACTTAAAAATGTAAGAGTACCACTTCGAGCATAAAGTTATGCTCTGTGTGTGATGGATTTTCGAGGGGTTAATTCAGTTCGAGTTCGTTAACGATCGCACGATCAGTGATGATCTTTATTCCGAACAGTTGCAGCGGATGTATGCTGCACTACGCCAAAAAAAATATCATGCATCGGTGAACCAAAAGCGCGCCCTGCAGCAACAGGATAACGCAGAACTACATTTGGCTCGAAAAACGCAACAAATGCAGGAACTTGACGACATCTAACTGATGCTACACTTGGGATATACTCTAGTCCTGACCATGCGCCTTCTGAAATCACGATGTTTCATCAACCAACAGGAGTGGAAATAGCAGTAACTGACTTCTTTGCCTCTAACGACAAGACGTGGTATCGAAGTGAAATGAAAGAACTGGCAGGAAAAAGGCTGCAGACAATTCAATATGATGGGCTATACTTTGAATATTAACTTTCATTGTACTGCAATAAATACAGGTATGTTATGTACCAGAATATTGCACGACTTATGAGTTTTCCCTGTAAGGAAATTTGCCAGACTATAGACTGCTAATTGTTGAGCATCAAAATAATACATATTAGTGGCTTGTGTGGAGCGTCGATAGATAGATGTATCTACAGCACATTGTATTATCCGGTAGACATGCCCTATTTTACAAATATCCACGTTGGAAGATTTATGTTATTATTTCCCTTTTACTGGATTTTAAATATAGCACTGATTAAGGGAAAGAATACAGGAAACTGAAGAACAGACACTTGTTACACCATCTACCTAGAAACACCTCACGTCAAAGCAACATTGAAAAAAAAAAAGAACAAATGAAAGTGAAGAAAGAACAACAAAATGCAGTAAGACACGAGGTGTTTAAGAACGCCAACAATCTACACAGAAATTAAGATCATTCTGTAGATGTAAAACAGCCTTATCGTAATGTATAAACACCATTCTTTTTCATGCCTTCCCACCAAATAATGCATTCCGAAAAGGATCTTGCCCTCGAGAATACTACTACGTGTCCAGGAGTCTGGATCAATACGAGGCTTTAGCTACCTACTCAACTAAAGAGTATGGAAATGGTGTTAGATCCTCGAAGCACAAAGCAAACCCTGTACTTACGAACAGCCGAGAAACAAACAAGCCAAGGAATTAGTTGAGTACTATTTAAAGCACACATCACAAAGAATGAGTTAGGTTTTCGTATTAGTGTATGATGTCAAACTAAATTTATACGAAGTTATATCTTTAAAAAAATATTTTTCATTGTTAACTTTGCTGAATTTACTCAAAGTTCTAATTACGTCATAATATTCAATTTTGATGACAGTATTAAATTTCAGCATTTCATATCTCTGATAGATTTTCGAAATACGTATGTATCTGAGATTAGCTTATGCATTTAAATCTCTAACATGACTATAACATTCATATCTCTGGAATGACTTTCGGAAGAAAATGATCGCAATATTCTTAAATTTAACATCATGGTCACTATAATAGTCGACAATCGTTGCATTATTTGTAATAAATAATATGAGGAATATCCAGAAAGTAACTCACGTTTTGGAATAAAAAAAGAAGAGTTTATCATTTTTTATCATATTACACATCTTGCATTACTTTCCGACGTAGTTGACGTACAGCGGAGGACACTTCTAAATGGTACAGCCATATGGAGATTTACGGCTAAGGTGTACCATTTAGAAGTGTCCCCCGCTGTACAAGTTTAAGCACTTATCATATGTTAAACAAATTTACAAGTCATAAGTCGCCACCTGTACCTTCAACCATTCTTGCACGCTACCTTAAAGGTCTGCGCCGTCATCAGAGCGCTCCGTTGCTTGCCAGGTTTTCATGTTGGGAAACAAGCGATAGTCACTTGGTGCAAGATCTGGGCTATAAGATGGATGGTCGAAAACTTCCCAATGAAAGACCTGTAGGAGTTCCTAAGTCCTCTTGGCCGAGTGCGGGCGGCTGTTGTCATGAAACAGCAGGACTTCACTCAGTTTACCTCGGCGTTTGTTTTGAATTGCTTTCCGCAACTTCTGCAATGTTTCGCAACATGTTTCAGTGGTAATTGTTGCAATACGTTCCAAAAAGTCGACTAGCAGTACACTTTCCCATCCAAAAACAAAGCAGCAATAAAACAGTACTCGTTTTATTTTATTTTAACAACTATTAAGTAATATTTACCTCTAATCCAGTCTGTAGGGGTTTTAATTAGACAAAATTGGTAAATTTTTCTCATTTGGTGAGAAGTGTCCTTTTAGTTCAAAGGGTCATTTTTTAAAGTCGCCACCTCTTCGACGTTTACATCATCAGTATGGCAGTCATACCCAATATGGCTGCCGTCTCTGAGAGCGTAATAATATAATCGGTGTTTTCTTGGATTAGAGCTAATAAGTTAATAATAACTCATTTTGAAAAATATAATACAAATGAAATTTACTTTCTATCAACGCATGAAACCTACCTCGGTGTTATATGGCATGCCACGTCTTACGCTGGATATTTGTAACTTGATTCATTTTATGGTAGTTGTAGGATAAAAAAAAAGTCACACAAACCCGGCCAGTTTCATTTATTTATTTATTTTCAAATTTGATAGGTAGTGTTCTTTTGGTCCAAACAGTCAATTCCAATAGTCAATACTCCAATAGTCCCAGGTTCTCCAATTGCTGGACATTTGCATCATCCAATGTGACTCCCATATCCAATATGACCGCCATTTCTATAAGTGTAATAACGTAATCGCTGTTTTGTTAGATTAGGACTAATATAATATCATGTACAAATAAAATTTTCTTATTATCGACGCATGAAATTTCATGTCTCGCTTCTCTTCGGGTTCGTTAGCATCAGTGTCCGTATCTCCCAATTGTCTATTTCCCCGTTTGTACACTCCCAGTGCAAGAAAGTCCAGCACGACAGCAGCTACACTTTTGCACTCAAGTATTTTGCATGAGCAATGTATCATGTTCAGAGCGCAGGGGAATCTAACAGGATACAGGGATAGGATGTAGTTGTCCACTGACTTCTTTCTAGCCCCATTCAGTTGGAAGAATATCGTGCCCAAGTCACCAACGAATCTGGTGGTACACTATCTGGATATGCTCCTTGCAGGCACCGCTGGTTGGTTACAATGTCGCTAGACTCCATTTGGAGTTCAGTGCCTGGAGTACCACATTCGTTTATATGCAAAATAACGGAATGTGTTAATATAAGGTTTTCATGTTGACATGCATGGTACAGATGTAGCGTGAACTGTTCTCCAGCAGTCACTACTTCTTCAGGATCTGCGTTTGCAGTTTTGAAACGCAGATATGCTGATGATATGCTCCAACCCCTTGTCCTTCTATAACAATGTAATCATTTTTTTCTAACTTTTAGGAATGGAGACGATGTTGGATCATATCCTTACAGAGGGTGTATAAACTAGGATTAATTACAACTTCCAAGTTGTTTTGTAACTTCTGGATAACATACACTCTGTCTGCTCCATCACTTTTTCCAGGTTTTAAAAAGATACAGACTGGATGCAAGGGTGATGACTGTGCCAGTGTTTTCGGCCATTACAACAATATTATTATTTAAGCACATTCGAATAGCTCTGTTCACAATGAGACCTGTGTTGGAGGTGGCCTGCTTCACTGTCACTCACCTTTATTCAAGTGATCATTTAAAGGAGTAATGAAACTGGATTTATTTTTCTTCGAAAGAAATTGTGAATTATTTGAAGCAACTGTCATGCTTTCTTCAAACATTCTTCCTGTTGATGTGACAGGCACAGTTCTCCGTCTATGTTCTTCGTCCTTTATTGTAAGGGTGTCATACCCATCAAACACAACTATACAAGGAGCTCTGCAATGTTTCTGAATGTATGAGAAGTAAATGTAATACAATTCCTTGTATGTTACTCCTACAAGTCAGGGGATTGTATGAATCTAGTGGCCTCCATAAATCGCTGCTACGTCTTGTCCCATTACTTGTTCCGTAGCAGGGGAATACATTTCTAACAATGGAATAATACTTGCTTTGTTAGATTTTCTCTTCTATCTTCAAAGAGGGACAGAAGAAATTAAGCAAGCTCATGCGCAAGGCAGTATGTAATTTAATCGTTTCGATTGCACCACGTACAGCATTATATTAAACAGTTAAATTGATATAACTGGAACTTTGTTATCACCTAGAACAGTGCTATTCAACCGGGGGTACGCGAAGATGTTTTGGGGGGTACGTAATCCTGAAATATGCATATTTCTAATATTTATTAAATAATCATAGTTGGAGAAAATTTTAAAATTTCCCTTGTTATTTTTTTCGGACGTGCACTTTAGACCCTATCCCCCTGTAAATAGTGTAATTGGCACAATGATTGTCCTTTTGTTGGGACTCTATTTGCCTCCCTTTTTAATATACGTAACATGTGTATTAAGTTTAATAAGTTCATTTCGATTTAATTTATTTTAAACAGCTTTACGGGTACATAATTGGATGGAGAACTGTGTCTAGGGGTACGCGAGAAAAAAAGGTTGAATAACACTGACCTAGAATGATTGCACTGTTCGTGAACGACAGAGGTTTTTACTTTGTGGCGTCGACTTGACTTTACAGTGTATAGTTCTTTCCTACCATATCACACATAACTTGAATTCTACACTGTTCAGCTTCATCGCAGCTGACATCAGTACATCCAACAGTGCTACTTTGTATACTAATTTAGTCCCTGTGTTCAGAAATAGTGAATGATTCTGAAACTACTGTACGAACATCTTTATCATTTTAACAGCATGCCCTTTACGTGCTATCTGTATTTCGGTATGTCGTTCAGATATTACACTTCTAATTTGTGTGTACCCTTCACTAGTACTAACGATTTCAGCAGACAAGGGGATACAGAAGATTTACTTTGCAAAGGTATTCTTTTTTAACCAGGCATCAGTCTACCAGTAGTTTTCATTGTTGTCTTCAGCACTTTCTTTATTGCGATATCAGACCAAACTCCTAGCCACGCTTTACTTGACCTGCAGATTATGAAGAATTTTCGGAATTCTTCCGAAGAAATTACGTAGGGTAAACTCATAATTCGTTGCTAATACCAAAGAGCACTTTTTACATAATGGAAGTGATCTACTGCGTGGAAGTATGGTAGCATCTTCCGAACACTGTAAAGGTCAAGCTAAATCTCCAGTACGTTCACCACTAATGAAAAGACGCATAATGCCCATTTGGTCTGTATACTGCATTCATAGCTTACTAGTTCTAACGTTGTTTGCAGCAGTTTTTATTATTTTGTCAACGTTTTCCTTCATATTTCTCAAGTTTTCATTCTAGATTGCACATTTAACTGTTATCCTATTTCACACTAGTCGTAATCCAAGCTGCTGCAGCTTGGTAGATGTTCCATAGTTGAAATGATTCTGTTTAATTCTCAATTAAATAATCACCAAGAACACAACTGATCGATGATTTGAGAAACAGAAGACAATATTGGGAGTTGAAAGAGGAAGATGGAGATCGAAAAACGTAGACAAAACATTTCCAGGCCTAAATCTAAAATCTTAAATAAATAAATAAATAAACAAATAAATAAATAAATAAATAAATAAATCTACTCCCAGGACTTACCAAAAGGCAGAATACTTAATAATGATAAGTAATATTTTAGTTTCTTTCTTAATTGCTTTTCCATATAAACATAATCTTTCCACTTAATTCTACACTGTACTGGCACTCATCATCTTCATCCAAAACTGACAACGACCTTAAAAAAGATGAAGACATATTTCTATTTACTGGTCTACCTGGTTTACGTGCTGCATCAGATGTTTGCGGGTAACGTAGAGGTAGACAACTGTTAGGCTTGCTGAATAGCTGATAACAATGACGATGATACCGAGCTTCTGCTGCAATCAAATCTACGGCACTGTCAAGATAAGATTCAATGAATTTTTCTCATTTGTCAGAATGGCTCTACTACACTTGCTAATGATGTCTTTCACCTGAAACACAGCTTTCCCACCAATAGTACTGTGGTAGTTGCCAGGTTGATATTTAAAGTTGAAACTTGGTGGCTCGGATCTTCGGATGCAACCAGGTTCATTCACTCAGTCTACTAGTAATAGAAGCTGCTTTTATACTTTAGATAATCGGACTGGGATGTGCATTTGGTCGAGACTTTCCTAAGCTGGTTTAGGATGTCGTGAAGTCCACCACTTCTACGCACAATTCAATGTGTAAGTGTTTGAAGACCTTCGCTCACTTTCACAATTCCAGGACTTCCCAATGCTTCGTCATACAATAAACAATATGCAATGTCCTTAGACTCCATGACTGAATTAAGTTATTGAATAGTTTTACTCTACTGGAAGAACATTTTTATTACATTGTCATTAATTATTTAATGAACTAATTGTAATTAATTAATACACGCACGACAATGACAAATAATTGAACACAATATGCAACGTGGGATAATTAGTGTGGTCTATCCGGAAAATATTCACCAAAAACTTAAACCAAATTACTCTGTAATCGTAAATATACATTTAAGCCTTAAGTATATCTTAATCCATAACTACCATAAAATGAATCAGATTACATCTATCCAGTGTAACACGTAAAGTATTCCACACAAATACGTTCGTGAGTCGATAGAAAGTAAATTTCATTTGTAAAATATTTGCTAAGATAAGATGACTATTGTTGTGATATTAGTCGTAATCCAACAAAACAGTGATTATATTATTACACTCTCAAGAACAGCTGCTATATTGGGTATGACTGCCATACTGGATGACGTAAACGTCGAAGAGGCGGGGACGTACATGAAATGACACTTTGGATCAAAGGATACTATTCATCAAATCTGGAAATTTCATTAATTTTGTCCAGGTTTGTTTGATTTTTTTTTCCCTACAGACTAAAACTTATTGATATTGCGTGAATAATTACTAAATGGAGTTATTACATGAAAACTATATGCTCTTGGTTTCACTATTCTGCAACAGTACATCGAAAAAAAAAAAAACATAGGATTTCTAAAATTAATGCATACACTCTTTAGAAAAGAAAATATCATTAATTAAGGTATACAGTTCTTACGTCTTGTGTACCTTAAATACGTACTGTACACATGTTCAAAAATGGCCATCTTCAGGTGCAATAAATCATAGACAACGACGTCGGAGAGTGACATATCGATTGATTATTTCTAATGACACAGCATCGTAAACCGGCTTAATTTGCTCTCTCTGATCTTTCAGTATGTTCAGAATTGCATGTATTTTTTTTTTTCATTTCTATATTTTTGCAAATTCAATATATTGGAAAATATCCGTAATGTTTATGCTTGCAACGAAATTTATAAGTGATTCAAGCATTGCTCTCTATCTTGAGAGGTTCAGTTTAGTTGTCTAAAGAATTGACGATAGGTCAATCTAATACATTTTCTACCATTTGTAAAATAGAATGTTATAATCTGAAGATTTATAACATATGTATCAATTTCTCTGGGTCACCAGAATTTTGAGGATTTCCATCAACGTGCCAATAATCCAAAATCATTAATTTTGCAACTAAAACAAATAATGTCTTTATTATGGTATTTTAACAAGGAGAGGAAGATCTTCCTCCGTGAAAGGAACTTGGTTTCCTCATCTTTCATTATAAATTGACTTCATTCAAATACCAAAATTATTTTCAGACGTGGAATGTGATAGACAGGTTTTCCCTTAAAATTTTTGATGATAATTTGTTTCTTACGTAAACCATCAACAGTAATAATCCCAGACTATTGAGATATCAATCGAAGTTTTCAAAATTCTAGTGTTCCAGAAAAATTAGTAGATATATTATGAATCTTCAAATTATATTCTATTTTAAAAACGTTAGACAATGTAGTAAACTACCTATCGTCAATTCTTTAGACAACTGCACTAAACCTCATAAGGCGCAGACCATTGTAGCCATAAACATGACTACGAATATTTTCGAATAATTTATTCTGAATTTGCGAAAAACATAGAAACGAAAAGAACATGAACTTGTGAACATTTTATAACGCAAAATAAACAAACAGTGGAATGGTGCAAGAAGTGGACCATAACAAAAATACTACTGAAGATAAGAATTTCTAGAATTAGTCTCCAAAACTGGGTCCGTAAGTTTTACATAATTTTCTAGTAGTGACAGAAATATGTGTTGCTTCAAATTAGCATTTGGTTTCTGGGGCAATTATCAATTTACTTCGACAATTTAGGAAGCATATTTTCTTTGCTCACTGCTATTGGTTATATTATTGCTTCTCAGAACTTTTTTTTTCTGTCGTAACGATACTTTCTCTCCTATTTGATGCGACATAAGTTCGGACCTCTGTATGTTGCTTTAAAACAGTATTAGGTCACAATGGTATTATTAACATTTGGTTTTGTTCAAAATTCTGAGAATAAGTTTTCTGTTCAGATTATAAAAAATGTAAATTCCTTTTTATTGTTCAGTTTCCTTCATTTATTTATCCTGTTTCTTCTTAATTTTGTTTTAATTTTCTTATATTTATTGAATATAATGGGTTTGTTCCTTGATATTTTCAAAAGAATTCTTGTTTCATTTCCTAGATTTGGAAATGGGTTCATTGACAAGGTATTGAACCCGATTGTGGTCTTTTTTACTGGAGTTCCTGCAAGTAACTGAAACTCCAGTAGAAAAACGCACGACTTTATATTGCAGGCACTATTCTACACTTTCTAGTTCGGCAAAATTTTCCTGTGATTTCCTAGCCAGCGTATGCCCCCGATTTCTTGCCACTTGAACACGTCTAGTCGATTGTAACACAAGGCATCCAATACCTACGAACTCGGCCAACTACAAATGATTAGCTGCGTCATGGTGTCGAAAACGCATTGCTTGCCATACCCCAGGAAGACATCCAAGGACTCATCCTCTCGATGTCTCGCCATGTGCAGCCATTCTGACCACCCATGATAGACTGATAAGCTACTGATAATCGCCAGTTTAACTCCACTATCGCTACGTTGTCACGTATCGCACACAAAGATAGGTTTGGTTATTTGCCACCTGTACCATCAGGTCTCTGCTTACCAACTTGGACACTGCTATCTTATTTCCATCTTAGGGTTGTATTTTTAATAGCGAGCAATGTATGCATTGAAAGGAAAGTCTAGCGAAACAACCTACTATAAAACGCTTGATTCTTTAAAAATAATCTGAGAAATAAAAACTATTATTGTATCTATTATTTTCGTTTCGCTAAATCTGATTAATCTCAAACGGTATTCCCAGTAAAAACTATTATTATATCTATTATTTTCGTTTTACTTCGCTAAATCTGATTAATCTCAAACGGTATCCACAGTATCTAAGTTTTCGACTGTAAGTTTTCGATAATTCTCTCATTTTCTTCTTTCTTTGGAAAAATATTAACAAATAAACTACTCAAATGATGATTTTTTTTTTTTAACGGAATTATAATTCAGGTCATAGAGGGTTAAAGTAAGCGTCTCGGTGAGACATTTTAACTTTTGTTACTCATAGACGGACTTTTATTTGAAATAGGTGGGAAAGTTTCGAGAATTTGATGAGTACATAAGTAACAGTTTCATATTCACCTTGAACATTCTTTTACTCTTTAATATTCTTCGTTTTTTTTTCTTCGATAATTTTCGTTTTTGAGTAACTTTTTATAATATGTAGATTACTTAGAATTTGCAATCGGCTTGGATGTGATTTAAATAACGCCTTTATAGGCGTTAAAAGAAGAAAGAAAGAAAAGACTCGTATTTTTAGCTTAAAACCGCTACTAATATACAAGCCTCTGTCCTACCGGAAGGCTCTTCCGGAAGGACTTTTGTACACGAGCCGCCGTCCTGCTGGCAGGGCGCAACTCCTCAACGGAAAGAATGTGTTTGTCCTTCCGGAAGGACGGAAGCCTTCCAGCAGTATACATTTAAAATATACAATAAACAATATAGGAATAGGTTTAGTGTTTCCCAGTTATCACCGAAATTCGCACTACTCCACATATTATTGCTGTTTGGTGGATCAAAATAGGGAGCGTAAACGCACACACGATCACCTTAGAAAACATCCCGCCATTTCTGAATTAACAGTCGTAGAGCTCGTGCTCTTTCCACCAGGAGAACTTTTCGTCCTGCTGGACGAATACAAAGTACTCTAATTTATAAACATGGTAGAACTTTTAGGACGTTATATCCTTCTGGAAGGACGTTGTACGTTCTAAGATTATAGTTTATCTGGGCGACACAGTGAACAATGTGTGTGGCAATGATTTAAAATTTCACTTTAACATTATTTGATTAAAAGTTGTTAGCTGAAGAAAGGAACGGGATGACGAACACAATCCACTGTGAAGAAATTAATGGAACGAAGCAACTGGAAGGAAACGAGAGACACGAGAAAACTTGCACACATATGATACTATCCAATACAAACTCACATATTGCAGTCTGCCCAACTTAGTTAATATCAAAGGGGACAGATTGGTACAAAGCCATCACGTCAGCCTTTTCTTTAAATAAAATAAAATAAAATAAAATACAACAACAATAAAAATAATCTTCAAACTCAAAACATTTAATAGTTTTCTTTTATAACCCTGATAAAAAATAACGAACAGATTAGTATAGTACGAGTAAATTAAAAAAAAAAAAATGCTTAAAAGCACGCAAAATAAAACGCAATAGGAGTAACAAGGAGTCCAGATCATGCTTACGAAATACGACCTCTTCTACGGGAGATTTTTTTCTCAACAGATAATAAACACACGCAGATCAAATCAATATTTTCGTTTTCTAAGTTAAGCGTTCACGTTGCACGAACTGAGTTCTACATCAATGGAGATGGAGAAGGGTGAAAATTTAGGGCGTGAAAAGAAATCAGACTGACAAGAAGTGTTTCATGACTAAGAGAAAACAACGATCCCTAAAAGATGATAAGAAGGAGAGCAGCGCGTATGATAAATTAGTCTCTCGATGTGCTGCTAATTACGATCCTTTTATCGTAGTTTCAGAAAAAAGATACAACGTTGTTCTTCTTTTGATTTATGTACAAACGCATCAAAAGATAATTAAAACACTCTCACTCGCTTTTCTTCTTTCTTAAAATAAATAGCAGCAAGGAATAATATTGCATTCGAGTAAGTAGGGCTCATCCTAAAGCTGAAAATGTTGAATTCAATTTAATCAACAAAACTCACTATACTGATTGCGTGCGTTCATTCATTTACAAACGCCGAAACTGAAATTCATTGAATTCCTCCTTATACATACAAGTTTAATCAGAACTCAAGTACAAGTAGTAGTAGTAGTAGTAGTAGTAGTCTGGCTCAAGAAAACTGGACTATTCTCTAAAACAGTGGGATTTATGATCGCCACCCAGGACCGAGTCATACCAACCCGAAACTAGTGTAAACAGGGTCGGATCCAGGATTTTCTGAGGGGGTGCACCAAATAACTGCCAGTACATTAGAATTAAATTTGAAGTTTTTAAATGCCTTTAGGCATCTGTGCTGTAAATGAGCAATTGCCCTGGAAGTGCTAAGTGTCTGTTCTCGCTGAATCCTTTTCGTTCAACCTTCAGAAAATGGACTGAAACTATTGAGTTTGCAAAACTCACTGCTAACTTCTCACTTTAGGTAGTGTATAATTATAACGAAGGGCAGGGGTGCACGTGCACCTTTGCACCCACCTAAATCCGGCCCTGACTGTAAATATATACTGAAGCAAGAAGTACCGGATGAAAAATACAGAAACTGCAGAGACACGCCAGAAACTACTGAACACATCACAGGCTCATGCCGTACAATGGCTCCCACAGACTATCTAATAAGACACAACAATGTTGAAAAAAAAAAAAACACACACACACACACACATTCAATAGTTTTTGGCACATAACATGGAACTGAATGCCGATACCAAGCCATACTACAAATATCAGCCAAGTCCAGTACTTGAAATCGACAAATACAAACTCTACTGGGATCGAGAAATAAGAATGGATGTCACGATACCTATAAACAGACCAGACATCACTGTTATCAATAAAATTGACCAAGAAGTAACCCTCATAGATGAAGCAGTACCGGTAGCATTAACTCAAAACATACATACAACATTCAGTACGAAAATAAGCAAATATAAAGACCTGGCAGATGAAAACAAGAAGCTATGGAAATGTCAGAAAGTTACAGTAAGACTAATCATTATCTCAGATACTACAATTGTCCTAATTGTCCTGTGATGCAACTTCAGTCATAAACGGAAAACTTCTAACAAATCTACAAAAATCAGTTATACTAGACACCTGTCACATGGTCAAAAAGTTCTTTAGAGATAAAGAATTCTTCAAATAATTTGCACTTGCCAGATACAGCCATCAGAGTATTAAGCTAAAACCGCATTAAACCGAGACACAGTAATAATAATAATAATAATAAAACAAATACAATTATAATTACGGGAGTTGGGAACCTAGGTATAGCCCAACAGAATGATTTATCGCTGGCTGAATTGCAGTTAGAGCTAAATATGCCGTCACAAGCCATCACACTGTGGAATACGGAAGACAATAGCTAGAAGTACTTCATTCTGGATCAACTACTGTAAGTAGATGTCAATAAAGTGTGCAGTTCACTGGCGTATCTAAAGGCATGGAGGCCCCCGCAGATAGCGTGGAGTGAGGCCACTTCTCTACGTCTGACTTTACGATTTGGGGACCCCTGATGGCTTGGGGCCCCACAATGCAGGGTCTGCGGGGTCCTTATTTACGCCACTGAAGGAGATAGTTAATATTTCCTACAATTTCAGTGTCTCGGACATTGTTGTCGAGCAAGATTTGGGTTGTATTGTAGTTTATGGATTGATTTTGTTTAGTGGGGACGTCAGCAGCTAGGCCATTTGTTCCCATCACAACAAGAACAATGATCGACGTAAGCTCTATCTTGGAGAGGAAGATGGTACAACTAATACAAGAGTTTTATGTTTTTTATTAGTATATTACCACACTAATGATCAAAACTACGTATTTCTCGGACTTAGGTGGGGGCAATTGCCCCTGTGCTCTCCCCAAATGACGCACCTGGGTAAAAGATTGAAAGGTTAAATATGAAATGTATAACAGGAAAAAAAAAAAAAAAACTTAGCGTCATCAATTTCAATCTACGAATAAAGGTGAGCATATGGTTACAAAAGGCCACATTCTCCAAGAGCTGATTAAAATTTTCAGACAGTTCTAAACGTCCTCTAAGGCCTGAGTATCCTAGATATTCTACAATAATGTGCTAGCTAAAAGCTCAGCTTTTGTGGTTTAGCGTCCCTTTTCAGCTCCAATGCTCAATCAAACTTGAATCTAAAGGTTAAATTTGAATTACACAGGTTACATCGCGAATCAAACCTGGGTCTTTTCCATTAAACGAAGTAACAATTACACATATCTATAGGGCAAGATGTTAATGATGGGGACACAAAACACATTGACAATATCTCAGAGGAAGCGCTATAGATAGATCAAGTGCTGACTAGAATGGACGATGCTGAGGAAGTATTAATTATGGTAATAGCAACGATACTGTTATTATGTGAAACATTCATTTCTTTCTAAAAGTGTATACAAGAGGAAGTCAGCACAACATAAATGGCATCTAAGCTGTGGGTACGCGACAAAATGTGCTAAGTACTGACTAATAATGCACAGAAGTGTTAATAAAATATATACAGCACCGGTTTCCAACCTTGGAACGTGCTCTCTGGGGGACGAGACGAGCGACCAAATGGCAGGGGCTATTCATAGAAATAAATTACATTCGTCAGTACAAATGTTCCAATAAATAGCCATTAAAATTAATTTCCCCACAAACACAACATAACTATTGAGTAAGAATTGCGATTGCACAAATAACAAAGCAGGTAAAAAAAAAAAAAAATACAATGGCATCCAGTAGTTTTGCTGAAAATAAATATAAATTGCTGAGAATTATTATTAATAATACTGATATTAATAGTACTCTAATATGGATTACTACCATCAGTAAATCAGATGTAATCAAACCAATTAAATCAAACACAGATCAAGACAACGCTCCATATTATATACGTTAATAAAATGTATAATATGGAGTGAATGAACTAGCAGTTAGTTTGTCAAATATATGAAATATATGTAATAACTCACTATGTTCTACTATATTTCCTTCAATTTGATAGCAAGTGTATACAGCCCAGTACATAAATCAAAATACCAGCAACTACGGGCCAATTGCTCTAGTCAATGGATTTTCAAAGGCATTCGAGTACATTATACATAAACATTTACATTAAATTGAAAGAAGTATTTAAAGTGAGTCGCAACATGACTTCTACAGGATGTTTCAAAATAACACCGACAGCGTTTGGAAGGCGATTCCTGACACAAATATAAGACAAAAAGTATAGACTAAAATGGGTGTAGAAATGCTTCCTTTCGGCGCTATGGGCTGCCTGAAATTTGTCGGAAAAATGCAAAAGTACCCATAATTCGAGAACAAAATGTCAGATCGAAGCAGGGTAAAAAGGAATGTTTATTACTTTTAGTCGTAGATTCCATACATACACAACTTGACTTAGCGCAGGAGCAGCACAAGAGTGACCCCCACAGAAACTAAAGAGTTTCTGGCGTATTTTATCAAAAATTGAAAGAGGTAAAATCTAGTACAATGTTTTAATGAACAAAAATCATTGTGTATCATTCAAGTTAGAAAAAAAAAAATGTTTAGAATTCGCGAGAAGTAGAGATACACATGTTTGATTTACTTTGTCTCAGTACAGAATGAATTCTCGGAGGAAGAACATCCTGATACACCCATTCAGTGTATGACATCATTTACACACACACACACACACACACAAACTTAATGGGAGGAAGAAGAGAGAGGAACAGAAGTTGCATGCTGCACCGATGAAGATGCTGCGATGGATTTGTGGAGTGACACGGAAGAACAAAATTAGGAATAAAGGATCGGAGGAACAGTCAAGGAAGACCAGCAGTAGCAAAACTCCAAGAAAGTAGACTTCGAAGGTTTAGGCATGTAAATTACCGAGTGGATGCTATAGAAATGAATGGGAAACGAGTGTGAGGTCGACCAAAAAAGAAGTGGGGAGATTGTGTGCAGGGTGGTGTCACAGAGGATATGACAGAAGACAGAAAGAGGCAGAGGACAGTGTTCCTTCTTCCGTTCGAAGATACCAGGGTCATGGCAAACCGTTGCACAGGCGTTATAGATACACTGTTTTCAGTCGTTGACATCGTTGACAGGAGTAGTGTACACCACACTCCTAATGTATTCGCACAGATAAAAATCTAGTAGATTCAGGTCTGGAGACCGGACAAGCCAATGGGCTGGACCTTCAAGCCCGATTCAACGTCTTAACACACGTTCGTCCATAACAGGTGTTCGTACACGACGGGGTCGACCAGCACTCAGAATGGCAGTTGGTACGGTCTCTTTCACACAGGCGTCGAAAATTGTTGCAAACACCCTGTATGATGGTTGGCGTCTGTTAGGAAATCGTAGCCCCATTGTTATCTGCAAGATCGTACATGAATAGTATGTCGGCCTGTTCGGGGTTTCAATAATGCACTGTTTTAGTCGACTTCCGTCACTAGGCCTTTTCAACACTCGCAGCACAATGACCGCACTCGTGTGCGGTAGCATCCTGAACACAAGCGCTAACTGTGTATGTGAACCGAACAACTACGTATTGAACATCAGCGCCACTTCTAGACTTCCATAGATCAACATCTCTGAGATTATTGGTTTTTGATATCTACCGCTTTCAATTTACTGTTCCCACGCTAATTCTGCCAATATGCCCAATACGCTATGTTCAAAGAATCTTTCCCTTACCTCAGTGTCAGAAATCACTTCCGAACATTTGTTACATTAAGTAAGTTATATCTTGTAAATCTTTCTCCATATTATATATATATATATATATATATATATATATATATATATATATATATATGAACTAATTCTTAAGAAATGTAGTTAAATAATTTCAGAAAATAATTTTTTCTTTAATATTTACTTAAAAAGTAACAAATTTGTTGTAGATGGCATATAATTCTCTTGTATTATGATAGAGAATTATCAAAAGATTGTTCGTGATTGCATAGAATTCATGAAAGACGTTTATTTGTAAGGCAATAATCCGCCTTAACTGCTTCTAAGAAATCAAGGAGAATGGAAGTTATATGTTTCCTTTCTTTAGTTTTACAATGAAACTACGATACACTTTCAACTATGCAAATTTTCAACAGCAGTGAGTTGAGGTACTAATTAGGGATGCGCACGAATCGAGTTTGAAAAATTGCTCGCTCGTTTAGCTCGTTTTGAAATCATTGCCTGATTAGACTGGAAAGCGAAAGCGGAAAGAGAAATGTAAGCAGTAATGTGGAATATTTTTAGTGTTGCTCACGAGGTGAGAGACTGCTCGCATCTCGCCTCGTCTCGATCAACAAGACGACAATAGATTTTTATAACGAGACAGCCTCCAACGTCGTGAGCAGTAACATAAGTATATACTGTAGTTCTCACTACTAAGGCTGAGACCTGCACGATAAAAGTTTTGAGCCGAGGCAGAAGCCCAACCCGTGTAGGCATGTTAACTGGCTTAGCTCGGTTCAACTGAGAGAACCGGCTCGAGCCGGCTTGGTTGAGATGAGGCACCGATTCGGCTCAGGTTAGCCATAGCTCGGTTCGTTTGGGTGGGTGAGCTGTTGGGTCGGCTCGATAAGAAATGAGCTGTGAGCCGAGCTGCTCGAGCCGTTGAGAACCCTAAACCCGGACCAAGCAGTTTTGAACATGTGTGGCCGGCGCCCTCTAATTTTTAACGATTTTTGGTTCGAGCCCGGATATTTGCTCCTCCGGAACTCAAACCCAGAACCTCGTGAACGATGTCCTTGCCTCCTAGACTTCACGACTACCGAGTTCAGCAGTCAACTAGTTTTTAGTATTCAGATACAAACCGCACATCTTTCATGTTTATACACGTTATAATAATAATAATAATAAACGTTATAGTAGTAGTAATATCATTGATAATAATTATATTGTCTATGTAGGATAGTTGAAGAAAATACTTGAAACTACACACAGCATTTGGTTCGATTTGGCTCGACTTGACTCGACACTCGAGTCAAATTTGACTCCAGTTTCGAGTCGAGTTGGAGAAAATTTTTCGAGCCGAGTTCTCGAATCGACATCAAAGATGTCTGTCTCGAGTCGAATGATTTTCAATGAAAACTCGCTCGAACTCGCTCGTGCCCATCCCTAGTACTAATGATAAATAAAAGTAAAATAACGGAGACTTTTCATTAGACCAAACATTAAAATAAATAAATAAAATGTAGATCATTCTGTATCAAAATAAGGGATTATCATTTATTATTGTTTTGATGCCCCATTGTTTATTCATACACAAGATAGCTTGATGCGCTATCTAAAAATAGACAAAATTAATCAAAATCTAAGAATGTAGAGTAAAAAGAGTTGGTAATTGGAGATGAAATTCTAGAGAAAATATCCTTTTTTTTTCACGTAGTATTTTATGACTATGTTACATACTCCGTGACGTGATTCATTAATTAAGTGAAACAAAAAAATATTTCTTGTATAAGCATTTTTTGAGCTACTATCTATCGAAATTATTCTCAACTGACATCCAGCATTTTCTTACAATCGTTACCATCATAGATATCACTGTGGAACACGAAATCTGTCCTTTAAATGAAAATATGATTTTCTTATGTATTTTTGCATGAGAAAGTCAAATCTGTAATTAATTTTCATGTATCATGTATCAATTTTGTGAAAATTAAACAGTTTGAAATTTTGTATTGTGAATTACTGTATTTTTAAGGATGGTGATGAGATATGACTAATATTTGGTTTGGTTATTAAAAAATTAGCGTACCTTTTCAGGAGCGAGATTATATGAGACGTGGGCCTACAGTTTAAGGTGGAATCCGAGCCACTGTGTCATTCAATGTTCTACTGGGAATCGAACCCGAGACCCCATGCACCAAAGGTGCGCGCTCTACCCTTTAGACCATCAGGGAGGGCAGAAATGTGTTTAAGATAAAAATTGTTGCATTATACCTTACACTATATGCTCATTTAAACATCATCCAAGCGACAATTTTTCTTCTTTACAGAAGAAATACGCTGCCAAAAGGGAGGATCTTCTCATCCCCCTAATTTTCTCCTACTGCGTAGGAGTCTTTTTCTGTGTTATACGAGGAAACACTAGTTTCTCATATTTCTCCTCACTCTTTATCTTCATTTCAGATAAGCAGCCCATTAAGATCTAGTGATAAGCGAGTTCAGATTTATGTTGCCAAACTATGCTGCCGTATGGTCTATCATTTAAGTAATTTTTGGTTCTATTGTATTATTTGCTAACTGGTATTTCATTAGGAGTGGTCAGATCTGTTGCATTGTATCATTTTTGGTAGTGTATGCTGTGCACCTACGTTTCAAAAAAGTACTGAATAAACGTTCTACGTGCAGCAGAGTGCAATGTGCCGTGCGTGTAAAAATAAACCTGACTTATTTTGCTAGGTGTGGTGATGAACTTATATCTAATACTCATAAAGCAGCCTTACACCTTTATTTAAAAAAAGGTTTATTAACTGACTTCGCTGTAGACAATTATGGGTCTTGGGCCATACACATATATTGAACTGTGTGTTCCAGGAATTTGAGAAACTGGCTACAAGGAAAACGTAGTTCTGTGAAATTTGCTGTTCCTATGATTTGGTGCGAACAGATAGATCATGTAACTGACTGTTACTTTTGCTTGACAAATGTTTAGATCTCTAAATCTAAACATCAGATTCAGTACCAAAATATAAAGTCAGCTATTCGACCAGTTCCTCACAGTAAAGATCTTCCAGTACCTAAAGCTCAAGAACGTTATACTATTGATTCAGAAAAAAAATACATCAGACGTTCCAAGCAACAGGGAAGATGTAGACTTTCAGCCATCTACATCCCTGTCAACGTCACCTCATTTGTTCACACAAGAAGAGCTTAACGATCTTAAACGAGACTTAAATCTTCCTAAAATAAAATCGGAATTGTTGTGCTCCAAGCTTCAAAGTTGGAATCTCTTAGCTCAAGATGTTAAAATAAGTTTGAAGTAAGACATCTACATCTATGCAATAAGCAATGCCTCCATTTTCAATAAAATTGTCCTCAAAATGACTTTGTCGTTTTCTAAACAGTCTTTGAGACATGAACATAATATCACAGAATGGCGCTTATGTATTGACAGCTTCAAACTAAGTCTGAAGGCAGTGCTTCTCCATATGGGAAATTTTCACCCATCCGTTCCTGTAGCATAAGCGGCTCGTACAAAGGAGACGTATGAAGTATGAGTACGATATTGGACTTCACTGAATATAAAAAATCCAAATGGCATGTGTGGGGACTTCTGGCTTCAAAGACAAGATTGCATTTCTATCAGCAAGAACATATCTCGTAAACAAATTGTGAACACTCAAGATGTATTTTTGCCACCATTTGATATGAAGTTTGGGTTGATGAAGATTTTTGTTAAAACACTAGACAGAGAAAATAAGAAATTCGAAAACTTAAGTGAGACAAAACTTAAGGAGTATTTGTTGGTCCACAGACTAAAACCGCCATGCGGGATGAAGACTTTGAAACGAAACTCTCTGAAATTGCGAAATCAGATTGGCTATCATTTAAATCGGTATGTTCAGGTTTTCTTGGAAATATAAAGGCTGAAAATTATAAAGCTATTGTTAGTGACATGGTGCGCAGTTTTCAACTCATGGGATGCAACGTGTGTCATTAAAATTACACTTCTTGTATTCACATCTTGATCTTTTCCCTCAAAACCTCGGCGCAGTAAGTGATGAATACGGAGAATGATTTCATCAGGACATATTTTAAAAGCGTTAAAGGGGAAAACGGACTGAAAGTATGCTGGCTGAGTACTGCTGTTCTATCATCAGAGAGACTCCAGAAGATGTCTACAAACGTAAACGATAATATATATTATTTAAGACTTAGAACTTAGATTTCTGCGCTTTCGGCATCTATGGCCATGTTAGCCTGTCATGTTTGAGGGAAACGTCCCTCGGTGAACACACTATCCAGGGGAAGGGAAGAAAGAAAGGATTGGGGAAGGAAGGAAGCGGCCTGGAACCTATATTAGGTACCAGCCCGGCATTTGCCTGGTGTGAATGAGGAAAATTCAAGAAAACCTCATTCAGGGTGGCTGGCCTGAAAAAGCTATTCACACTTTTTCGACCGAGTGCCCCCACCGGCACGGCTCGCACCGAAGGTGAGAGCGTTAGCGACTATGCTACGCGGGGCCACTCTCCTGCACATTATGTTGTTCATCTTAAACTCATATGGCCTGGGATCGAACGGATTCTTCGAACAAGAGGTGAACGCTCTACCACTAACCCACATTGCCATTATATACTAAAATGAATTTAATTTATAAACTGCCTTAGTAGTTCCCTTCCCTTCCAGATAGGTTGTCATACGAATCTACCTTTCTATTTTCAGCAAATTGTATCTCTGAAATGGCATATTTCTCGGCCACTCCTACCAGTACCAAAAAACACTCAGAACTGTTTCGTAACTTTTACTTAAGTATACTGAAGTCACACCGCCATACGTTATTGCACAATACCGTTATCTGTAGTTAATTCCAAAGAAGTGGATTAACATTAAAATAATATCACAACACTTTTTTTCAAAACAGCAATAAACGACAGAATACATGGTTTCCATGGTCGTTTCTCTGTAATATCTCATTTCTGTTATTGAACATCAATGCAATTATCTTCGCTATTGTCATTTTAAATTTATTAAATTCTTGGACTACGATTACATTACGCTCCTACTACATATTTCACGAATCTGCTACTGTTCCTTACGGATGTCTTGACTTAAAAAATTACATCTAAACATCTTTTGGATATTGGGTTTTCTTTACAAACATGTAAACAGTTGCTACTGTTTTTTTTAAGCTCATGTTACGTACTCGCATGCGATTCTTTTCGATTTCTATTGGGTACTTTTCGTTTGTACACCAAAGAGAAGGAATGAAAGGAAAGAGGGAGAGAGAGAAAGAGAGAGAGAGATGGAGAATGAAGTTATTTTTATGAATGACAGCATTATCCACGGACAAAGTACTATTTCGTGCAACTTCAACTTAACTGTTGGATTATAGACACACTTGTCGCGGTCAGACGAATGCACTGACATGTTTGCATAAAAGCGTGCTGGTGTTTGTGGAGCGGGATTTGTGCCAGCAGTCGGGATAAAAGGGTAGCGGGGAGAAGTAAAAAGTGATGGTGGAGGATGCGTCTCCACAGATATCGATTCTAGGCTACGAAGAGTAAGCTCGTCACGGCCTGGCTGTATTCGTATATTCTCGGTATGAATCGGGATTCGTTCGCTTTCTTCCGATTCCCCCGCCACAGAACAGGTAGATCTTATGGCTCATTCAGGTGTTCAACTGCCCCAACTGCAACACATCTCCCCGTCCTACCCTACACTCATAGTTGATTGAAGAATGTGAATGTACACGTTACGTCGTGCAGCAATATATACCCATATCACATGTTCATGCGAAACTACACACATTACCATTCCCACACTTAGAAACGCGTATCTATATTTATTAGCAATGCCAAGAATGGCATTAATTTTTGAGATGCGATATGGGTATGGCATACATGAAAGATTTTGAATATTGCAGAAATAAAAACAATTCCCGGTAAGTGCAGAAGTCATGCGTCCAACAATTACGGACCAGCTCGGCGTAAGTCGTAGCGATTGCAAGTGCCGTGCCGAGATGAACCATGCCGTATCGAACCGAGCATAACCGATCCGAACCGAGTTCTGCTCTTGGTGGGAGTCTTTAGTCGGCAGAGCAATGCAGTGCTACGCTACGCTAGTGGGAGTGACCGACGACGGATGGGCAAAGTCAAGGAGGCAAGAGTAGATCGTACACACCACTTGGAGTACCCCCCCAGTCTCTGCCTGGAGTTCCTCACCTCGACTACCATATTTAGCGGTTTGTAACACGTGGGGAATATTGAGGAATCCTTGGAAGCTATGTTTAGCTTGTTCCCAGATACAACGTGTGCGCTGGTTCGTCCCTGCTGGTGGAGAGAAGCTAGGTCACACCCAGCGGGTTATCAGGTCAGGTAAGGTTACTGCATCTCTGAACAAAATTTTCACTTTTTCTTCTTTGACAGCCCCTCCCCTCCAATCATATAAACCACAATAATAATAAAACTACTACCGTCAGAAAATGACTAACTTAAGGATTTCATACTCAATGTCATCACTGTGTTTTTCCCAACACAAGATTTCTAAAGTTCTCAGACAGATATTTATATTTGAAGAATGTGTAGCTAATTTCGCCCATCGCTCCGTTACCAGGAAATTAGCTTATACGGGACCATATGGCAGCTGAGCGAAAGAAGGCGAAACCAACCCCGTTAAGATCTATATTGATAACAGCGCGACACACAAGCAAACATATAGGGAAGCTGTGGATCACACAGCACATACATAGACACACACACACACACATATATACACACATCACACTAACGCTTGATTCGCTTCAGGCTACTTTAGTACGGAGACAGCTGAGAACAGATACACTATTTTTGTGCCTATCATCTTTGCTCTATTTCTGTGGACTGGCCCTGAAAACCCCTTCCTATCATGCCCTCCCTTAGCAACCTTCCTATATTTAGACATTGGTAACTCGAGCCACAGCTCGCATGAAACTGCCCTTACATCGTCCTCTCCTCGTAAAAACTTGAGTCCTATCGTCATGTCCTCAGCTGCCTCTCAGTCATGGACTTTTCGTGCGAAAACCAGAAATCACACTGTCAACCGACAGTTCTTCTTTAAACGGCAGCTTCTCTAGAATCGTTTTACCTCTGAAAATGCATACAAATCCACGGCAACGAGAGTGAAGAATATTTTGGGGATGGAAAATTTCTCGCCGTCCAACAAGTATAAAAATAACATACACGTCAAGAACTGTCTTGTGGTTAAAATTGGATCCCCTTCTCTTCTTCTTTTTTTCTCTCTCAAACATTTACCCATACGGATGCACATAAACACACACGTACACATACACATTGTTGGAAACACGCGAGGAAGGACTAAAGAACACACCTAATACGCATTCTTGACAACCCACTGTTTTTGTACCTACGTACAAACGTGAAGAAGTAAAACAAAAAATTAAAAAAAAAAACTAAAAAGTACATGCTGTGAATACATCTGCACAAGAAAACAAATGTACAAAATAGTTTCGGATGTTCAAACGTCACATCACTAGTCACTATCAAAAGAGATGTGTATATATTGAATTTACTTGACGGTGTATATTGATTGATTCTTGACAGTGTATATTGAAACAAATAATAAACGGAAGTTTGTCCACAATTATTTTGCAGAAACTTCGTAAACTAATTTCCGATCTAGTTAAATACGTCTTCTCTTTCTATAACAACATGTGAAACCATTATATGTTAAAAATCTATCTACTGTGCACAGTCATCACAAATGTGTGCTAAAAGGAATTAACTCACCATATAATATAGAATATAACGTTCAGAGTTTTATACAAGTAAAATTTTCAATCTTTAGTGAAAGAAAACTAATTTATTACGCAATTCATAGTAACTGAACTTACGCTATAATTACATACTTCTGAATAAATTGTTTCCATTTCTAAAAATGAAAACAAAGCATTTTATTTTTCAAACGCAACCATTCACTCAAAGTAAATTTTAAGAAAAGGATAAATGCAATAAATAATAAACCAGTTACAATATGCTAAATTTAAAAGTTATTGTCAGAATTTTGTTGTACGCGTTTAATGAATTAATACATATAAATGTTAAGTTAAATATTTCTCGATATCATGAAACTGTTAATCCGATAAATAGATAACAAATAACGCGGGAATTATTGTCGTCTACTGTAAATTAGACAAACGGAAGTGATTCTTACATTCCAATATTACATTGGAATCTTTTAATTTCTAATAGTAAAATGATATACTATATTCATTCTTAATTCGACTTACACTATGTTTAGTAAGTAAGTACGTAAGTAATAATAATAATAAAATAAAGGAAATTTTGATTTTCGAGTGAAAGATAGTCCAATAATTTAGATAACTGATATCTTTCGATTAACCTTCTGCAGTTTTGCCCTACGCTAAAGAACGCGGGCGGGAAGAGACATTTCATTCTAGTACAAATGAAAGTAAAAATAACGAAACAAAATATACACTGAGACATGAATTCCCCACGAGGTTCAATGTGGATTTTATAATTACATCGTCGTTCATATCACACTTACTGAAGATAATATAACAAACTTAGGTAAAATTACAAGTGACATTGGAATTGAAATCAGAATAACAAGATAACAATGAAACGATAACTTGATACTATAACTTAGTTATAAATAGATTTACGTAATTCAAGTAGAAAACTCTGATAAAACAAACGGCGTGGCAGAATATATCATCTTATTTCTAAACATGAAACCTTATCAAGAATGAAATAATGTACCAACTTTTGTCTCATTTACGAATAAATATACATGCTGTGCCAACATTCAATCTCTGTGAAAGTTTTTAAGTGAGTTAAATTCCAACACTACCCCAAGAAAGCGGCAAGACATATCCATGAAAGATTATTTTTTAAAAAAGTACTTTGTCAAATATATAGGCTATATATTTCAATTTCAACTTAAACTACGAAGAAAACTTTTGAAATAAAAGAAATAGGAAAAGTCGCCTCTATATTGATCTATATAGATTCGAAATCCATGAATCACGTGACAACATGAAAAACTAGCCAAACTGTATAATGTGTCATGCAAACAAATAAATTATTCATACGTGTTCTATGACATTTCCTTCCAAATCTCAAATACCGTTAAGAAAATCATTAAACATTTTTTTTAAAAAAGTCCTTCGGGTGACAATTTGTGTGTAACTTCTACTTCTAAAGGTGCTTTCTTTTTACGCCTGAGATTTAATTAACTGAAATATATATTCGGAAGAAATAAAAATACAAATCTGCAGTGATAAGGAATACAAATATGCATATTATAGATTACAGTATATTAGGGAGTAATTAATGTCCGTTCAATAAACTATTCCGAACTCTTAACTAAAAAACAAGATAAATTCGAGAACTATTATGAACAACGAAATATCGAATAATAGTGATGACGAATAAACATTACTTTTTCTCATAATCAAAATATAAACAAATGTTTTAATGACACACATACGCCCACTAATTTATTAAAATAAAGAAATACAACACAAAGATAAAGATTAAAAAGTTAATACAAAATAAGATTATTATACAATTATGTTTGTCGAACCGCAAATATATTAGTATACTTTGAAATTTTAAAACGAGATCACAAATAACAATTCTTAGCACTTAATATCTGAAATTTATCTGAAAAATGTTCAGAATTTTCTCTGAACATAATTAAAATTCACCCAGTTAGCTAAAATTACTTAAACGCTTTTTATTATTTCTTTTTTTTCTAAATCATTTTTCGAAATATTAGGAAGCAAAATTCAGACGCAAAACTAATACATGAATCTCTCTTTGTTGCTTCCTTCTATTAGTTCAAATTAAACAAAAAAGAACGAATAATTACATTCGTGTTCATTTGATAATGCACTTGAAAGACACTACTAAGTAATTCGAAACAATAAAATTGTTCACTTTACTACTATTAAAACAATACGAGAATGTAGATAGCGTTAACATAATTTGGAAGAAAAATATTCTATAATGGCTAATCCTTCTTTTATACACGCATCTGCTTCCAAACAACCAAATAATTCATCAAGTAACTTTTCAATGAATATACATTAATATCCACACTTTCGCGAAAAAAAATCAAATATTTTAATAATAAAATGTATTTAGAACATCCTATTTACATTTTGAATGGGAACAATCATGATACACGAAATGATCAATGTGTTTGACACCACAAAACGCTAACAGAGAAATACGGATTGAGTTACAGAAGTGTTTGAAATACATGTGAGAAAGGTTGAGTAGCGAATACATCGAGTATTTCGGGCAAGCATCTGGTAGAGCAGCGTATTGCAGGTCGCCCTATAAGGAGGAAGACCCCAAACGTCCGCAGAGGCAGTTCGAGGCCAGAGAGACGCGCAAGCGGCGAACATGCAAAAATAGAACAGGGAAGCGGGAAGCCTCCTGAGTTACATAAATACCACGTGCCAAAACAAAGGAGAAAGGAGGAGAGAGGGATGCCAAGAACTACAAACTCCCAACACAGCTCAGAAAAGAGAAGATGGATCTGCGAAGAAAAAAAATAACATATGGATGAGGGGAGAAAAAGCTTCTCGTGTGGTAAGCACGCACACACGCATATACTGTGGTGCGTGAGGACCGGATTGCGGAAGTGGGGGCGGTCTTGGAGAGTTAGAGAAGAAGGACCAAGAGCTGCGCCGGACCAAGTCTTCAAGAGTTGCAAGCTACAAAATCAATACTCGGAGGTCCCGGAGTTTTCAACTCTTTCACCATCGCCTCTTATACTTGCCTTCCTTTCGGAGACACAGACACACACAAATATATATACATATATATATACATACACATGCGCGCGTATAACAAGCGAAATCCGGAAGTACGTCGGGGTCAGCGAGCAAGTGCCACGCCCCCTATCCGAGGTCTGGTGACTTGGTAGTGGTAATAGTGACGTGACAGCAATGCCAGGGGATTGTTCTACACTTACCGCGCCGGCTCAGTCACGATTCAAGCAAGCCTTCCAGGTGTGTTAGGTTCACTCACATATACATTTTCACACGTCAAGTCAAAGAGGTATTAAGTTATTCTGATGAATTCGTGAATTAAAGAAAGTGAGCGCTCACTATCCACGTAAAGTCACTGCGTAATTTCACTCACGGTTTCCCGACATGATAACGTTCCTCCACACATCGGACAAACGCGGGTGTTTAAAAATACATATCGGAATATACTTAGAAGACTATTTTGGTGTTCCTTGCAATCACCCGTTCCCTGTAACCTGACCTTCACCTCTAAAAATCTGTGTTTTGGTTTCAGTTTCCAGTTGCAAGTCAACACCGAAGATACGATTTTAATGCACAATTCATACCAACAAGAGAACACCTGGTTGAAGAAGGCCTATTGTAGTCGCCAGTACAGTGCTAGGCTTTAGCTGGTTGAATCCGGGCCAAATTGTTCGTGTAATAGAAGCATTTGGTCCCCTTCAACCAGCTGTAGTTGGCATTTTGAGCATCATCAATATCAACGCCAAGAAGATATTAGTGTGAATTAATTGTGAATGTGATTTCCTAAAGTGTAGTTTCTCAAGAACAATGTACAACAAAAGAGTCAAGGTCATCGACAAGTGTTGTCAGTGAAAAGCCATGCTTTTTCATACAGTTCTTATGTGTTTCATGTGTATTGTAAGTCCAGTCCATGGAATAATTTTGATTTACAATTCTGGTGAGTTTAATGTAAATTTTATAAATGTAGCATTGTGTAGAATAGCTTAGCTTTATCATAATTTTATTTGGTAATATAATATGCATTACGTGAATATTACAATTTCTATGTACACTAATAAGGGAGCAAATTTTCAGATCAAGGTATTTTCAATTAACATTACAAAATTGCCATTAATGTTCTTCACTAGATAATGGTGAAAGGACGTTTTTTTCTTTCGTTTTTTTTTTTTTCATCTCTGCAGGGAATTAGTTTCTTTGTACGATATACTTGTGCAGAACGATTAATCCCATGAGACGCTCTCTTTATGAGTGTCGCGTTACAACTAGGATGGGTTGTAGTAGGAGAAGGAAGGGAAGGGCACGTAGTAGAAGTGACTGCCCTCCTTTCCCCACTGTGTTTCTCCCCTCCATACTAACCCACATTTCAAACAGAAGGTCGACATTTTGAATTTTTAATAACATCAATATAAATATTTAGCGAATTACTGACGGATTGTGTTCGTGTAGCTATTTTCAAATCTAACAAATATTTTATAATTCGGTTAAAGAAATTATATATATATATATATATATATATATATATATATATATATATATATATATATATATATATATATATATATATAGATAAACCTAGTAATATAAAATAAAGATGAAACAATAGTGTATATATAATTTCTTGAATCCAAGACTGAAATATATAATTTTTTATGTATTCCTGTAAAACATTTTCTGAACTATAGTAACTTATTTTATGAAGGAAAATCACTACATACATCAGGTAATATAAACTATTTATAATATTAAGTACTCAATATACTGGTTAATGACCGCGTACCAGAATTGAAAAATTATTGCTTATATTTATATTGCTACTAACAAAAATAAGATTTTTTTACAGGATAGATATATACGTAATAGTTCAATAGGTGTTAATATTCTGGCTAACCTAGAACAACATATAAGAACATTCATTTCTTTATAATTGTTGAGGGGGGGAGGGTTGCAGAAGAACCCTACAGTAGGAATTAGAGCATTCGTTTTATCTAAAATAAAAAATAAAAATAAGCACATTACAACAACTACTAAATATAAAGGAAAACTGCGAAATTACAAAATTATCAATATAGTATGTCTTATAATAAGAACTGTTTTGTGTAACGTCCCTTGATGCCTTGATGACTTATGAAAAGGAAAAATAGGAAAATACGATTTGGAAGCAGAAAGCGATTTTCTGAAATCTTATCTCGATTTAATATTTGCTTTTTACGTGCATAATCATTGGACGCGTCCAGGAAAATTACAATGGACGCGTTCACATTGTTAAATTATTTTCATTGCGTAACAGCATCTGCACTACATTACAAATTGACAGCAAACATTTCTTAGGTTCAATTAGCTCCGTTTTCAAAGATGTCATAATTTATCAAATAAAGTTTCAAACACGATAAAAATATGCTATTAAATTTTCTTAATATAATTTCAAATTTCTCTGTAGCCTACACATTTATTCTACTCAAAATCTTGTTTTTCTAAATGTTATTCTGACATTTGGGTAGGGACCAATCAATAAATAACTTACAAGAAAAAAAATATCTAGGTTAACATCAGTATGTTATGGAATTCATGATATGAAACACTGCCCTACATTTTCAAACTCTCACTTTCAAGATCAACCGTCTCTGTTTCTGTCACGTAATTGATATATACAAACTATTACATAATACATACTCTGGTGTGAAAGACTATTGTTAGGATTATATCTATACAATTTATTATTTTAAAAATATAAATTAATAAAAAAAATATTTCCTGATTACTTTGCTCTCATTAAACACTGTTTAATATTGGAGATTTTTTCCCCGAAAGTATACCAATAGTTTTACAATTTCAAGTCGTGTGGTAAAGGAACTAATAGCATACGTAGAATAACCATTATAATTTTATATTATCTAACCGTTTATTTTATTTTTATTTTTTTTTACGTACAGTTAATAAAATGTAATCTCAAACTTCAAAAAATTACTTAAAGCTTTTTTCTTCCTTTTCTGAATTTTAGTAAATTACTTAAAACCAATGAGGAACATAAAAATGTAGAAAACCAGGTAGTATCTGCAAAATGCTTTTACAAAAATAGTAATGGTTTTCAAGTCCTTTCTAGACTATATCACTTGGGTTGTGTAGATTATGGCGTCATAATATGTCCAATTCTGAATTATAACGTCATAATATACACACCTAAAATTTGGTCTACAAGGAAAAGTTTGGAAATACTAGTTTATTTAACAGAATTTTCGGATCACTTTTCACATATTTTAAAATATTCTTCGTCGTTTTTAAAATACTCAATAAAGTTAAGAAAACTGTGCATAAGTTTAACGCAGAGGCTCAAAACAGATATCTAGAGATTACTTACTTGAAACCTAAAAATGACTTCTAAAATCATTTTTTTCTTACTTTCAAATCACTTGTCTGTTTTTAACCAAAAAATCGTATTCTTCCCGTTTATAGTTAACAAACGCGAATTCAAAATACAAAATTTTTGCATGGTTATTGATACAGCATTACTGCAAAAAATAATCTATACAGACAACACTATTAATAGTATGATTTTGGTATTTAATTTTCTATATATAGTATTAGAATCAGTGGCATATTTAGGAGTTTGTTTCGGGGGGCCATGCACAACACAGGGATTAATCGATTATCTACCAATATACTAGGAAAAAAACGTGAAACTCGTATGTCGGTGGAGGATCTTACCCCCCAGACAAATCTGAAATGACGTTCCTGCAAACACAAGTTGCATACTTGTAATCTCATTTCACCTTTATTGATTTCATTTTAGAACAAATTGGAAATATTCAGTTTTATCTGTATACGTTTCTATCTGAAAGAAAATGTCGAGACAAGTTGAAGCTGCCATATACCGATTGCAGTTTTAATGGTAAGAATTTCAGACTGGTGAATCTTTGTGATATGATACAAAAATTTAGCAGTGAATCTAAACTTTTATTCTATTTACAGAAGAAAAAGGAAGCATCCTCTTGACCTACCTAACTTCCCGGGCTACTTATTCTTCCTTCTGATTTTTTTTTAATTCAAACATTTACCTTTCTTTATAAGTAAATGATATAAATATTCCTTTGCTACAATAACTGAAGTCCTGTTATGTTGATATCCGTGCAAGTTGGTGTGAAACACCAGTTTCGCTTATCAGCTCCTCTTAGTTTTGGTGTTACTGACGTTGGCCGACTTGAATCATAACAAACAACGGTCGAAAGCACGATAGAAGAAACGAAAGAAACTAACCACCAAGAAAAAATAGAAGAGTAGAATAGACGGAAGAAAAAAATAAAGCAGTTCTTACATGGAATGGAATTTGACTAATACAGTATTATTTCTGAACAAAGAGCATAAGAAAATAGAAAGTCAATGAAACTCTTAGAAATTGTAAGGATTATTGTTGTAGGTGGAATGTGAAAGACGAACAAATATATTTCGGGGCGGGGCTTGATCCCGATAGCCCCTCTAAATATGCCACTGCTTAGAATAATACTACACATTAAAAAAAAAAAAAGAAAGAACACAGCATTCTTATTATGCATTAGGAAGTTTTGTTTATTAGTTCATATAAATTTCCTTACAGATGTTGACTTAACAAAAGGACCTCTTTACTTAATTTTTTTTTTATTTAGACATATTTCAAATATGAGAGCAGAATTTCCATATAATTGGTTGTTTTGAATTAATACTAGTTGTTATTTCTCATAGTTAAATCTAAGTTAAAAATATCATAAACAAAACAAAAAATAAAAATAAAAATAAAAATTAGAGCTTATATATAACCAGCTGAAATGCCCGTTCTTCGCACAGAGAAAACTGGTTATGGAAAATGTTTAAATCATCCCATGTAGATACCCACTTTAATGAAACTGTAATGGTAAAAACCCATAAGACACTCTTCTTAGCATGTATTTTGTACATTTCTGTTCCCTTACAAGTTACAACGCGCCCTTTAATCAAAAAGACATGATAAAACCCAGCTTGAGATAGGTACCAACTTTGTTCTAGAGTTCATTTCAAACGATGCAGCTATTATTTCTGTCATTCGATCACAAACAATTGACAACATCCATTTCAGAGTGGCGAAAGTAATTACAGGAATTTCCCCATTAACCCTGTAAAAGCGAAATTTTTAAAAGCTCCAAAATACCTGACCGCTTATCGTTTTATTCGACTAAACTTAATTTAATTATTATTGGGACTGTTACCAATCAGCTTAGCAATTCTGAAAAATTGCGGATTTGACAGTAGTATTAGTCACTTTACTTTTATCCTCTCAACACCCCCTATGCCGAAGAGCGCTAAACTTGGATTTGAACTGCATCGAAATTGTCACTATTTATCTCAACGATAACGAAAGTTGTATGTTCGACACTAGCATCCATCGTTTTCGATTATATTTACATGTCATCCTCTTCCGTCCAGACCGCTACGCGTGCTAGTGATGTCTTACACCACAGAATATTTTCCACATTGTAAGTCGTGTGTACCAACTTTGATTGCAATTGCTTAAGGCGTTCCGGAATTATACTGGAACATATATTATATTATATTATATTATATTATATTATTATATACGAAATTTTCTCATATGTTCTTCAGATAGACATAAACTTCCCGTAAGTTCATATGTAGAAATTTGACCAAAAGCATCATTCCATCTACTATTATTAGAAATAATATGATTATTTTCGTATGATTATTTTCATATTATGATTATTCATATGATTATTTTACGATAGGTTTAGAGAGGTAAGAAACAAGATACTTTCAAGTGAGCTCACAAGTTGAATAGTACGAAAACTATTCAAGTCGTGTAGTAGGGATCAATTCTTCATTCCACCAGTTCTTTACCGTCTCGCTTAGCCTCGTGAATGTTCAATGGGATGTTAACCTAAAAATTTAAAATAGCTAGGAAAATGGTCAAAATTGGCAACATAGTTATACGCAAGTCTTCTACATGCACACATATACTATTATATATATATATATATATATATATATATATATATATATATGCGTCATAAGCAGTCATTAAATAGTTTACAATCAGTGTCAATTAGAAAAATTTTGTGTCGAAGTATTTTTCTTCTCACCGACAACGTGGTTTTTGAAGTGGCTTAATCATACACAATTCTCAAAAATGAAGCGTCACGAGATTACAAAGCGCGCTTCGATACTTAATAAAACAAATAACCGAAAGAAAGAAACAAAATTCGAGATACAATAAACTTCCAAAACATCTCTCACGAAATATGTGGGCAACGAAGTTTTTCTAGTATACTACCTTTATGCTCACGTCAGTAAAAGGTGATGGAGACATTGCGGTCTCGATTAAGCACAACATGTATTCATTAATTATTTTATAAAGACAGAAAATATAAATTTCTGAATAATGTGTTACCAGAATGATATTTCACAAACTAACTACACACGGTGCGTTCATTTACCACTCCTTTCTCTGCACTGTTGACTCTTTTTGCAGCTAGATGTGCAGAATGTTCGATTTCAACTCGTCAAGAAAAATCACTCGTAATTGAGTGTTAACCATAATGTATTTTCAGACGATTCTATTCAAGAACGCACTGGTAAGTGAATGACTGAGTTTTGTGAACATACTCGGAATTTGTGACGTTGTACGCGTGACCTCCGTCCATCCCTCGGTTACGTTACAGGGTTAGGTTTCTCACTAAATGTATATTGGGGATTTTAATTGCGCCAATCCAATATTTGTTAGAAACAATAGTATCAGAGAGGCTGCTTGGTTTAAGTATGACGTAGTTTTTCAGCACCAAGACTATATATTAGATGAAACATGCTATTTACAGTGGGATTTGAACTACTACTCGGATTTGTATCCGAATCGAGTACTCCCATTGGGAATTGACAGATGATTGATGTAAAACATGGTGCATTTCATTTTTTGCTTCACTGACTCTCGTAATATTATTTTTTAAAAAGATAATACTGTAATCTTCTTTAACGCACTCTAGTTTTTTTTTTTAAACCCTACATTGTACTCATACAAAAACTCTGCAATTAAAATTTGTCTCTATACTCCCGCAAGATTCATGTCTTACCATAATGTTAAGAAACCCTTTTCAAACCTAACTCGAATTATTGAGGCTCTGCTCCGGCCTACCCCCGAAAAATTTTGAAAGAAACATCTTGCCTTATTATACTAGCTGTTCCGTCAGAGCCTTCGGCCCCCTGTACACTCCGTCAGAGAATTTGACACCATGTACAATATGCTGCACTGGTTTTGCCCTTGCTCGTTGAGCGCGGAGTTTTCTCCTCATGAATTTGACACTTACTAATTTTGAACTTGACTATTCCTCTAAAATCATGAGTCAAGAGTGTAAAAGTAAACTCCTTAAGATGAGGAGTGGTGAACTTTTTGGCTCTATCTGAGACGAAAAGGACAACAAAAGCAAACAAGATGAAAAGCTTTGAGAAAGTTTTATTTTTAAATTATTTTTTTTCTTAATTTCGAACTGAAACACAACGATATTCTATAATCGAAAAAATAGTATTCGTATATTATACATTTTAAAAAGCATATTATATATATTGGAATTACATTTGAGACGAGGAAAAACAACAATTTGTATTATTTCTGTTGGTTATACATATTATATTTGGTATTATTTGTATAGCATCCTTAATGCTTTATTTTCAAATATCTGAATATTGTCAAGTTAAATAAAGGAAACATGCGTATAGTTAGTGTGGATTATAATTTTTTTCTTGCTTTTCTGTTAGTTCGTATTTCGAATCTTGCAATATTATGGTACAAACATAACTGTATTTATTACAGTACAATGAAAACAGGTTATCATTCGAAGTATAGCCCCTTGGATTCGACTGTCTGCAAGTTCCTCCATTCCAAATTGACACCATGTCTTGTTCTTAAAGAAAAAGTAGTTGGACACTGTTGTTTCGATCTCTTCCTGGTTGGTGAAGCATTGTAATTTCATATGCCATGGTGTGGTATCAGTTCGACGCCAACACGTTCCTGACCTTTACGTTGCGTGTTTCGAGCCGAATGCGGTTTTCTGTTGATCTGCTGCAGGAGGGCGCGCTTTCGGTTTACACATGTAGGCTATTTTTGGCATATTGGAGCACACATTCACTCCAAACCTTCGGAATAAAGGTCACCATTGATGGTATTATTGTCAGGAGCGAACTCGAAGTGACTTACCACTTCCACCACACACAGAGCATCAGAACGGAGATGTTTGTTGACCGGTTCTGGAATCAGAACGGAGATGTTTGTTGACCGGTTCTGGAAGTTGGCCCTTGCTCAACTACTGCTTCTGCACATTAGGATTTCGGAAAAGAACATCCACTTCACATTGCATGTGGCAATTCGTTTCAGGGAACATGCTGCTTCGCACACATGCTAATTTCGCAGAAGTTCTCGGCACACATCCACTCTCGTCTGGGCTTGAGCTGGAGTCAACTCATGTGGCACAATGCGACAGCTCCTGATGGTTTGTACGAGTTCGTGAAGGTGACGCACTACAGTGGACTAAGACATGCCGATTTGTTTTGACAACCATCGTGTTCTGGGGGATGGATTTCCTGAGTGGCCCGATCTCGGGTAATATTCGACATTTTTACAACCTAAACGAAACTTCTTCAATCAACGAGTTGCTGTCACAGCGTCAAAACCGAATTCGAATACATCCAGTAAAAGTTCATGTAGCAGATGATGTTGAGCTTTCATCGTCACTTCCACAAAAAAGTGACTGGAAATACTGACAGAATGGTGGACTCCGTGTTAAATACTCCGTTCGCCACATTATCTCTGGCAGTTTGACCTCGTACTTACAGTCGATTACGGCGTATACAGGCTCCTGCCGATTGGGTTGAGGAATCTTGCAAGACTTACGAGACTCACAAGACTTATTTTATTGTGATTTTTACCAATCTTTCAGAGTGTTTACTTTAAGTCAATGTATTTTTTCTATTGTTTATACATGATTAGTACTTCTGTTGATACTCTATATAATTTTAATTCATGTGAAATTTTTGAATATTTTGAAACATATCTGACAGAAGAAAGTCTCTAAATTTGCTCATACTCATGCAAAACTACGACTGAAATAAACAATTTTGTGTCGAATCGTTCGCATTGGCAAGTTACTGCAATAGTTTTTAAAACCATAACTGAGTTTATAGTAAGATTACAAGATCTAAATGTAGCAACAATTAATATTTTTCATTAGAAAGTGTCTTATTTCATTCACCCGTGATTGATTTTGTACCCTTCAGCAAGCCAAGTTACAAAGGGAAAGCCAACGACGACATTTTTCTTGTGGAAGAAAGCCACGAATTTGATAAAGAGGAAACTGCCACAACAAGGATTAGTCACGGAGCCCTACACTATAGGTTAAAATCATACTATTAGAAGCTCTAATTGGTCCCATTTAACAAATTTATTAGCCTGCCCCACATACCCCAAACTATTATACCACTCTTATGCAATTATTCAAGGATTTCGTTATACACAACATTGTATTGATGTAAACCATTTACGTAAACATACTTTACGCGTAATATTGTCTCGAGTTGTAACTCGAAATAATGCAACAAGAAATTGAATTGTTAGGTGGTTAAGCAGAAGGTTACACAAAAGTTAAAGCTGTACTCAAAATATGGTAAGGCCCTTGTTGTATCTTCTAATATAACTTGAAAAAAAAAATGAAGTTTCGAACTTGCAATTAATCATCACAATTCTAAAAATAAACGGGGAAAACATCTCAAGTTTTAAATAGGAGATTCGCTTGCATAATTTAACATTCGATAGCGCAGGTAGCGACGGTAAACGCAGATCAGTATTGCAAACTTTTCGAGAAATAACGTGAAACATGTGTTAAATGCAAAGTCACTTTTGAAGTCATCATCGTTATCAGCGATTGCAAAAACACACGAGTACATAAACCCATGCAAATTGCGCTGTTTTCATATTTTGACCAGACTGTTAGAATTCCAACTCACTGTGCAGCGTTGCCATCTTTTACAAACCTTACTTCTCAGCTTTCACAGGGTACTGAATATCTCGATCAGTATGTGACTTCTCGATCTACCATAATTACGGTACTGCTCCTCATTCTCTAACGTCTTGCATTATAAGATTAGCTTTTAAACCATACTGCACTAGTGACCTTTTCCGAGTTATTGTACATTTTCCAAACTTAACTTTTCTCTTCTGTTGATGGCAACACTGCTCAACAGACCCTTCTAGACTTGGAGCCAGCGTGAAGAGTTCCTGTCAATATTTAATTTAAGGTGTACAAAACATTAGTACTTCACTTCCTGCACGCACCACGGCGTTTGCATTTAACACATGCTTCACGTTATTTCTCGAAAAGTTTGCAAGCGTTTACCATCTCTTTCGTCTGCATTTTCATTGTTGCTTCTAATGATGATAGCCAATTTATGGCAATCGATTTACAAAAAATATCTTTCTCTTGGGTTGGCAACACTGTTCATCCGGCGATGTTCATCAATACACGGGCAGATGTTGTCATTCTTCTAGTTGCTTCGTGCAAAGTTTTGTTTCTCTATCTCTTTTAGTTTCTGCATTATCACAGTTCGACATTCTAAATTATGTTATCATGTCGAAACATCATTACATGACTGTCGTCAAGTTGGCATGGGTTAACTTTCTCACAGGGAGCTGCTGTTTCAATTAATTCGTGTTTACGGTCACACCGAATACATTTAACGACCGTATATACAGATGGTGATCAGAAAAATGGAAACACCTGAACGAAATTGCAACTTACCAGATTAATATGGTGTCGGGCCACCGTTCGCCTTCAGAACAGCCTTGATGCGACGTGAAATGGAGGCATAGAGGTCGTGAATGGTAGCAAGTGGAATTTTACAGCATTCCTCGTGCAGGGCATCGGCCAGTTCTGTTAGAGAGGATGGAGGTGGAAATCGTCGCCGGAGTCGTGTTTCCAAGACGGACCACAGATGTTCAATTATGTTGAGATCTGGGGATTGAGCGGGTCAGGGGAGCTGTTGAACTTCATCCCGATGTTCCTCAAACCACACTGCAACAACGACAGCTGTGTGAATGGGTGCATTATCATCCTGGAAGATGGCTCCATTGTCCGGGAACAACATCCGGACCATAGGACGCAAATTGTCTCCTAAAATTGCGACATAGTCGTTGGCAGTGATTCGTCCACTAAGTGTGATCACAGGACCCAATGAAAACCATGATATGGCGGCCCACAGCATCACCGAGCCGCCGCCATGTTTCACAGTTGGGCGGAGACACTGCAGATCATAAGCTTCTTTGGGCGTTCTCCACACATAAACACGGCCCGTGGTTGGGAATAGGGTGAAGGATGACTCATCCGACCATATCACACATTTCCAGTCCTCAACGGTCCAAGTTGCTTGGTCGCGGCACCATTTGCAGCGTGCGAAAGCGTTATGGTCCCTGATGAGCGGTTTGGCCCGTGCAACACGACCCCGTAAGTTCATATCATGTAATTCGCGGCGGACTGTGATTGTCGAAACAGGGTGGAAGAGGTGCTGATTGAGTTCCTCCGTCACTTGCTCCGCAGTGGCACGACGGTTCTGTGTGACAATGCGCTTTAATACCCGGCGTGATCTGTCACTCATGATTTTCTTCCGCCCACTGTTCCGCTTCCCCGATGTGGTTTTCCCGTGTGTTGTGTAGGCCGTCATCACCTTCGACACTGTCCCACGCGACACACCTAATACAGAAGCCACTGCCGTCACAATCACTCCACATAACCGCGCACCAACAATTTGCCCTCTTTGAAAATCTGAGAGGTCTCCGATTCTACACTACCTCCGTCTGCTGCAGTCACTGGACACTGCTGTTCCACTGCGCCTGACGTAGTATGGAGACCGACCTAACACACCACCACCAGCAGTCTGGCGCTGCAGGCGCCACGACACCACTGTCAACCCATACATCTGACGTGTTGCCACCTACAGGTGTTTCCATTTTTCTGATCACCATCTGTATATATATTACATTTCTCATATCCTTCCTGAGTTCGGTCTTTTTCTACCGACTAAAATTTGTTTTAGAACCATTTTCCTTCTCCTGTTTAATTATAGCTAAAATGCTTTAAAAAATCGCCGATTTCTCTGACTCCAGCAAAAATACATAATTTTCTTGAGCTTCAATAAACAGATGAAAATAATTAGAATAGGTATTCTGTACTGCTCATTTTAACTCATCTGCATTTCTTTCCCTTCATCCTTTCCACACATTGCCAAGTGAAATGAAAAGGCCAGTCCATTGTTCCATAATATCCTACTTAATCTGCAATTTACTGCTTGTATGATTATCATTTCTTCAGTTCTAAAGTACATCTGTAGTCACTACATCTGTACGAGCAGATAGTAATACGTTTTAGCATTAGTAGAAAGAAATTTCGCTGCTTGTGTATTAAGAAAATTTCTTTAGTATTTTTGCTGGAATATTCAAATTATAACTACGTCTGAAGATCAATATAAAAACAAGTTGAACGAAACTTACAGAATTGAGTTTAATGTTCAGTGGACAGATGACAGAATTATCTTGAATGTTAAAACTAAAACAAAAATAAATATGCTTGTTTAATTTAGAACACACAACAGGTATTGATAACTATGATCGATCGTATCTCAGATAGATTTCCTGAATAAAGTTCGCGCCTACCGCGAACATTATATGATTACTGCATCATAAAATTCATTGTTCCTCGCTTTTTAAAATTTTAATTTGAAAATAAGGTAACCTTAGTCTCATTAATATATATAAATATAGATATGTATATTTTTTTCCACAGAGCAAGTTTAAAATCCGTTCTTTTCAGAAATAAAACGTATATGTCATTTAACAAGACTGTTTTTTTTTTATTAAAGTGGTTTCTCTATTTACGATAACGTATTAAGTAATTATTGTCTTAACTGTTAAATGACGTGATTATTTTTGTAACGGTCCTTTCTAGATCTTCTGAACATTCACTCCATTTATTGTCTATTTTTAACTAAGTGAAAACAACAAGGCCAGCTTCTGGTTATATTTCTGTCGATATTTCTCATCCGTCCAAACCTATTTTTACTCAAGTAATACATAATTTATAGCAGTGATGGCGCTGTGAGATAGGTAATCCAGGTAGCTGAAAGTGTTAAGGTTGTCTGGAAAACGGAAATGAATCTTGAACTGCATCCAGTATTGAGGATCTGTCACAAGCGCTTTAACATTCAACTAGTTCACAACGGGAAAACAGTAACTGCGAGAGATTTCTGTTAGAATTTTCAAAATTAACTTTGAAAAATAAAATATATCAACTTGGGGGGAAAGTTAGTAATATACTAAATAGAAAGGAATTATTAGATTACATATGTAGAGCAACTGAAGGTGTTTCTTAAGAAACAATAATGATTGTCTATTTATACACTCATCAGAATGTATATAATTAATGATAATTCAAGTTTTTGTGTTTTCTTGGCTACTTAAAACTGTTTTGTTTCATTAACTGATCGAAGTACTGTTTTATTATGTATGAATTCCACACAAACCAACCACTTATGTCGATCACTGAAACAACAATTAGTTCCTGTTGGATATCGTTTATTTGTGTCCTGATATTTGACACCAATAGGATAATTTTCCTCTTTGTAGTTGAATGACTTTCATTAATTATAATATTTCGAGGCGGAAGAGACTTTTTCCCCCTCAAGTAATTACTATATTCACATAGCTTCTCACTGAGATTTCGTACAAGTCATTTTTACTTCCTGTTGGTTAGTTGGTTTTAGTTTGTCGGTATCAATTAATATTACTCAGAGTTATGTTAAATACTACTTTATTTTAACTATTTTCACAGCACAGCGTAACTTTCTATGTACTGTAGTCATCAGCTAACTTTTTCGCCTTGAAACACCAATTATCCGTTTTAGTTCTATCCATCAATTGCAGCTTCAAGATAGGGTCCTTTCTCGGATAATGTTCCAGTCAGCTTCCCTTAGTGTTTTTAAGCACATTCAATGCATATTCTTCTGTTCTTCTTGGTATTACCAAGACTTCCGTCTTTGATTTCCCTTTAAATCAGTGGAGTTCTTTTATTCTTTCTAACCACCGAATTTCGAATATCTCTAGTCGCTTTCGCCATTTCTGTGTATTGTCTAAGTTACTAATTAGTATATTACCACAGCGGGCACTTCATGGGTTAACTTATTATTCAAAGACCCGCAAAATGTATTTTTTTTTTTTATTCTAAGTGCTTCTTTGACCATTCCTATCCTTAGATTTATTTCACGTTTATACTTCATGTCTTCACTAATAACATTACTACGATACGAAAACAATAACCTGTTCTAGTTCAACCCTTGTACTGCTATATTTGATGTATGTGTCTTTGTACCAATCACCACTCCTTTAGTATTTTTGATCATGAATTTTCATTCCATACTATTCTGTTTCTCTTCAAGCTTTCTAACATCAAATCAATTTTCTGTTTAGATTACTCAACAATAGTTACATCACCTGCCAAACGTATATATATATATATATATATATGGTCTAGGAATTAATTCGTGCGGTTGGTACGCACACATTGAAGCTGTAGTACAAACACAAAATACATAAATACCTTAAGAAAAATATTGTCCATCGCTAGCCACCACTTTCGCCCATCTGTCAGGCAATGTACGGATTCCGTGGCGAAAGAAGTCCTCATCCTTGGAAGCGATCCAGTCAGAGACCCATGTTTCGATATCTTCTGAAGAAGTAAACCGCTGTCCAATCAAATCGTTGTTCATGCAATCGAACAAGTAGTAGTCCGAAGGAGCAACGTCTGGTGAATACGGCGGGTGGGGTAAAACTTCCCATCCGACATTTTCTAAATAGGTTTTGACCGGTTTTGCGACATGTGGGCGAGCCTTATCATGTTTAACAATAAGTTTATCATGTCTGTTCTCCCATTCTGGTCGTGTTCTGGCCAGAGCTTGCTTCAAACGCATTAATTGTCGTCGATAACGTTCTCCATTCGTAGTTTCACCCGGTTGCAGCAGCTCATAGTACACCACACCTTTCATATCCCACCATATGCACAGCATAACCTTTGCACAGTGAATATCTCGTTTTGGTTGTGATGGACCTGGTTCACCTGGTTTCACCCAGACCTTTTTTCGTTTAGGGTTCTCGTAATGGATCCACTTCTCATCACCCGTAATAATTCGATGCAGAAACCCCTTTCTGCTCTGTCGTTGAAGCAGCAATTCGCAAATGGTTTTTCGTCTTTCAACGTCTCTGTCTTTCAATTCATGTGGAACCCAATGTGACATCTTTTGAATCATTCCCATGGCTTTCAAGCGTTTGGAGACTGTTGTTTGATCAACGCCTAATGCTGCTGCAAGTTGTTCCTGCGTTTGACACGAATCCTGCTCGAGCAATGCTGTCAATTCATCGTCTTGAATTTTTTTTGGCTGTCCAGCTCGCTCTTGGTCTGCCAAGCCGAAATCACCACTTCTAAACCGTGCAAACCACTTCTGACACGTTCGCTCAGCTAGAGCATGGTCACCATACACTTCCACCAAAATACGATGACTTTCAGTCGCACTTTTCTGCATGTTAAAGTAATGCAGCAGGACACCCCGCAAAAACACTTTATCAGGCACAAATTGCGCCATGTTCACTTAACTAAAAACTGGTGTTGGTGACGCTTTAATCCACTGTCCTATACTACGAACGATACGCGATGACAGGGGTTTGCAACACATGTGTGGATACACGGAACTGTGGGACGCTCCGTTCGTTGCGCCATCTCTTGTCCACCCGCACGAATTAATTCCTAGACCAAATATTATATATATCACCTTTTAAACTATGTTGAATTAAGGATATCACTAACATTATGGTATGTTACAGAGGATGGTGCACAGTACAGAACAAACATATTATACACATGGTAATTACATTATATATTGTAATTATTTTGAAAACTTCTGACAATAGTATTACTTTTTTTCTTTTAGCCCCAGCAACTTATTAAACGGAGGTTGATATTTTTTTAAAAAGGCTATTAAGTGAGGGTAAATCATTCCATTTCACCCGGAATTTCGAACCATGCTTTTACTTCCTACTGAAATGTCTCCTTCCTCGCATATTGATCTTTACTATACTGAACTCCGTTCCCAACTGCCTCTTCTTCCTTTCCCTATTCCTGTTCTCTTACTTGGTGACTTTGAGCTGACCATCCAGTAGTATTAACTACATTTAAACTTTTATATTTATTAAATACAAGTATATAGATTCTAGCTGTTGGTAACGGCAACTACGCTTATTGACAAATGTTGTCAGCCCGACTAAGTCATATTAAATGCTGAGTTCAGAACCACAAATATCTTCTTATTGATTATTTGTATAATTATTATTGAAATGTCTTAAATAATTAATTGGAAAATTTCTCCTGGCTTAAGAATCCACAAAATTGATCAGAATATGAAATAGACCAGTTCCTCCCTTTAAACTTCCTAAGGGAAACAAGCATATGAACGACCTAATAACTTACGCATAAATGTTCGCTCTTTTTACGATTTTTTTGGAACTGCACTTCCACGAGCCCAGTAAAACAAAAATATATTTTCTCTATATTCTGCAACGGAATTTTCAACTTTTATATTTTCTCATATCGTCCACTACGTTTTTCCTTTTTCGTCCTGGTGTATTTCCATCGCAAAGACGGGTATTATATTTGCATGCAACATTTCCTTTGGCATTTGTCCATTTTCTGCACTGATTTGGAACATAAACTAGACAAGCTATACGCATACACATTGCGCAAAAAGCAAGAAATACAAGTAAAAAAACAAAATATCCCACTTTACAACTACCACCAACGATATATCAATGCTTCCCCTCTGATCATCGGCATTCGGGAACATGCAATTCATGAATCTATCATTATAGGACATGAACAACAAAGAAACAAAACAGTAGACCACACAGAAAATAGGCGGCAATGATTACTCTATACACAATACTACAATAAAAGAAACTTTTACTCTACATATATATAAAGGTTAGTTTTTAAAAATATTTCATTATTATTATTATTATTATTATTATTATTATTATTATTATTATTATTATTATTATTATTATTATTATTATTATTATTATTGTGAATTAGGGAAGAACTTACGCCATAGAACAAAGACTGTCACTCTCGTAAATTGAAATCATTTAATTTATTTAACACTTCGAGGTTTCGCCCTGTAAAAGGACGGAAGAAGATGAGTGCAATTGAATGTTTATACAGTAGTCTGAGAATGAAGAGAGTGAGGAAAAAAAAAGAGGAAAATCTCGGGGAAACCCACGCCAAGAAATTGTCCAATACAAACCAAGTACATTTCCCCAAGACTTGAGCGATAAACATCTGAACTATCAAATTCCCTTTAATATCACTGCAACACTGAAGAATACAGAGTATAACACGTCCTCTCTTTGATTTCTACGTAAAAGTACACGTGCATACTCAACCGATACTACTTTCAAGTAATACCAAACACGTTCCTAATAACTCGCAAAATTTGTTTATAGATACTCAGAAAAATAAAATCAAGTCTAACAATGAAATTAAAGTAAAATTATACAAGTGTATGGAGTCAAACCCGAAGAGAAAAATTATTAAAATCCGAAAATATAACAATAATGGGAGGCAAAACTCATAGTTTTCAGGGGACAAACGGAGAATTGAAACATTCCCCCAAAATGACGGCGTTTTAACTTGAAAATGTTTATGTTTCCGATGTTTAAATTGCATGTATGTACACTCATGTCCAAAATGATTGTCGCATATCTGTGAGAATATAATTTGATAATGATGTTGCAGGGTACTTTTAATACTGATACTATGTGTATAATCGGAACATGAAAAGAATTATAAATACGAAAATTAGAATGAGTAAAACAAAATGCTGCAAAATAAACAAGAAAGTTTTATTTCCATTTTATTGTTCTCATTTACTGCCCTTTTGACATGAAATTTACCACATACATGTCTTTGCCAACTATACACATATGACCATTGTAAGAAATACCGGGCGAATTCGTTATCAAATTATATACCTATAACAACATATTTATAGACATGCAACAATAATTTTGGACATGAGTGTACATCTATTAAGACTGTATCATGAGAGAAAGCCAATAAAGAACCAAAATTTTGTTTTGTTTTATGGAAATAACCGTGGGTACAAATGTGTAACAAGAAATAATTGAATACCGCACATTCTAAAATTGGAACTACGCAAGTGTATAGCTTAAAACTAAAATCTTACTAAATCAAACGCGTATTATTGATAATATGTGTTACAATGTCAATAATATTTCATTGCCTTCATTCTGACCCTAGCAGAATGCCCGTTCTTCGCACGGGGAGAATAGTTTCATTTTGAACATAAAGGGAACCAAAATTGTCACCAATCAAATTAGGGACCCCAAAAATTATGAATTCGATGCTGATATTAGTCGTTTTCAATTATTTTCCATGTCACATCCTCCATTAGAAGTAACAATGCTGGCTGAATTTGGATTTAAACGAAATCGGAAGTGTCACTGTTCCTTCCAGCGACCCCGAAAATGATGGATTCAGCACTCATGAGTCATTTTCAATCATTTTTACATACTTCTCCTACCTTCCCCAAGTTGTGGGGCTGAGTTTGGATTTAAACTGCATCGGAAGTGTTACTGTTCATCTCAGTGATCCCGAAAACTATAGATTCGACACTAATATCTGTCATTTTCGATCATTTTTATATATTTCCCTCTTCCCTAACCTACATCGTAAAAATGGAACGATAAAATCCATTCCAGGCCTGAATCTCATCTATGTTGAAAATTTGATCGAGTTCGATCTGGTGGTTCAAGAGTTAAGTCACAAACAAAGTCACTTCAATTTTTATTTATATAGGCATAGACAGATAGATAGAAACTGTGTCTGATGGATGTACTGGTATAATGCCGAAGCTCTGACACATATTTATTGATATTAAATGTTTGCTTTGGTTTGATATTTTTATTTAAGAACTATTTATGCAAACTTAGAAAGAGTGAAATAAACAACTATATTTTTCCATACAGTATGGAAAAACTATAAAATAACTAACGTACTATCAAAACATGCTTTAAAACATTTACACCTTACATATACACTAAGTTGTACAACTCTAAACCATGTTCTACGTTTCTATTACTTCTTAAATAACCTTGGGGCAATTTGCTCAGCGGTACGGCGCACACCTAAATTGAACAGATTCTCTGGATTGATTTCAGTCTACATTAATGATATGGTAAACACAAATTAACACAATGTCTGTGAGTTTGCTTAACGTTCTTTCGCTTCCTCTGCTGTTTCTAGAACGTTTTATTTTATTTATTTATTTTTTTTAATCTCCACAATAATTCAGGAAAAATGGCAGATGCTTTATCGCTAGTCTACTCTTCCCTTTCTCCCCAATATAGTTTTGATCAAGATTCTTGGAGTTGGATAAATAAGTCAATTTTCATATTTAACAGTTTTCTGGAAATATTTTGTACTGTCTGGACCAACACAAAGTTTCACCTTATCCTTCCCTTCTTGCTGGACTATTCAGATAAAAATGCACTGAAACAGAAACGATGTGTTATCACCGAAAGTTCTTGATTCCATGACAATAAATCTTTCTTTAATTCAATGCTAATGTCCGCAAGTTCTATAAAACAAGGCCGGTCACAAAGACGTAAAAGTGTTATAAGCAAGTATATTCACCTAACATTTTTTTTAAAAAAAACCTTATGCATCTTAATATTAGAAAGTATTCAGTTATATACTCAAATTTTAGCGTATACTAATTCGGTCAAGTTTTGTTCATTTCAGGTCAATTTTATGCTTTTCCACTTTTTCAATGTAGTTGCTCGTCTAAGTAAGGATCAATATGTAGCATACTACTAGCGAGATAATCATAAATAGATTTTTATACGATAATTCGTGGTTATATAGCGTAGTTACCTTTGGTGCGAAAGACACGGGTTCGATTCTCAGTGGGAGCACATGTGGTTCGGATCCCACATTAAGCTGTAGTTTCCAGTATTATGTAGTCTGGCTGCTGAATGAATTCTGAAAATGCTTTTTTGACCATTAAATTATAGCAAACATAGACGTATATTTTTGTAAGTTCGATTTTTTCTTCCACACTAATATTATAGTATATACATACATGAAAACATACGGCAAATGAATGTGAATGAGAAACAAAATTAATATTTTCTTTATTGTTGAGTTGTTGGTATCTCTGTATGCTCTACACTCAGAAAAGTTCAGTAGATTAAAACTATATTTCCAACTAACTAGTTAAATAAACACGAAACCAACTTGCGCTCGAAAAAAAAAATTGTGAATTTTCATGGCTTAGTGAACTTTAAATCCGTTACTCTATATATTTTGGAAACACGTATCACATTTAACCATCTTAACTAAAATGTTGACTATAAATACTTCATTGTTTTAACAATTTAACCAGAACATAATAGTTGAAGTAAATGCTATAAAAGTTATTGCTGTGAGCCAAAATCGCCAGACACACCCGGACTGGAAGTACGGTATATGTGTTCTTCATTCTTCAGACACCATGTGGACTGAAAACGTCAATATTTATTATTATTTTATATGTAAGATTTATGATAGGAAAGAACTAGCACAAACATGTGCTTCAGTTTATTTATTTATTTTTCTTCGATAGGTAAGCTTTGTATTGCGCAATATGGAGGATCACACCGATCAACAATTTTGGTATTATAACCACTATTAGAAAGTTTCAAACATGTTCTCAATATGCGCTTCAAATCTTTGTTAAATCTGAATCAAAATAATAATAATATATATATTGTTAGAGAATGAATTATATAGTTCACACTGCCACGAACTGATCATCTCATGTTTATTATTGATTTTAGTTTCATTTGAAAATTGTATTTTTTTTAAAAATATGTTTATGCAAGTATGACTTATTCTAATGTTAGTACGTCTGTTGCTTCTCACAATAACTCTTGAACGGAAGCGACTTTTTAAATTCCTTTTTTCGCAATACATAGCTAGAGCCATTATTTCGGCCGCGTTCGTTAATGTACAATCTGACAATGTCTTGCACGACGATCTACATTTGTCCACTAGTACACATAGTTGAACGAAAGCTAATTTCTCAATTTTGTTTCTAGCACAAGATAGCTAGAGCATTTATATCGGTCTAAATCCCAAACGAAGTCAATTCGTTAACATCTTAACGTGTAACGGCGACTTACGTTTCTCCGGTAGCCCACACAATTTAACTCTTGAATCAGAGGTATTTTTTGAATTCTGTTTTTCTGTAAAGGTAGTGAAAGTTACACATCTCGCCGTTACAAGAAAACGTCCTCTGGTGGTTGACATCAATGAAACGAAATTGAAACTTCTAATGCGTGATCCGTTTCGCTGTCAACCAGATTTCATTATTATTATTTTCGTTACTTAGCAATGCATTGTTCTTATTGACAGAAGTTTATATATTCGTGGAAACTGAATTCTGTGACATCATTCTATTCTACAGAAGAAAATTTATTTTTATTGCAGCAAAACAGTGTTACATGCATATTTTATTACCATCAGCATTATTAAGAATATGTACACGTGAAAATTAATACAATTACAATTTTGCCTGCATAAGAAAGTTAAGTGCTAAATCGTAGACATTAGCGAAAGGTTAGAAGTTTCCGGAAACAGGTACTTGAAAACAATATTAGTGCAAAATAAAATGAATGAATACTGGACATCCAATAAGGAATATTATAAAAGCTGTATGTCAGGGAACATCATAGATAATTAAATCGCGGAATACAAGATTGGATGAATATGTTTCTTATGGGAAGTACTTTCACAAACATACACTTCCAGCCTCGAAGTTTTCAACTACGAAATATTTACGTAAACCTAGAAAAGATACAGAAAAAATAAAAATGGACTTCAGATTGTGTATTTCACATAAAATAAAATTCCAATGAGGATTACTTGTTATTGTGTGTTGTTCTTGGGGTTCCTTGAGGCACTAAAATACTTAATTGGTAGCAAAAACGTATAATAATATATTAACACATTATTCGTGAGCTTTTCCTCAAAATTCATAGGTAATTAATTTTTTTAAAAAATAATAATGTGTTTAAACAACGTTTAACACTATTTTATTCGCGCTGGCTTTCACTTGAATAATTGTGAAATACTAAGAAAAACCCAATTTCTTTGCTAATATAAACAGTTGTACTTTAGAACCCATCTATCAAATAGATTATACCAAAATTTGGTAATTCAATATGCAGACAAGAACATGCAAAATCGTCTGTCGGTTTGTGACAACACTGTACTTTGAACCAAAGTAAATGGCTGTTCAACGATCCAGTGATACATGTAATCTCTGGGTGAAATGGGTTCGAGACATTTTTTTTAAAATCCTCACTGAAACCACAGAACGGCAACCAGCAAAACATTATTTAAAGTTGGGTTGCATATGCACCAGGGAAACACGGAGCGCATATACTTAGTATTCGATTTAAGATAACTGATGCCACACAGTACTAGACGTATATCTTCAGACGAAAAGGCATGTACTGATTAAACTAGCAATGCATTGAACATATTTAAAATTATTTAATAAAACACTCGGTTCAGAATTCTCAAACCCCAATTTCCTCATCCTATAATTCATTACAATCTCTTGACAATTTTTAGCTCGAATTACTTGTCTACTTCGTTAGAAAACGACCGCAACTTTTGCGATTGCAAAGATTACGATACAGCGATAGTAATAAAGATGACACAGTGCAAAATTTCTACTAATAAAATATATAATTGGCATCGCGTATTTCGCTACACATTTTTTCTTCTTCGCATAATATTTTTGAAATAAACTTCCAATTTTACTGACGTTGCCCACACCTTTACAAAAATAAATTTCCAATCTCAACGTATGAACATTTATAATGGAAAAACATAGCGCTTCGCCTACAGCCCAATTTATAACTAACCTCAAAATCTTTATATACAAGTTCTGACTGACTGAATGATTTTAAGATCTAGGCCAAACTGTTTAAGCTAGAAACCTGAAATTCCGTTAGTGCATAGGATTCGTAACGAAGATACAACTACGGAAAATATTTTGAAAATCGAAGTGAAAGGTAGGAAGAGGGGAAAACCACTTATATAATAAAATGTCCATATCTTGGAATTATAAGATGTCATTAAATTTAGGGAATTTGGTATTTTGACTTTTTAAATTTAAAGTTATTAAATATGTAGTTCAGTTTTTTAAAAGTAGATATTTGACCTAGAAGGGAATAAAATGATTAACTTACTGTTTAGCGTATCAAGGCTACATGAGACATGGACCTACAGATTAACGTGCGTGGAATCCGAACCACATGAGGTTCTGACGAAGTAACACGAGGAACAATCCACATTAACAGCTGCCTAAAACGTAGAGCTAATTTTCTACGTACTGCTTTTTTTGTGCGATATCTATACTATTATATAAAAGAGTAGAATTAAGTGACTCATCATCGCCCAAGCTATACTGCTGTAGGTAGAAATAAATTTTGAAGAACAGCACTGTGATAAGTGATTGACAAATATAAGATGAAAGTTGGAACATTTCGTGTAGAATATAGGTATCTTTTCAGGTTAACCACAAGTCTGGTTTCTATTCGTAGACTATTGATAGCGTGTAACTTCGGCAGACGTTTCTACATAATTCGTGAGTTGTATGACAAACCAGAATTGTTCACTTTTCTTGTATTTTTATTTCAGTGTTACTCCTCATACAATTACAGTATATACTTTAGCTTTCATATTAATTTTCTCGGTACAGTACAGTACATTTAAGATATCTATTGTAAAGTCTCAAACCAAATAGAAGATTTACATGACCATGCAGAGGCAATGTTGTCCTCAAAGGAAGAGGGAGTTTGCTCTTCAAATGGTCGTTTATCATTTCGGGACGAGGTGAATTTCTTAACCAACGAAGCTACAACTGTATTTTTGCGAAGTTAAAACTGTATTTTTGTAAAATTATTAATGAAAGCAAAGAAAGGTGGCCATTTTGTTTTCAAGCTTACGTTTTTCTGAATATTTCAGCATATATTTGTTCTCTCGAAATGAAAATTGCGGAATAAATCTATATTTCAAATTTCCTTTAGAAATAAGAAGCTACTGTCATAATGTTATGGGCATCACTTTTACTCTTCTAATAGAAACAAACCCCGGACCCCCAAGCGTTACCGGACCAAATGTCATTTAGACGAAATGTTCTTTGAACTAAACATCCCTAGACGAAATGTTTCTTGGACCAATTGTCTTTTGGACGAAATGTCCCTTGGACAAATTGTCTTTTGGACGAAATGTCGTTTGACCAAATGTCTCTTGGAGGAAATGTCCTTTGGACTAATTGTATTTCGGACGAAATGTCCTTTGGACCAAATGTCTTTTGGACGAATTGTCTTTTGGACAAAATCTCCTTTGGACGAATTGTCCTTTGGACCAAATGTGTTTGGACTAAATGTCTCTGGACGAAATGTCCTTTGGACCAAATATCTTTGGACGAAACGACCCTCAACCTATCCGAACGTTACGCTTTATTATTATTTTTATTATTTTTGACTTTAACTATGTTGTATTATGATCTGTGGGTTAATTGGTTAATAACGTATTTAATTTGAAACATTGATTGAGGAATATGCCAGACCTGTTGTTGACTGAGAGTATATATGGAGCATGGTGTATCTTATTTGTGAATGATGGATAATGACCTATGAAAAATCATGGAGAGTATTGGGTGACATACGTTCTATAAATTTTTATCCTTATACAGAATGTCAAGGACTTTTAGCTGGAGATGTGACATTCACTATATAAACTATAAAATAAAAAAACAAGCCAAAAATTTGAGCGTTTTCGAAAATTCCGTTCCCGAAAGGGAAGATGTATGGTTATATGAAATAATGAAAATGACTCACTCATAGACAGACAGGGCATACTAATATATCTAGAAATGTGAGATTTGGACAGGTAACTCATTTTGTCACATGAGCAATAAATAAGAAAGTTTTTTTTTAATATGTCTATTAAGGGAGATAAAGCAGATTCAAATCGTTTGCCCAAAATAAAGTGCCACGTGAATTTCTTATGATAGCGACACATGTGTTTTAGTGTTCTTGAAAATTCCCGTTTTAAGGAATAATTAACACTTCTGACCAGAGTATATATACTTATTTATTAAAAACTAAAATACAGTGTAACGGTTTTAACAACTTAACGTTATTTTCATCAGACACTAACTGAAAGAGAGATCCTCAGAGCATACAAATTTATAATCTTTCTATGCTCTGAAATATTTCTGCTCTTAAGAGTATACATTTCTTTGCTCTAAAGACATTTCTTTTAGTTAGTGTCTGATGAAGACAGCGTTAAGTTGTCGAAACCGTTACACTGTATTTTAGTTTTTAATAAATAAGTGAATATACTTCTGTCATAAGTGTTAATTATTCCTTTAGTGAGTTCCAGAGCCGTGATGGATAGAATCCCGTTTTAAGGGGCATTTTTTCTCTATTTCTCTCTCTGCATTAAAAAGGACGTTGCCTGTTGTTTGTGACTGCACCACAGGAAGACGGCTGACAACTTTGAAATGAATTTTGAAGAATACTTTGTATCTATCTCGAGGTAGGCTTCAACCATCACTTTGATTCAAAGGCGTTTCTTAATGGAGTAAGGGTTCAGAATGATTGCGAAAAGTAGGATAACTAAAGAGCATCTTAAGTTAGTAAGGTGAACTCTATATTACAAGAAAGTGGATATGTGACTCGTTTTCTCCAAAATTATAGTTTTTAAGGGAAAAAGACAATTTCTGTATGTTTTCGCCATATTGAAATTGATATTGTATGTTGAATGTTATCGCATCCCGGAAAATAGCTTACCCATTTAAAATTAATTTTGGAACATATGTAGTACATATATCAAAGAACAAAGGTTTGTATCATATCACATTCCGTAACAGGTGTAACTTGGCAGGAAGGGAAGTTCAAAATTTATGTCAAAAGTAGAGTATCTTACAGGTTGCTATAATTACACTTTCATTGCATGCATACTCTAAAGAGACAGGGTTAAAGTATTTTCCATAGACCTACAGAAGGTCGATTTACCTAAGATGACCAATTTTGTGCGCTCACCTGCTCACAACAATATCGTCCTTCACCAATGGTTGTGCTCGATGTGGTGACCACAGGCCTGGACTATCGCCCTGCAACACAATTTCCACTGAAGCAGTGCGCGTCGGAGGTGTGTGAGGAGAAATGTTGACCACACCGCTTGACAAGCTTTCCAGAGCCCCGCTATGGCGCTGGGACGCCTTCGCGCGAGACTTTGTTTCAGAAGGCCAAAGGCGCAGAAATCCATCGGCGACTCATCTGGTGATTGGACAAGAAGGGTATAACACACACCCCAGTCACCGTGACCACACGCCGATTATACGTAACAGAACTGCGTGCAGTGTGACTAGGTGCTTTGTGCATGTGGGTCCACACATTCCGGGTGTCCCTGCCATACAACTGCGGGATATGCGTTGTGTATAAGGGTTCCATGATGTTCGTATGAAAGAAGGCTACATTCACCTTGGCCTCCGAATCCACACGATGCATTGGCAACCTCCCACGGTTGCAGAAACCTGCCACCACCAGGAAGGAAGCCTTTCGAAAACTTCTCGCGACATTCACGGACGAACCATCGTGGCCCTTCGCAATCATGTGGTGAATAAAAAATGACCCTGGGCTTATTGGTGTCATCAAGGTACATCCAGGCTTCTACAGAGTGACAAACCCACTGCCATCTGTCACCTGAGAGGTACTGTTCATACAACTTTCTTGCGCTCATGAATCTCTCTAGAATTTGCCTTGGTGGTAACCTATGCCACATCAACTTATAACGTATTTTTCAGTCCAAAATAGTCCTTTATGATAGGACACATTGTGCTCCGTGACATCCTGTATCAGGTAGCAAGGCTGATTTGGTTGAGTGGGTTCTCCTTCACAACTGATGCCCTGATGTTTCTCACAATGCGTGGTATCCACGCTGAACATGCCCATTTCGTTTTCATTCTCGCGACTTGATATTTAGGACCGGTGCTTTTACAGCGCTGGCTTACCCTTGCTAAGGAACGCCTGCTGATAATGTTGCCCCTTGCCCCGCACATTTTCACAATCACTGACGCACTGAACTGTGAATCGGAAAGTGCACATATGTACCCTTTCCAATAAGATGTCACATTAACAGATATAATAGCTGTACACCACAACTTCCACACAGCTTGTACGTGACTAATTACTGGGTTCACGGGCTACTGACTTCTGGTTCCTTCTACGCTGTGTCGTCATTGGCTCTGTAAAATTGGCCACATTACGTGAATTGACCTTATATATATATGTACTACCATGAGCAAAATAAATGACGCGTCTCTTTATTCTGAAGTTTTTTGAAAATATCCCCATTTTCTTTATATGTTCGAAATTTCGGAAGGTTTCCCCAGCAGGACAGGTTAATAACAAACCCGTTTTTAATATTTGTGTTAGATATTAGCTTAAAATAAATAAATTAGAAGCAAAAAACATTAAATCGACAGAAATCTCGAGAATTACCAACTCTGCTAAAGTGGGAAATTTTCAAGAACGCAAGGGAATTCTGCAGTTCAACACGAAGCAGCGACATCTATGTCATTGAGAGAGACGTGGATTAGATCTACAAACGAAACTTTTAACGAAACATTTCTAATGTGTCTTATTACATGCATTATCAGCGAACTCCAAATATATGAATCTATGCTAAGTATTAACGTATAGATAGAGCAAATAATGGAAATTACCTATGGGAAAAGACGAATTCTTAGCACAATCGTAATGAAAAATCGTCTTTACCGTAGAACAGGTTCAGTTCACGCAAGAAAACAAGTAGCTCAGTTGGTTAAAGCAACTAGTCTGTATGCCGAAGGTATTGGGTTCGAACCCCATGGAAGTGCCGTTGTAATTTTTATTACTGTGGTTATTTTATTTATTTTTTATGTGGGAAAAAATCAAATTGTAACATATGTGTAAAACTCATGACGATACCAAAAAAAAAAAAAAAAAAAAAAATGCCGTTCTCGCACTTGCATTAGTCTCTCTAATTTTTGTTTGCAAACAGTTTCGTAATAATTTCCCCTGTGCTCACTACTCACTACATGCTCACTGGTGCATAACGAATGTTTTCCAGTAAATGTTAATTCTAATTTGGAGAATTTTATAAAGTTTCACAATGTTTCTCGCTTGATAGTCTTCTATCTACTTTTTTGGACACTTTGATAACAGATTTCCCTATTAAATGTTTAATTTCCCCTATATATATTTAATTACAGAAAAGTTTTACATGTATTTGTCTTAAATTGAAATTGTTTTGAATTTACCACATGAGGTAAGTAGCCCGAAGGAGGAGAACTGAAGTAACTGATATTCTACGTAAACGCAACCTATTGTAGAATTATTATGCTTCTTCAGCACATAATCTTTACGTTGGTCAGACAGAGAAAAACCCTGTTTCTTCCTCTCCTATGACCACTCCTCTTAAAGCGCTACATGTAATGATTCGTGTCACATAATTTCGGCTCTCCAAAGACATTTATTATTATTATTATTATGAAAATGAAATGAAATCTTTGAGTTTTACGTCCCACGTTTATGCCGGTTAGGCTAAAGGAGACGGTGATGATGAGTACTGAATGAAATGGTGGAATGAAGAAAGTGGGAGGAAACGGGAGAACCCCGAGAAAACCCACGCACACGGTGTTTGTCCACCACAAAGTTCACTTGGCAATATTATTATTATTATTATTATTATTATTATTATTATTATTATTATTACTGAATATGCCACCCTTACATAATGTAACTTTAGATATCTTGGTTTAAGTGCTTTCTTTAGTAATAATTTGAGCAACCATGTAACAAAATTTAAAATGTATGAGGGGGCACGAAGTTTTATTCCCCCCCCTCTCTTTTCAGCACCGTCCCAACAGAAAGTATATAATTTCTGACAAGCAGAGTAGACAAAATGAATAAGAAATATATTTAAAGTAACCTTTCCTCCTTCGTGAATGGAATATCACGTAAAATTTTTTATTCTACTGAAGACGACCCTAGGCCGTTATGGTTAGGTAACAAAAGTTGCTGTGACCAACTGAGTTTCGATTTCTTACGCGAAAGAAGTCTGTTATATTACGAGGCATGCTTTTCATTAGCAAAACTGTTCGAAGTAATACGAACATGGCTCAAGAACAGAGACAACTGAATTACCACTCGATTGACCTTGAGGCCAAATCACCAAAGAGTAGCTATAAACGTAAGTTCAGCGTGCATTTCTGTGGAGTTCTGTTCAGTATTCCTATCTGCCAATCACGCTTGTTTGTAAGATTAATATTTTACAAACCTAACCTTTCGATAGAGCACAATAGCGAAAGAATAAAAGGGAAGGAATTCTTGCCCTTGTGAACGTTGGATACCACCATGTGCAATAAAACTGTCGCGTCTCCTTGAAGTGATATTTTATAGAAAATAACTCTTTTCCCTTTATATATCCGAAGTTTTTGAGGGTTTCAAAATGAGGAAACGCTACTGACAAACAAGGACGCATTTAGGGGTGGGTACAGGGGGTCCGGACCCCCTCTGAAATCCCAACTTTTCTGTAAATTTAGCCTAATTTTTGGGATTATCTTTTAAAATTTTATTATAATTTATCCTAATATTGAAGTCGGGCCCCTTCCGAAATAAATTACTGTATACGTGCCTGCTGACAATTTTCAATATATTCGTTAAATAATAAAGTAAAATAATTATTAGGAGCAAAAAGCTTCAACACGGGCTAACTTTTGTCCACTGCCAATATTGTTAGAAGGGATATTAATAGCAAAAACTGCTAGTCAATGCTGAACCTTGAAACTTCACCCCGAACAGCAAGCCTATTATTGAGAACTACATATGAAACATTTTATCAAAACTTATCTAGCTTTTATCTGGCATGAAATTATTATTTACGCTAAAATGCACTATCCTAAAATGTGTATCTAAACATTGCTCTGCGTATCTACGAAGCAATGAAAATTTTTTATCGAAATATTTGGGCAGGAAACTCTAACAGCCAGCCATTTTATTTAAATCGTAATAAACCCTGTAACCGTGCGTTAACGTGAAGACAAAGCTTGGTCCATTGGTAATGTGTTGGAAGAATGAAAACTCAATGTTCGTAGGTTCGAATTTATCCACTCACCAGAACATTTTATTCTTATGTGTAACGATGAAATAAGAAAGAAAAATGTATAACCGTTAAGACAAAACTTCAACCAAGTCTGAAGAGAACAATACTAAAATAGTAACACAATGACGTCAACCAAGAATTATTTCATGTAGCGTTTGGACGAAATTACAACTGTCAACAATTGCAAAAGTAAAAACAGGCTGATAGGCGTAATGTAGTCTAGACTTCTGAATGCATTTACTTCCTCAAAACTTCCGTCTCGTCATTGGTATGCCGTTAGTCATGGTAAAACCTTTCAATTGGAAGTGAAATGACAAACTAAAACAGTTTTAAATCAATAAATGTTTATGTGTAAAAGTAGGTGTCTCTTATCTGTAGTTCTGAGTTCCTTTTACTTTGAAGTGACAAATGAGAGAAGAAAGTATGGTGATCGAAAAAAAAATCAAATTTGAGATTTCAACGAATTTACACGTATTATAGCCCCTAATACCGAAAAAGTTATTTTTTGATACATGTCCATCTGCTCGTCCCTTCCGCTCGCTACACTTTAGTGTGCACTCGCCTAGAGGCCAACCGTTCAACTTATCTGCACCAAATTTTAGTTTAAGATTTTTATAGTATTTCCTATAGTTTCTTTTATTTCCCTCCTACTCCCAAAACAAGGGTAGTTTCCTGTACGATGAAAATAGAAAAAATATATTTTCTCATAACTGGCTCTAACGATCTTGTTTTCTTTCTTTTTTTATAAATCAATATTTAATTAGCAACCCTATTTTATGGTATAAGGCATTTATCTGAGAAAAATCTACAAGGGGTAGTTTATACTTAGGGGTGAGTTTTTTCTCAGTGATTTTCTCAAAATGGACTCAAGTGTTTTCGTTCATATTTCATAAATAAATATTTCATTAATAACTTAACAATATGGCATAAATAACTCGTTTGTCCTAAAAAAAAAATGCGAGGGGTAGTTTATTCTTGGTGGAGTGTATTGTCTGGGTGATTTTCTCAAAAATGACTCAAAAGAGTTTATTCGTATTTCAAAAATACATATTTCGTTAATAACCGAACAATATGGCAAAACTCATTTGTCCTGAAAAAAAATATACGAGGGGTAATTTACTCTTGGGGGTGCTTTTCCTCCACGGTTTTCTCTAAAATGAATCAAGCAATTTTGTTCGTACTCAGAAATAAATATTTCATTAAAAACCTAATAATATGGAATAACTCGCTTGCCCTGAAAGAATCCTCAAGAGATAGTTTATTCGGGGAGTTATTTTTCTCTCACGATTTTCTCAAAACTTACGTGGACAATTTTATTGATAATTCATAAATAAATATTTCATTAATAACCCTATATTTTAGTATAAGTCACTGGCGTCTCTGGCATGTAAAATTTGGGGGGGACATCAAAGAATGTCACTTTAGTGGTACTACCTAGCCCAACCTGTTTATTATCTTCGACTGGTTTGTTACCTTTCTGTTTACCTTCACAGACCTCTTGATTGTATGTCAAAAGCTCTGTTATAATCGTTTCACAGCTTGAATATTATATTCCAAATAAATATAATTATTATTATTTATATGTTATTCCGTCGTTAGTAAATAAATTAAATTGGAATAAAAAATTGAATATTTTGTACTTCAAAATATTGAGGGGGACGCGTCCCCCTCGTCCCCCCGCCAGAGATGCCCGTGGTATAAGTCATTTCTATGAAAAACAATTACGACGGATAGATTATTTGGGGGGTCAAGGTTTTTCCCAACAATTTTCTCGAACGACAGGCGATTTTGTTCAAATTTCGCAAATAAGTATTTCATTAATAAGCAAAAGTATATCTTAACTCATTGTTCGAAACAATTCACAAGAGGTAGGTTACTCCTGACGTGTTCTTTTTGAACGACTTTCTCGAAAATGACTCATTTGATTTTTTCATATTTCATAAACAATTATTGCATTAATTGCTCTATTATATGTCTAATGAAAATGTGCTCAAAGTGTGAGTTAGTTTTGTAGTGTGGATTTTCTTCAATCGAAGTTTTTTATTCGATAATCTGACATTCGATGTATTTGAATAATACAATTTTTTTTTTCGTATTATCCAAATACACACTTCAGTAACAACTGCGGCCTAACACAGTTAAGAAATTGAATTGAAAAAGTTTAGTGCGGTGGCCCTGTAATTGAATATTTTTTGGTAAACACCCTAGCTTTTTGTGGTAAACTCAGGCTTTTCTTTTTCGAGCGACAAAAGAGAGAAGAAAATATGGTGATTGTGAAAATAGTATATCAAATTCAGATTTCAACGGATTTACATACTTCATGGCGTCTACATACCGGAAATGTGATTTTTCGATACCCGTCCTTCCGGTCCGTCCGTTCGGTAAACTTTTCTGTGCACTCGCCTAGAGGCCATACCGTTCAACGTATCTACACCAAATTTTAAACTTAGGGTTTACATAGTATTCCTACAGGATATTTTCCCATTTTTTTCCTACCGCCTAAAATAAGTGTGGTTTACTAACAGCCGAAAATCGAAAAAAGCTATTTTCTCCAAAATGGTTTTAACAATTTTGTTTATTTTTCATTAATCAATATTTAATTAACAACCCTATATTGCAGTATCAGATATTTCTCTTAGAAAAATTTACGAGGGGTAGTGGAGGTGACTTTTTCTCGACGATGTTCTCAGAAAGGACACTGGCAAATTTTGTACACACTTCATAAACAAATATTTAACCTTGCAGCATGGTATAAGTCAATTGACCTGTAGTAGCTTATTCTTGGAGTTGAATTTATTTCCAGTGAGTTTCTCAAACACGACCAGTTGGCAACCCTGTATCTCGACAACGAAGGTGAATTCGAAAACTGCAAGAGGACCATTTGTCTCCTTGTGATGTCACGAATCATCTCCCAAAGTTTGTGGACATCTTTCAGGTTCACCCTTAATGAAGCTTCTTTTCGAAAAGTTAACTATTAACTTTAGACATTGTTTATTTTTTTTTTAAATCACAAATGCCGTTATTAGTTTTAAGGCAGAGAGCTACTTCTGAGAGAATAGATCTTGAAAAATAATTTTAAAACTTAGACTTTTGTTTTCGAGACATTCCAGACAATACGAGACATTTTAAAAGCTATTTCGTGTCCAAAACATTTGTTACGTCTTCTTTTGGATGTCACAAAGCGCGTCTCGTCTCTTTCTCGAGACATGTCTTATCTCGTGCGCATTCGTTAACACTTGGGAAGGATTATCTTTCTACTCAAAGCATTGTTTTTATAATGGTTGCATATTTATGATAATTGCCGTCAACATAAATTACAGTTCTTTCAGTTGAATTAATTGTTTATTATTATTATTGAAATTAAAATTAAATGGAATATCTAGTTTAACGTTGCACGATTATGCACCTACGCTAAGGGAGAATGATGATGAATGAAATGATGAAATGAAGAAAGTGGGAGGAAAATGGAAAATTCCAAGAAAACCCATACCCATGCACATGGTATTTGTCTACCTCAAATTTCACTTGGCGCGAAGTGGAGTCGAGCCACGGACCCCATGAATGCTCTATCATTATTATTATTATTATTATTATTATTATTAATATAATAATAATAATAATAATAATAATAATAATAATAATAATAATAATAATAATAATAATAATAATAATAGTAATAATTGAAGTGAGCTTAACGAGTTTCAACCGTCCGACTCAACCAATGTTTGGGTGCCTGTTCGTTCGTCTACTCCATGACAACTTTTCATAAAAGACATTTCCTTTTAATGAAACTAGTAAGTGCCTTTTAGCTTTGAGAAGTAACTATGCTTGGAATTTGAAATCTGCAAAATATAAGAGGTAAAATTAACCAAATGGTCCAAGTTTACACTAATGTATACAAAACAATTTTGCAATATCAATTACGTGAATCTTGTCCCATAAAGAAGCCGAAACCCCTACACCAAAGAGCCCTCCGAGATTTGATAATTGTCCACAAGGACTGAAATTGTCATTTGAAGCCAAGACTTTAATATGAAGCCAATAATTTCTTTAAAATAGACGAAAAATTCGAAAGTTATAAGCATTTTCATATTTTTGCCTTTTTCCATAATGGAGCCGTAGCACACTCTACTGATGAGCCCCCCCGACTCCAGGATTTGATCATTCTCCATCGGACTGAAATTGCCATTTGGAACCAACACTTTAATACGAAGCCCAACAATTCTTTAAAATAGACGAAAAATTCGAACGTTAGAAACATTTTAATATTTTTGCCTTTTCTCATAAGGGGCCCGTATTAGCCCCACGAGATTTGATCCTTGACCACTGGGACTGAAATTTTCATTTGAAACTAAAACTTTAATATGAAGCCAAAAATTAAACTTTTACATCAATTTAAACTGACTGGGTTCCAGTTCACTCCACTATTATGTTTAGTTTAGTAAAGTGGTAATTTGTGACAGCTTCACATCATCAAAAGAATCTTTCACTACCCTCCCTCCCAGAAGTTTGTGCTGGATCCGCCACTGGATTCAATAGACATTTTTCCTATTATTTTTATCACCTTGTTGGGGCTCCATCGTACAAATAAAGAAGCGGTAATATTACAATCAAGGGGCGCTATATATTAGGTATTTCTTTAGTTACCTACCCCTAACCGCACAGGGCCATCTTTGGTAGAATAAAAAAATGCTACGTGATATTCCAATCATGAAAGGGGAGAGGTTGCTGTAAATATATTTCTTATTAATTTTGTCTACCCTGCTTATGAGAAATTACTTTCTGTTGGAAGGGTACTGAAATGAGAGGGGCAAAATAAAACGCCGTACCCCCTCCTACATGGTTGTTCAAATAATTACTAAAGAAAGCACTTTAGACTAAGATATCTAAGATTTAAACTAAGAAACTAAGATATCCTTACATTATGTAAGGATGGCATATTCAGGATGATTATTATTATTATTATTATTATTATTATTATTATTATTATTATTATTATTATTATTATTATTATATGAATGTTTTTGGAGCACCGAAATTTTGTGAGACGAACAATGGAATGTAGAGGTTTAAGATGGGTGGTCATAGGGAGGAAAAAACAGATTTTTTTTCTGTCTGACTCTCTAACGTGAAGATTATGTGCTGATGGCAAGAAGTATCATCATTCTACAATAGGTAGCTTTTACGTAGAATATCAATTACTTGAGTTTTCCTCCTTCGAGCTACTTATCTCATGTGGTAAATTCAAAACAATTTCAATTTAATACAAATACATTGTAAAACTTTTCCGTAATTAAACATCTAGGGAAAATTAAACATTTAATAGGGAAATCTGTTATCAAAATATCCAAACAAGTAGATAGAAGACTATCTAGTGAGAAATATTGTGAAACTTTATAAAATTTTCCAAATTAGGATTAACATTTACTGGGAAACAACGCGCCAGCGAGCATTACGTATAGTGAGCAGTGAGCACAGGGGAAATAATTACTAACCTTTTTGCAAACAAAATTAGGGATGGTAATGCAAGTGCGACAACGACATTTTTTTCTTTTTTTGGTATCGTCATGAATTTTACACATATGTTACAATTTGATTCTTTCCCACATAAAAAAAATAAGATAACCATAATAATAAAAATGACAACGTCACTTCCATCTGGATTCGAACCCGCTACCTTCGGCATACAGACTAGTTGCTTTAACCAACTGAGCTATTTGTTTTCTTACATGAACTGAACCTGTTCTACGGTAAAGACGATTTTTCATTACGGTCGCGCTACCAATTCGTCCTTTTCCATAGACGATTTCCACTTTTTGCTCTATCTTTACGTTAATACGTGGCATATATTCATATATTTGGAGTTTGCAGATAATGCACGAAATAAGACATATCAGAAATATTTCGTTAAAAGTTTCGTTTGTAGATTTTATCCACATTTCTCTCAGTGACATAGATGTCGCTGCTTCGTGTTGAACTGCAGAATTCCCTCGCGTTCTTGAAAATTTCCCACTTTAGCAGAGTTGGTAATTCTCGAGATTTCTGTCGATTTAATGTTTTTTGCTTCTAATTTATTTATTTTAAGCTAATATCTAACACAAATATTAAAAACGGGTTTGTTATTAACCTGTCCTGCTGGGGAAACCTTCCGAAATTTCGAACATATAAAGAAAACAGAGATATTTTCAAAAAATTTCAAAATAAAGAGACGCGTCATTTATTTTGCTCATGGTAGTACAAAGTAAATGGCTCAAAGAGCCGAAATAATCAGACTCACAATAATCTTTGTTTTACTTTCACTAAGATTGAAAGTAAGAGAATACTATACCACTTCTGTTCTTTATATTTGTTCTGAAACAGTCAAAATTCAAACGGAAAGATAGATGTTCACTTACGCTAAACGCACATGAATATCCAGTACATGGTAACATTTAAGGACCTATTCGTACTAAAATATTTTTAATGCTAAAATCTTCTCATGATAATACACGATATTAATACTAGTGCACAGTAATTTTCTTCCCAAGGAAATAAAAAAAGAAACAAACCTCTTTTTCATCTCTAGAGTCGTTCATTTCCAGAAACAAAGGCACAAATATAGAGAATTGCATGTAGACATTCTTCCGCAAATTTTCTAGGCTCGTAACACACTTGATTTCCCAAAGGATGCTCCTACATTGCATCATGTCACGACTAAGAGAGAATGGTGTGCATATGAATGTGAGTGTATGCATATATATATATATATATATATATATATATATATATATATATATATATATATATATATATCAAACACATTGCAAAAAAAAAAAAAAAAGATGCTTCGCTTATGACCACTCTTCATCTTAATCTATTCGCCAACCTTTCAGTCATAATATTATATCTGAAATTGTCAGAAACTTCTCTCTTTTTGGGGGGAGGGAGCGAGTTATAAAAAGTAACAACTTTCGCATCCACAAAAGGAAAATAAAATCCTCTGACTCAATCCTCATATGACATTTTTGTTATAGAAGTAGTTTTCCTTGATAATATATATATTTTTGCTTTGTGTGAATTGTTATTCAGATCAACAAATCTAAGATAATAATAATAATAATAATAATAATAATAATAATAATAATAATAATAATAATAGATCTAAATTCCTGGTGCAAAAAGCCAGCCTGTTCCACTTATGTCCTTGTGCTCAGCACATTGGCACCCTCGTCATTAATGCTTTCTCCATCGGAGTTTCGTTATGTCTTTCTTCAAAGTATTTCCTTATTTTCGATTTAATTTTGAACCTAATGTTTTCTTAGGATACGACCTTCAATCAAAGTGATGACTGAAACTTAGCTCGAGAAAGATACTAAATACGTTCTAAATTGCATTTCAAAATTTTCAGCCATTTTTCCGTGGTTATAAAAAAAAAAAAAAAAAAAAAAGTGCCAGAGAAAAAAGTCCATTTAACCTTAAAACGAGAATTTTCAAAATCGCTGGGACGCATGACTGTTTATTTTTAATAAATAGCGCATATGTTAAGTTTAATCTCCCTAACTTCAGGCATTTATATGGTACTTTATTTTGGGCAAAAAGATTTAGTTTTTTTTACTTACCTTTCATATGTACGTATTTTTGAAAAAAAAAATCCATCCTTATTTATTGCTTTTGATGCTAAGTTATTCTCAAAATCTCGAGAATATATATAAGAGTACAGAGTACAGATACCCAATTTATCCTGTTATGAGAATTTCAAAATCCAAAAAAATACATGTTCCCTTATTTTAACCAAGATTTAATGTAATTTCACACCTCTATCTTAACGAATCATTACATGAAATATTTTCTGAATAAATACTAGGGAGCCAAATTATTATACAAATTGTCAAAGTTTCTCCTTTAGAAGTGGAGTTTTCGCAGACACTGAAACTTATTTTTATTTAAGAGTTTAAATGTTGATTTCGTTACATTTCCAACATAAGCGAATCCTCACATCGCGCATGTTTTCAATAAAGAAAGGAAAAGTTGGGTATTATAGAAACTACTTAGCTTTTTCTCCCTAAAATCGGAATATTAGAAAATACTGAAACAGTGTTACACTGTTTTTACTTAAGAATTTACATATCGAATTTCTCATCTTAAAAGTAAGCGGAACTCCACATTCGAACATTTGTTAGTAAATAAAGGAAAAATCCAATATTATGGAAATTTTCTCATTTCTCCCTCAGGAGTAGGAGAAATGAGAAAACGCTGAAACACGGATTCCCTTATTCTTAATTAAGAGTTTATATGTCGCATTTCACTTCTTCAAGTTAGGCGAATTCTCACATTGGGCGATTTCTAAATAAAGACAGGATAATTCGAACATTATACAAACGACTCCCTTTTCTATCCTTAGGAAAGAAATTTTCGAAAAATACTGAAACGTGTGTTCCGTTATTCTTATTTAAGGTTTTATATATCGAATTTCATATCTCGATTTTAAGCGAATCCCTATACTTGATACCTTGTGAATAGATCAAAGGATATTTGAATATTATAAAAATTATACGTTTTCCTTTTTAGAAACCAAATTATCTAAAACTCTGAAGATCGTGTTCCGTTATTTTAAATGAAAAATCTATAGGCCGAACTTAATCTCTCTACCTTTAGGGATTCATGAGGTGCACTGTTCTTGCCAAAAAGTTTGAACACTCTCTAACCCTTCTTAGGATATGTAATTCCAAAAATCTGCTCTATTTATATCAGCAACTCCGAAAATAATGAATTCGACACTCATATCAGTCCTTTTCGGCTACTTTTATTTCAGTCCCATCCAACTCTACGGGTGCTAAGAATGTCTTATTTTCTTGACTAAATTTGGGCTTGAATGTCATCGAACTGCCAACTTAGCGACCAGAAAATGATCGATTCGACCCTAACACATGTCATTTTGGACATTTCATTTTTCACCTCTTCTCACTTGCATGATGATGGGGCTACATTTGGTCCTAAACGGCTTCGAGAGTATCACTATTCATCTCAGAGATTCCGAAATCTATAGACTCGACATAAATATGATTCGTTTTCGATTATTTTTTGTTTCTCCATTTTCTAGTCCACCCCTTAGTAGTAGAGGTGTCTTACGACCATAGTATGCTCAAACATTATTATGTATCTATATATATCTATATATCTATATCTATCTATCTATCTATCTATCTATATATATATATATATATATATATATATATATATATATATATATATATATATATATATATATATATATATATATATATGGGTAGACAAAAAATCTAAAAACACTTCATACAGGACACGTAAGTTTTGCCCTCCACTGTACAACACGTGTTGCAGTTGATGATCGTTATTTGTTTTCACTGTGTCATGTGGACCTTCCTCTTCCGTCAGCAGTAACCAGTTCACCTGTGAGTGTCGGTGTGAAAGTGGTGCGGTAAAATGGGCGACCTGACAGACTTCCAAAGAGGCATGGTTGTTGGTGCCCGTCTGGTTGGAGCTTCAGTGGCAACAGTGGCGAACATTGTGGTGGTATCGAAAGGCACTGTGTCCAATGTCACGAAGGCATACACAATTCATGGGCAAACGACGTCTGCAAAGCATAACAGTGGTCGAAAGATAATCCTGTCAGATAGGGACTGGAGGGCATTAAAACGGATTGTAGCAGCTAAAAAGAAGCCCACTACAATGAAAATTACGGCTGAACTCAATTCCGGCCTACAGAACCCGGTTTCATCGAAAACAGTGCGACGGGAACTTCATAAAATGAAAATTAATGGTAGGGCCGCTATCGTCAAACCCCTGGTCACAGCAGTAAATGCGAAGATACGTATCCAGTGGTGTAAGGACCACAAGGCGTGGACTCATGAGCAGTACAAACACGTAACGTGGTTCGATGAATCGATCTCCACTTTGTTTCCAACAACCGGTCGTGTTTACGTATGGAGAACACCGTCGCAGGCCTATGATACAGACTGTCTGATCCCAACTGTAAAGCAGGGGGATGGTTCTGTTACAGTATGGGCAGTGATATCGTGGTTTTCTGCAGGTCCATCATAGCCCTGCATGGAATGATGAACGCTAAGGTGTATGAGGCCATTTTGGGGGACCAGGTTCTATATATGGCCCAAATATTGTTCCCTGATGGTGATGGCATCTACTAAGATGATTTGGCACCCTGACACGCTGCAAAAACGGTGAAGTCATGGTTTGAGGAGCATGACCAGGAGTTGTCACACCTCCTCTGGGTCCCACAATCACCAGATCTGAACATCATTGAGCCTTGTGGTCTGAGTTAGAAAGACGTGTTCGGTCTCATTACCCTCCACCAGCACCCCTTCAGGAACTGGAGCATGTTTTGGAGGAACAATGGTACGCAAAAGGAGGCCCCACACCATACTAGGTATGATTTTCATTTTCACACTTTTGCAAACGTTTAAGATTTTTGTTCAACCCTTGTATATGGTGCCGTCCTTTTAGACCTGGCACTTCTTAAGTCTCCTTCTGTGTGCTAAATTTCAGTTTGATCGCCTTAGTACTTTTTGTATCACCAAGATACAGTTCTTACATTCTCTAGAAAGATTCTCCTTGCAGTGGAACCTTTAAAAATGTGGGATAAAGCATATTCACAATGTAACTAGGTCACCTTAAAAGAATCCATTATTAAATTTCATTTTCAAACTTCAAACATAAAATCCCAATGGTACCAAGCTATAGACGGTATCTTAATTTCTTATTAAATTCCTCTATATCATTTTCAAATCATCAGCATTGCTTCTAACAGGAATCAGTGATCTTAAAATAGGAGGAGAGAAAATTTTATATTCATATATTACACACAGATATAAAAGAACAAATTCATTTGTTGAAAGACTAAGCAAGTGTTTATTCCTATGTAACGTCTGCCTAGTTCTAAATTCGAATAAACCCAAAAGGTAAAGAAATAAGAATCTTTGCTTTCCAGTTCTCATTCAAGACACGCCCTACCATATAATAATCCACACACTGAACTGCTCCTTTCTTTTTCAGATGTATGCAGGGTCCAGGGCCAGTTCGAAGTAATCTGATACCGTAGCCGAGGAATATTTTGTAACCCCTGTCACCCCTTAGATCTCTCCGCCCGCCATTCATCACCTGCCCTCATAAGTAAGGCTGTGAATCTGATTTAGTTACATTACGTATTTGTTTTATTTTTCTTTATTTTTTAAGGAAAGTGATCTTTACTTACATAATAAATAAAACTCTATTCCTCTCTTGACCTGAGCGGAAGTTAATCCATTTCAATTTCTACCAAGTGTGTGGTGAAGCTAGCCGCCATATATGGTAGCTTTAGTGTTTTTGTTCACCCTATTAATGTTACAAACTCCATAAAGTAAAAACACTGCCCCGCCTCTAGGCAGGAACGAATGCATTTATATCTTTAAAATATTGGGACATTTTGTGTATAATTTAGTTTAAATTTGACTTTTATCTGCAATTCCTAAGTAACTAATTCGCTATATTTATAACTTATAATCTACAATGACACTTAATTCTATTGATGTTATCTGGCACTGGCAGTACTATTTTTCATCGAATTCAACTTCAAATAGCGAAGAAAGTAAGTTATTATATGTTGAGCTTTATTTGTAGTCAACAAACATTGAACTCTATTTTTACTCCTCTTTGCATTTGTAATCCAAATTATTAGAAATACATAAACCTACGCACAAAATCATCGACGGATCAGATTAATATTTATCTACATATTTAAATGCTACAAATTTTTTATATGTTTGTGACCAATCCTTTTGACAATGAGATCTCGAAAACCCAAGTGCTAGACATATGCCGTTCTCACTTGTCGATTCCAAATTTTGTGTAGATTTTCCAGTTTTCATTCTAATTTGAAAAACAAAACTATTTTTCTACTCCACATTTTAGGCGTCGCCCTATCAGTTTAATATTGTAACTAGCTTGATATTTGTGAAAGGCAACCTTAGAGAAGCTACGCATAACGGGTTGATGGACATTTCAGGCGCTTTACTTTAATCTGAAGGACAAAAAAAACCTATCGCAAGATGGCAACTTGGAAGGCTTGTGGACCATAATGGGGTATACTCGGAGATATATATATATATATATATATATATATATATATATATATTACCTAAACGAGATATCAATAAATGAAGTCTACACATAAGGGAATTTCCTAACGCAAAATTAATTCGTAACAGTTTCCCTCATATTTGGAACTTCAAATGACACGACGCTTAACCTTACAAATATTGTCAAGTTTTAATTCTGGGTTACATCAAACATTTTACATTAAGAATTATTTGTGACTTTAAAATCTGTATAGTGGTATATATATATATATATATATATATATATATATATATATATATATGTGTGTGTGTGTGTGTGTGTACGTATAAACATGGATGTTTTTATGCACATATCTTAGATATGCCTAAATGCCTAAATGATGACTTGACGCTAGAGCTCTGCACGGGCCGGAATTTTTAGACCGGGCATGGCCCGTGAGTTTATAATGTGAGACCCGACCCGAGACCGAAGTATGTTTTAGCAATTAGGCGCGAGCTCATATGATAATTAAATGAGCCAAAGTATTCCGAATTACAGAAACTTAACCATTAACGCAAAATTATATTTTATTTACAGCACTTAGCAGTTTAATTTTGCAGTTGTGCTTTGAAAGTTCTCTAGAAAGAACGGTCCAGAAAGAACGGTGATATACCGTTGTACAGTATTTTACAAAGTTAGGCCCGACAAAAATGGTTGTACGTATATTTAAAAATTTACGGCCCGAGCCCGTGCAGACCTTTACTTGAAGCATAATTAAAAATCATGAAACACTAAGGGCGCTGTGTATTGAAAAAGTTAGGGAAACACTGATATATGTAATATTCTAACTGATTGCAAATAATGGTACCAGTAGAGTTATACAAATATACAAAAACTAGATAATCGGTGCAGTATGCTGTTTTTGTCTCAACCGTACTAGATTCTAAGAAAAATCTTGTTATACATTTTACTATTTTCAACGACAGAAATGAAGGTCGTCTAAGTAGAAAAATATGTTAAGATTAACTTTCTTAAACATTCAGTCTATTTTGTGTTTGTTTCTGTCATTTTAAAATGCAAGCAAGTGTAAAATTGGATTTTAAAGTTAGCTTTAAGAAATAAAAAAACGGAGTTAATCTGAAGGATTATCTAACTTAACTTTCCCCACTTTCCAAAGATTCAGAAAGAGGGTCAGTTTTCCTTTAGATAAGCTTTAACATTTGTTCCAGCAATACAAGAATTACTCAATTGAAAAAGTCTCAAGTCCACCTGAGTACTATTTTTTTTTTTTCAGGAAGAACAAAGAAATACAATTTTGAATGTTTTTGTTTGGAAGTGCTTTTTTGTGGTTTGTCTTATGTTCAAACTGTGAATAATTGGTTACGTTTTAATATACTAACGAAAAACACGATACTCTAAGTAATATCAGAGTTTTGCCCCCCTTCCTCAAAACAAATCCTGAAATGATGCCGCTGAGTTGCGTTATAATATTGTTCAGTGATTGTTGTGATTTATCGTTGTAAGTGTTGATATTACATATAACAATGCACCGACATTAAACACCTAAAAAAAAAAAAAAAAAAAAATGCTGCACCGACTTCAAAAGGCGAGAGAAAGGGTCTCATCATCATCAAAATATCAGTTAACTCTCCCACAAAGAAGGAGAGAGGAGTCTAAATCTCACTATTCTGCCCATGGAAAAATATGTTCGCAGTGTAATCGTTAAAGCGATGAATCCTTATTGTAGTCAGTTTGTATAATATTTACTTCTCGTGGCAATACTTGTTAGGAGAGGAAGATGGTGTCTAAGTTGGTAGATGGATCCGCTTACTCGCCGAAGTGAGTAATGTTGCTTCTAAGAGTTAACATCAATGATAAAGTTATTATATGTTTGCGAAGCGATTAACTTTGGCTTCTCCTTGACTGCGAGTAACAAGCAAGATCAAATCAAGTATATTTTTCCTCCCGTCACTGAAGTTTTCCATTACAGCGATGTGGTTTGCCTGAATGCAAAAAAGTCTTAATCCATACACTGAACTGAATAGCATCCCAAATCTTTGATTTGGGGTGTTACTCCATTCAGTTGAAATTGTTTTGAATTAAAAACAGGATTTGGAATTGGACCTAGGCTGTAATATGACGCCACTGAATAGTCGGAACATAGATGCCGACGAATAATAATAATAATAAAATAACGATAAAACTGAAAATACAAAGGAAGTGCACTTGGGATGTTTTTCAGTTCAGGTCTCAAATGTTATTACTTTATTAACAAGAAACAGTGTCACCTGCACACCACGCGGAAGAGTTTGGTTTCATAGCGTGATATTTTCTCAATTACTATTGAAATTGGATTTCTACCACTTTCGACTTTAATAGAGATTGGGGGCAGCGGTGGCTCAGTGGTGGAGCGTTCACCTCTGGTGCTTGGGGTCCCGGGTTCGATCCCAGCCCCCGCCAAGTGAACTTTGTGGCGGACAAACATCGTGTGCGTGGGTTTTCTCGGGGTTCTCCCGTTTCCTCCCAGTTTCTTCATTCCACCATTTCATTCATCACTCATCATCACCGTCTCCTTTAGCCTAACCGGCATAACCGTGGGACGTAAAACTTAAAGATTTCATTTTTAATAGAGATTAGATAGAGATGGAACACAATCTCGAGACTCTTAATTGGTTGCAAATAACCACTGCTTGCAATCTATTATCACTATTACTCTTTAACGATCAATGACAAAAACAGTCAGTGGCTGGTTTCTGTCATGGCCGGTCTGAATAGAGAGTTAAAAGAGAAGGTGATACCCATTCTTAGAACGCTAAAACGATTCAAGAAAGAAAAAAAAAGTATGTTCGTGGAAACTAAGAATAATGAGTCAACTTTTATCATGAACGAATGTGAATGGCATTATGTGTCAACACCGTCTAACAGATAAGAATTTTTATAAAATATGTGAAATAACGTAAACTAGGTTTCTATGTAATTATATGACATTTTCCGACTACTAAAAAAACTATTATGTGTTTGTAGAAGATAGTCACATTATCATTCCGTCTTGTTATAATCAATATTTTTATGCACAAGTAAACTTCGTATTGTCCATGAAGATACTCAATATTTGTTTATTTTGGTTTTCTATTTTATACATACTATACATTTGTATTAAATTAAATATTGTAATTACATATAAAATGATTTACTAATATTCTGTCTACATTATGCGCTGATTTCTCGTGTATGCACATTTCGCCCTAATACTAGCGTAAAATGTTCACTTCGAGTTCTTCACTTAAAATCACTATTATTTACCTACAATACAGGTTTGGAACTGTGTACAAATTATGATAAAGGAAAGACAATACGAGTAATTTTAATGTACATTATGTTTCTCATCTTGTACTTACGCTAATTAATTCCTTAACGTACGCATATTGCTCCAAATTACTATAATGACAATATGAAATATTCTGTTTTCCTAGCAGTCTACTAGCCGAAAATTTGGAAACTTCCATGCGCCATGAATCTCCATTGCTATTCGTTCTCGTGCTAAAGTTGTTCTATTCAATATAATCCGTCAATTCCGATCGTCTCTCTCTGTTTCACCTTCTACCATACTCTTCCGATTTTCACTTATATTTCCTTATTGACTTTTCGTTCTACCAGTTCACTTTCGAAGATATATCTCCATAATCTAACTACATTTTCAAGCTTCTAGTAGTTTATTTCTTTTTAAAACGACCACTTTTCCTCTGCGTATATTGCAATACTTCAAACGAAACATTTTGAGGAATCTCTTATTCACAGTTTTACTAAACGACCAAAAAAGTAAATGTTTCTTCCTTTTAACGATTCTTTACGTTATTTCTATTCTGCATTGTCTCCCGTTTACATTGAAGACCTTTAATATTACCTAGGTAACAAAAACTAATCACCTGATTTACTTTTTTCCTACTCTAGTTGTAGCATTTCTCTTCATTTCAATCGCCACTGGTGTCGTCTTTTTAACATTTAATTCCACACTCTTCTCAAATTTCACATAACCTTGCTTTCGTTTCAGATTCTACTGCAGGATCCATATCTTCCGCAAACCAAATACACATAACCGTTCTGCGTCCTACCGAAATACTGTCAAAGCTATGAAGATCTTTCTTAATTATTCCCTTTCGGCAGATTCAATTAATGATGACGAAATGAAATACCTCTGTTGAAGTTTCCATCGAAATGCATATTCCCCAATTATTTACTCCCCTAGTTTACTCTGATCCCATACGTTTACGTTATATATCTATATCTATATCTATATATTATATATCTATATCTATCTATCTATATATATATATATATATATATATATATATATATATATATATATATATATATATATATATATATATATATATATATATATATATATATATATAGATATATATAGATATATATAGATATAGATATAGATATATAAAATTATCTTCGATCTTCCCATTCCATTTAATCCTCTTTCGCACTCTCATTACAACATATCACATTACTTGGTCTAAAGCCTTATAAGGAATAAAAGTCACATCATACAGTATATTTTCTTTTACTTGAGATGCTTCTTCTAACTTCTCCCTTCTAACCCTATATTTTCCTATTTAATTTTCTAATTTATTCTGCAAAATATTATTCTCAAAGATATCAAGTAAATATTTCTAAAATTTTACTTTATTCTCAAGTTACACTATGGCCGCACCCATACTATCATAATCTTGTGTTTATATGGAAACTATTGATAGTTTTGTGTAGAGTTTCTCTCTGTGCATAATGACACAATCAATCAACAAATTACACAATACCTTTTGTAAAGTAATATTCCTCTATCTATAATTATTTCCTTTCTTATATAATTGTTTCCCCTTCGCTATCAACGAACGACTGAGTTATATGTATGTGTATGATGCGAAATATATCACTTACTGTTAGCCTTGCATTCAAAAAGAAATGGGAACGATATCTAGAACTAATCATGAAAATTTATCCTATTCAAGTTTTTTGTAATATCTCCAGCAGTTACAACAAAATTTTGCAACTTCACATAAACCGCCTCTTTTCCATATTACAATATTGTGAAATTTTAAGGAAAAAAGTATTTACGAAGAGAATGTCTGGCATTGCTGTTTGTATTCCCCGATTCTTACTAAATATTACAGGTTCGCTTTTCTTTCTATTTAGACAGTCTTTCTCTTTGGTCGGCTTGCCAAGGAATACTACATGTTTTTAAAATACGTTTTCGTCGAAAAATATTATAATATTCTAGCTTGCTCTACGGAAAGAAAATAAAATCATGTATGCAAAACGAGTATAGTCAAAGTTGTCTATGAAGAACACTTATGAACTGTATGAAACAAAGACTCAGAACGAAAATATTTCACGCCGAAATAGGAATTGCATAAATCAGAAATCTTTAAAATTTACAAAACAGAATAGTTTTAAAGTGTTAGCTATTGGTAAGTAAGGGTGAAAGTGGTTTTAAGCGTGTGGCACCAACATTATCCGTAATGTATTTATTAGAATTACCACAATCTAAAAACTAAAATGCAGGATAGCACAGCACATTACCGTGACAGTTCTTATATCATATGAATATAATGATATTTGCCTTCGCATTTTCTATGGATCACATATTGACCTTTTAAAAAATCCAATCAAAAGTGTAATTACATGCTCACCACATTTTAAACCAGCTTTAACCACATTATAAGCTTAAATAATGCACTACCCTGTTGAAAAGAAGATACTTTTAAAACGTATACAACTTAATAAGTTTTGGAAATTAAATTATGATCAAATTGCATACTGATATGAAATAAGTACCAGACTACAATTGGAAGTATATATCACTTTCACATATTTCTCAATAATTATCACAAAGAATATATAGACCACAGAATGTCGTAGTTCCGTACTACATGCTTCAATACAAACAATCCTGAGCATAAAGTTCATACAGTATAGTGTATCTCAACTTATGAGTTGCAATTCATTAGTGGGTTTTGAAGAAATGTTTGGAGAATCGCTAAGTTCTCGTATGAGATTCAATTATTATTATTATTTTTTTTTTTTTGCCATTAAGAGATGACGAGAGCATTAACTGAATCATGTCACCGTATATTACATATGAGTGTTAAGCAAGCTAAAGTAAGAACCAAGTACAGATATATGCTTGAAGCTTCTTCAGATTTTCATATAAAACATGCCAAGCTTATGGCAGAGAGAGAAGTAGTATGGTTAATGCTAATATTTGTTCCATTAGTATAAAACTGGATTTAAATTCAAGCATCTAATTAATTATTAATTAGAAGTATTTTGTTTTTAGACTAAGAAATTTTCTTTTAGTTATACGTCTAGGTTCAATGAGGTTTGGTATCTTTCGATTTCGGAGTCAGACTTCAAAACGTTGAGAAACATTAGTATATCGAAGCAAATAAAGCTTCAATTTATCAAAGATATAAGTGTAGGTGGATTACTTTTTCCCTATCAAAGTTTATGTCCATACAACAATAAAGTACAGAAAAAAGTGAATAAATTTTCTCAGTAGCAATCTTTGGAGCTGGACAGTTCATACAGCACCATAAAAGGAATCTTGGACAAGTAACAAAATATGCGTTGATCAATACTTATACGCATTACTCCCTTACAGATAGCTACTCGCATAAAAAAAGTTAATATTCCATCACTGAAGCAAATATACTTCTTCTCTTCTGCATTGAAAAACTATTAATAGAAATAACACAGTTTAATATACATAATTGAGTACAAGTCTAAATGATATCCAACACAATTCTAAGTTAAATGAATAATTTTCGTCAAATATTAAGAAATCCCTTGTTTATGACTAACTTCCATCAAGATACAGAAAATTACATGACGTCTTATCTTCCTTTTTAAATTTCTGCAGTTTCCTCTAAGCTAATTACAAAATTGGATAAACTGTTAGGAAATATCTTTAAGTTAACTGCTGTCATATAAATGAGAAATTAGTAAAGAAGCTGAAAGTTGTAAAAATGATTGCTTCTCAATATTTCAAGCGTCACAAGCTGCAGTTCCATTAGCATCTCCCATTCCTTAATCAGTTTTATGTTCTCTCTAGACGTAATCAAGAATATTCAAGAATTTAAATTCAACAATAAAACTAATGACTTCCACAAAGTAGGAATACTTTCTTCGAACAGTAAAAAGAAACTGATCTTAAAATTGTAGGAAAAGTAAACACATAAACTACTTAAAAGAGAACATTACAATAAAGAAAAACTCTTTTTCTTCATTCTTTGAAAATTCAATATCGAAACTGAAATCACCATTAAGTTTGTTCCTCAATCTGGAAAATTTAAAAGACATACACCAAGTTTCATAATTTTAAAACAAATTAGAATATAACAGAATTAAATAACAAAAGCAATTGAGAATGCTCCAAGAGCACTGCCAGAACGAACTTAAAATGAATGGAAAAATGGAGTGGCAAGGAGATAACTGTGAATGCTCCTACATGTAAATCTTTTTGTCCGCACCTTTTGTTTCTCGCAAAATTCGCATATCGTCATCTCTCTATGGTTCCCGAGATATGGCTTCTTAAATCTCCCGAAATTCGAACTGTTTGGCTAATATCTGAGGAACGGTAGCCAGTTGGCCAGTGGCCACCGGTTACTATTTGATACCAAAATGTTCACCATCCTCTTAGGTATTGATCAAGGCCAGTATCATCTCTCTATGACTTATGGTTCCCGAGATATGGCTCCTTAAATCTCCGGAAATCAGTCATTTTTTGGCCAATATCTCGGGAACGGTAAGAGTAACGAGAAAAATTCCATCACTTTCTCAGATATCTTTTTGATGTTCTATCGAATGGAGGGCTCAAAATTGAAAGAATCGCAAACACAGACACACACACTCAAAATCTGAAATAGAGACTTCAGTAACGAACATTTAAGTTCGTTGATTACAATATCGTAAAAAAATAGAACAGAAAGTTAGGCGAGTCACAATGGCCTCGTGAAAGATTGAAGAAGAATGGTGCTATTAGTCAGAGGTATGATAATATGAATCGAGCACTGCATCACATCCGTTTAATTTCTCGGGGAACTATCGTGTCGTGGACAAATAGGTACGTTGCTGACCTTCCCATTTCTCCCCTCAATCAAACGATCAATACCGAGGAATTTGGCATATTATCTTTATTCCACGAACCTTTTACAACTCACTCCCTTTTCTCCATTAGCTTACAGAGCATCATAGCAAACCCCTCATCTGTTAATTACATTTCGATTTTTTGAAGTAACAATTCAACTAAACGAAACAATGATGAAATAAAATTTTCACCATTTTACCACTACTACTACTACTAAAAAAAAAAAAACTTACGAAGTTGATTTAAGACCAGAGTTATTCCTAAAAGTTGGAGATTAAATTTCTCAACTATTGAAGCCCACGAACTGAAATACTTGTTTATATTTAAAGCAAAAGGGCAAAACTCTTGCTGGTACGACTCAGTTAAAGTCATATAGGACGGAACGAATACTCGACATTCGGTGCTAACATGTGGCAGTAATAGTGACCGAACAAAATCACAATCCAATATATATAACATCAAGTTACGCAAAAAGAAATGTACCAAACCAAAATTGATACCTTGTTAACTTCCAGTGCACTATATGCAACATCAACAGCTTAACGTGAGATTCAAAAAACATCTGCCTGCGCCGTGAATCGAACCCGGGTCCACCGCACCGAAAGTGTGTACGCTATCAACACAGCTACGAGGGATAAAGTAACAATAAAGTAACATAATTTAAATACAAAAAGATTCAAATGTAATATATAGATACACCAATCCGCTGAATCATGAATATAGACACAGAGTAGTATAGGTATAGATACATGGTATTATTACTCTGGCTAATCAGATATTATTGTGTTAACCTTTCCAGCATTCTAAAATGCACATACCATCCAAATCTTTCAATAAGATACCGTCACAATATATACACAGAGTGTGAAATCCTAGGAAAGAGGTAGAATCCCGAAATTAACATTTTTAGTATAAAATTCTTCCACTAAAGTGACTACAACGATACTTTTGTAAAAAGGCTGCAAATTAATTACAATAATTCGTATGTATTTCATATGTATGCTTTTTACAGTACTGGTTCTCTCTCCCGCACTTGAACTGTGATGACTGTACACTCTGCGTATAAAGAGTGTGGCAATTTGAAATCAAGACTGACTTTTTTTCTCAACATGTGGCGGTGAGCTGTGGTGCAAACAAAAGAGGAATGTTTCTTGAGTAGCTGATACCAAGCGCATTGATCTTGACTGAGTTACGTGTGTGGGCGAGGTGAGTCTAGATGATGTTGCTAAGCTGCGTCGTGAGTTCAACACGGAACAAAGTGCGAAAATCAAGTTCTATGAGCGTCTGATTAAAACTGCTACAGAAACTTATCAAATGTTGCAACATATGTTTGGGGTCACTTGTTTATCCCGTGGGCTTATATTTGCATGACACATGCGTTTCAGGGAGGGACGGTAGTCAGCTGATGATGATAAACATCTGGATGCTGCAAGGACAGTGAGAACATAGGAACTGGAGGAGAAAATGAGGGCACTGATCACGGAAGACAAAAATGCGACACTGCAAATCCTTGCTAAGGAATTGCACATGAATCAAGGAACTGTACGGCAAATAACTCACTATTTGAACAAGAGAAAGGTCTGTGCCCGTTTCGTGTCTTATTCCTTAACAAATGATTAACAAAAGGGACACTGCAAAGATCTGATTGCTACCGAAAATAGAGTCTCCAACTTGCTTCTGAATATCGCTACTAGGGATGAGACATGGGTTTTTTAATATGACCCGTCAATAAAACGTCAGGAGTGCAGAGTGGAAGCCTCTTAACTCTCCACAAGCCTCCCTCCCCCTCCCCCCCCAAAAAAACAGCCAGTCAAACTCCAGAATCAAATTCTGGGCATTTTTTAAATGACAGTAAGGGCATTGCGCGTAAGTGCTTCATTTTACCTTGTCTTGTTAAAGCGATTACTGCAACGTATCACACGTGTGAGGCACGAATATCGGAGTGATGTTCAGTAGTGTTTTCTCCATGAGAATGCCCTAAGTCACAAGGTAATGACTGTGTAAGACTCTTTGTCCCAAGGGAATCTGTGTGTTGCCCTACGGTTCTTATTCACCAGATCTGGCTCCTTGTGATTATTTTCTCTTTCCTAAACTCAAGTCTGCATTCAAAGGTTCGTACTTTGATAACCTAACGGCCATCATGAGGACTACGACAAGGGTTTTCAACAGCATTCCACAAAAGGGATTCCAGCAATCTTATGCACTGATGACCAGGGCGAAAAGATGTATGCATCCAAGAGAGTCGTACTTGGAATGATTCGAAGTTACAACTTTTTAATCTTTTTTTTTTTTTTTTACAGCTCCAGTCTCGATTTCAAATTGCTGCACTGGATATATATATATATATATATATATATATATATATATATATATATATATATATATATATATATATTAATAGTATATTTCTATTTAAAAATATTAACCTAGAACGTTAAACAGAAAAGTCTAACAAATTTAAACTATTACAAATAATTTAAATTGATAATTTCACTTAGAAGATATTAATTAAGTGAGTTTATCATAAGATTATGCATTTTTAATATCACGAGCACAGTCCACTAACGGGTTACCAGATATCTCATGTACTAATATATTTACGATTTTAAACGTCTTGTAAAATGGTGAAACAATTAAACGCAAGACGGTTTAGTTACATGATAAATATCTTGAAAATTCTGTTCATAGCATAACGTTAAAACCACAGTTAATCCTTCAGTATCCGAGAACTCATTCAACTGAAGCGTTGCCTTCCTTTTGAATTTTCCATTTTCTGTCGTCCTACAATTCTGCTTACGCCTTCAACTCTTGTTCCGTCGCCATGGTACTGTCAAAGAAATTTCTTTACACCAACTCCGTCTCTCTCACTCTCGTTCTATCCCTCTTTCTCTTGGCCATCTGCCAGGACACTGTAAAACTGCTTAACGAATTTGAAGGGGGAGGAGGCGAAAGACTTTACCTCTATCCATTGATGTGAAAGCTTCCTGATGTGATCGAGCTTCAACAAGCGACGGACAATTCCGTGATAATTGTTCGGAGGGAAATTGGACTTGTGATGAAATAAAGTGGAGAGTGGGGGGAAAGGACCAACGACCACCAACTATCCTACAGCGTCAGCACTCGTCAATATCCAATTCCGTTCTTCGCCTACCTCAGTGCGAAAAAAAAAAAAAAACTGTTGGAAGGAGGAACCAACAACGGACTCCTAACTCGACTGAATTTTACCTCAAAATGGATTAATGTTGTACTCGTGTATATCCAAATAGGAAAACAAAGTTTCAGTTGTAGCAATATCATGAGTTGGGATTGTTGAAGTTAAGCAAATTCTCAACACATACATAACAACAAACTAATACATATTTAAAGGAAAACAGTGTTACTATTGACAGTCAGTAACGGTAATTACGTACATTCTGTCAACAAATGGTTTCCATAATGTTGATTCTGTCTACTCAATAATTTATGTATTCGCTTATGCTTATTGTAGGTGTTTAAAATATGTTGTAACAACAAAATGTAATAAACAAAATAATAAATAAAGTTCCTTACCCAGCCTTATATGTTTTCTCAGCATCACTTTGTTGTAGATAAGAACTAACAATAATTCCGAGATATTTTTTTTTAGGTGGAGCTGAACTTTTTGTAATTATTCACAATATAATAAAAGAAAAAAAAAAACATTCTCTGTAATACTTTTTTTTTTTGCAAAATTTGAAGAAATAAACGTAATATATGAATTAATTATATAATTTGTTGCATATATTTAACGGTACTGAATGCTTACTTCCACCATCGTTTTTTTTATTCCATAGATTTATATGATGATTTTTTTTTTTTTTAAATGAAGTGGAATATAATGATGTGATTTTGATTTCTTTTCAAGCCTAGTTAAATGTCCTAGCTTTTGAAAAAGAAATTCACATTATTTGTGAATCTAATATTAATTAAATCCAATCTGATTACCAAATATTCTAATTACATATATCACTGAATTAAATGTTTACAAAGTAAAGAATAGATATGAAGGAAAATTGGTAAAATCAAACTATTAAAATTCCAGTTCATTACAAACAAAACAGAAAAAAATAATTCCCCACATATGTAAATTAATAGACTGAAACCAAGATGGCACTGGTACACCACAACGATAATAGGAGATACTACAATTTTTTATTGCTATGAACTTTACAACAAAATATTGTGAAAATTTTGCTTTTTTTAAAAAAAAAAAATTTCACTGAACTATTGTTGACCTTTCAACACATGCAGTGTACCCTTGCGACGAAATGTCTAACACACACAGTTCCGATTCGAATCCACATGAGGTCCATACCTCATATCAAAATCCAAATAGAGTTTCAGATCGCACTCAGTGTTCGTAGTTTGAGGGAAATTTCCATCATCTAGGGAAATTTCGTAGGTAAATTTAACAAAAAGAGGAGAACGGGAATTTTTCGATAAAACGTGAAAATCCAGGGAATTCTCACGCTGACTGATTCATCAACATAAATGCTTATTTTTTTCTTTGTTCTTCAGAAATAAACTAATCCAATAGCAATAGTTCTAGAGTGTGAGTATGTGTGTGTGTGTGTGTGTGTGTGTGTGTGTGTGTGTGTGTGTGTGTGTGTGTGTGTGTGTGTGTGTGTGTGTGTGTGTGTGTGTGTGTGAGAGAGAGAGAGAGAGAGAGAGAGAGACAGAGAGTGAGTGTGTGAGAGAGAGAGAGTGAGTGAGTGAGAGAATATATATATGTGTGTGTGTGTGTGTGTGTGTGTGAGAGAGAGAGAGAGAGAGTGAGTGTGAGTGTGTGTATGTGTATGTGTGTGTGTATGTGCGCGCAAAGTAGTATAATTTGCACCCATTGTTCACTCAATGTATTTGTGTGTATTCTTTTGTAAAAATGAGTGAAAGAAAAAGATTTAAAAAGGCAAAACACAAATGAATAAAACAAAAGTGGTTCCAACTTTTTTTTAAATCTAGCTAAATTAGTCTTAACAGATAATTTCTGCCATAGGACGTAGACATTCAACAAACTAGAGAAAATTTGATAAGAAAAAGGAAAAGTTTGTCAGTCGAGAGGAAATTTCTTAAGGAAACCCACAAACACTGATCCCACTTTAATACAACAGGCTAGATCGCATAAGCCGTAGCGCTGAAACTGGCGGATAAACTCTTATCAAGCAACTGTAACATATGCGCCTAGGTATAGCTCTACAGAATAACAGTCAAAATCATAAAATTTATATCTGAAAATATATACATAACCCAACATCTACTACAACGAGGAATTACAAAAGCACTTATACAACCTAATATTATGATCGTTAAGAAGTAAATTTTCACTTCACATAACGAAATACTGATGAAAATTGCTTATATACTGGTATTTTTTTTAAAATACTAACGTGAAAACATTAGTTTATTTCATGCTCAGGAAATTTAGATGCGATTAGCAGATTTTAAATCTGGGTAATATAACTTCAAAAATACATTAAAGTTTTTGAACGTATAAACGTCTCTATTTCTTCATTTTTTAAATATGAATTTTAAATATAGCTGAATTTGAGGAAACTTCCTAACGTGAATTAACTGGTTCATACTAGCTTTCCTATTTTAAATAACTTAAACTATAAATGGAAATCGCTGAGCAAAGCAACATTTATTTAAAAATAATAACTGTGTAATAGCTTCGCCAACTAACTGAACATATTGGCTTCATATTGACAGTGTCTGATGAATCAAAATGCTCTGTTAGTTACACATTTATCATTTTTAAATAAACGTTGCTATGCTCAGCGGTTTCTATTTCTAGTTTAAGTTTCTGACATGCTCTAAATCCGTAACGCTGACGAACTGAAAACGAAATGCAGTAGTTTACAAGAACTAATAGAAGTGTTTCCTTAGCAGACAAAAGAAGAGGAATATGCACGAAGGAATCGACAAGTACAGTAAATATAACTAAATCGATCAGTATTTTTACTCTCCAAAATCTGATTCAATAAATGAGTTTTTTTTTTTTTCATATTTTATTAAGACGCAACAAAACGGCAATACAGAAGGCTGTTTCATCTTTATGGTACCAATTAGCAGTCGCCACCAGAGGCGCTAGTTTAGCGTCAGCAACGTGACGCACACAGTACAGAGTAGCCAGACACTTGTGTACAAGCCGTGCATAGGAGAGACGTGTGTGAGCAGAATGCCGCCGAAAATCGACCCTTTTTGGGAGGGCTACATCGTAGTACTTTCTGTTATAGACTACAGCTATAACCGAATAAGAACACAGTGCAAGAAGAAAGGTTTCACCAAGGATGTTATAAAATATAGGATCTGCCCATACAAGAAAATCGTGAAGCCATACGTCACAGCTTCGCCACACCTACTCTGCCCACTCCGCGCCACTGAGATCGCAATGTTTCGAGCCAACAATCATGGCGGAAACCAGAGTAGCCAATCAGACGTGGCCACTCAGACGATGCTCGGTTTTTTTTTTTTTTTTTTTTTTTTTTTTTTTTTTTTTTTTTTTTTGGCTGCATTGAGTTCATATGATGAAGATACGTATGGGCAGATCTTCTATTTTATAACATCCTTGGGTTTCACAGTGTATGATAAGGGAATTAATGCAGCCATTCATCGCAATGCAAACCCAGAGCAAACCATTGCCATGCGTCGTCAGAAGGGTAAAAGAAGCAACCAGCTCCACAACGCACTCAAGACGTCATTGCATATGTCCGCCGGTTTGTGACCCAGGAGAATCCACCCACCCAACGTGACATAAAGAGGCGTGTTGGACGGTCAACTGCAACTGTACACCGAATCATACGCAACAATTTGGGATTCAGAAGTGCACACAAGCGGCGGGTCCATGTTCTGAAGCCAACGCACATCGCAGAACGGCGGGTGGCATGCAAAAGGCTGTATGAAGGTTACCTGGCAGGTGACAAATGGCGTTATGTGATCACCTTAGATGAAGCATGGGTTTATTTGACAGGATCCCAGCAGATGCGTGCAATTTACTACCGTCGCAGTGATGGAACCGATCATGCAAAGTGGGTTCGCTACTGCAAGGAGAGCTTTCCAAAGGGATTTATGGTAGTGACGGGTTTCTGTGCAAAAGGAAAGCTTCCGATACACCGGGTATCATCAAATGTCAAGGTGAATGCAGCGTATTATATCGAGCATGTACTGGAACTCATCTATCGCCAACATGCCCCGGCTTTGTATGGCAACGACACTGACAGTGTGTTCATCCACCAGGACAAGGTCAGCAGCCATACTACCAAACGAACGGTGGCCTACATGACATGTATGGAACAGGAGACAGGTGTAAAGGCTATCCCATCTCGAGACATTCTCGTCAAGTCACCAGATGCATCCCCTATGGACTTCTGTGCTTTCGGCCTCCTCAAACGGAACATCAATAAGCGTCGTCCGACCACACTTGGTGGCCTTTGGAAAGTGTGCGAGGAGTGGGCGAAATTGGACCAGGGAGTGGTCAATAGAGGTCTCCTTCAGTGGAAACTACGATGTCGTGCAATCGTTCACTAACGGGGCTCTCACATCGAACATGGTCGCTGGTGGAAACGGGGTTTTACGCCCTAGGGCACGGGTCTGTACTTCACTACCACAAGGCTGAAACAGCCTTCTGTATAGAGTATTAAACGTATCATTTCATGGTGATTCTTATGCATAACGCTTTGTTTATACAAGTGTATAGTATATACTTTGATGCCACTCGCTAACATGATTTCTCTACACACTACATCTCAACCCTAGACAACGTCATTTAACAAATAAAACAACTTTCGAAATTGTTCGATTTCTGCTCTATCACTCACTGAATACATTACAAGTAGCATGCACGTCACCATTAGAAGAATCGAACAACAATACGAGCAATCTGCTACTAAACGGTTTATAATTTTCTTATACAGAACATAAATAATTTTAAAAAAAAACTATTCGAGCAGAATAAAAATTGCCAACTACACCAGACTGGCAATGAAATATCTATTTCAATTTTCTCAAAAACTCCGCATGAGAATTCACCTTCAAAAATGTTATTTTATCAGGATGCGATTTATCGATTGATATGTATCTTCTCTTGATCAATATCATACTTTAAAAAATTGAAGTTTAAGAGTTGGTCATAATTTTGGTCTATATCTCATTAGCCAAACCATAATACTGTCTCTTGCTACTGTCATAATGAAATTCTATATTAGCGTATGTCACGATCAATTTCATTTCAGTAAATAATGTGATTATCGTACAACATACATTTTTTACGTTTACAAAAAAGAGACGTTTTTATAGTTTTTTTTTTAATTATGCATGATCATTTACACTCATCCGTATGATTTTGTTGAGCTTAATATATGCTATTAATTCCTATATGTTTCATCTGTGGACGATAATAATTTTCTTAAATGTCCAGTGCTTACTATACAATGGTTTCATGAATATGAGATTTTCCTTTGCTTTAAACGTATCAAATAGTTAGGAAGTCTATAACTTTTAGTACTAGTTCTTGGCCATTTTAGCAATAGTCCGGTAAATTTTAGTAGTAGTAGTACTTTCAAATTAGGGGAGAAAATCCTGACTGAATATCCTGGTTGTCCACATTCAGGGTTGTCAGGTAGGCAGCCGCTAGTAAAAACATTTCCAAATCAAACATAGATCAAGAAAGCAATGCGAGTGATGTCACACCGGATATGAAACAAGATAGAAATTGGTGGAGGATAGCGATCCGAAAAACCGACCAAAGTGGGAAAAAGGCTTAGAGAAGAAGAAGAAGAAGAAATAGTTAGGAGTCCTAAGTTCCATTTTGTCATTATCCAGAGAATAGACTTGCTTCTTAGAAGCTCCTTCAGCATTATCTCGAGAATCAATCTAAATATAAAATCAAGATTCTACAGTACAATTTAAACATTAGAAAACATCAATTGGAGAACCATATACTGAGAAGCATTTAATTTCTTATTTTTACACAAAACGGTACTAATATTTCTGACTGGATATGAGAAGAAAGAAAATCGGAATATGCCATGTGTAACATCCCTTTCTATTACAGAAATTTTCTTCCTGAAATGCTTTTTTTCAGGTGATATGTTATTCTTCCTCATCTAAAGTTTATATATCCCACGTTATTTATGTATTTGTTATTCTACAGATGATTCTCGTTATTTATTGCTCTGACTACATTGTTTACACAAAGGGTGTTCAAACAGTTTTGTACAGTGGTCTCTAATTTTTTTATTTGTTGCAGGAGGAGAATGAAATTTATTGTGAACATACTTGCAACATTTAGCTATAAGTTGGTTCATAAAAGTATTTTCTTTTATTTACAGGTGAGCCATAATGGACCGTGAAGTAGATGTCAGCTTGTGACAAAGGTCGGTGATGGAGTTCCTCTTCAAGACCGGCGATGACTCTGCCACATCGATTCACAGGAAGTTGCTCTCTGATTATAAGGAGGACACACTGGATCGCAGCAGTATCCAGCGGTGGTTGCAGATGTTTAAAGAAGGTGATTTCTCTCTACTGGGCAATCCACGATGCGGTAGACCATCGACGGTAGTGAGTTATGTGAATAAGGAGACCATTAATCAAATCAGCCAAAATGACAGATGTGTGACGACACGACAGCTTGCTGAAATGACTGGTTTGTCATTGGGTAGTGTAGTATCAGTGATACAGTCACTAGGGTACAGAAAAATCTGTGCACGTTGGGTGCCTAGATTATTGACAAGAGAAATGAAAAATATGAGGAAGGATGTGTGCGAGGGTCTCATAACGACCTTTACTGAAAAGTGGAAACAGTGTTTTCACGGCGTCATTACCCAGGATGAAATATGGTTGTTTTTGTCCGAACCTGAGAGCAAAACACGTCTGAAGGCCCACCTGCGCGGTAAAACATTTGATAGTGAGAAAGACCTTATTTCCTGTGTAAAGCAATAGTGTAAAAGTCAATCTCCCGAAGTTTACCAAAGTGCATTTACATCATGGAAGGAACATTGGACCAGATGCGTCACAGCTGATGGAGGCTACGTTGAGCAGGCTTAATGTATAGCTAAATGTTCCAAGTATGTTCACAAAAATTTCATTCTCCTCCTGCAACAAATAAGAAATAGAGACCACTGTGCAAAACTTTTTGAACATCCTTTGTATATTAAGTTGTCAAATTAAAAAAAAAATGTTTATTCAATTTTAATCTAAGCGACCATGTTTGTGACTTATTAATTCTTAAACTACCCGATCGATCTCGATCAAATTTTCAACATAGACGAGGTTCGGGCCTGGAAGTGTTTTTATCATTTCACTTTGATAGTGCAACTTTGGGAAGGAGATTGAGAGATATTTACAAATGACCGAAATTGACCGATATTCATATCGAATATATAATTTTCGGGGTCGCTGAGACAAACAGTGACACTTCCGATGACATTTAAATCCAAATTCAGCCTACAATAGTAATGTTAATTTTTACTATCATTTTTACCAAACACATAACATAAGGAATTGTGCGTTAAAAGTTTTTATTTCCACCTGTCGAAGCGGGTAATCAACACTAGTGGTGAACATTATGGAGTTCTACCTATGTTACGAAAATTTTATTACTCTGTAAAATTTTATTCATGCTTTGTAGTTCCGGAAAAGATACACAAATACTGCTGAAAATAGAATTAATTTTAATATTAGCGAATGTTGCAAGATATTAAAGTAGATTGTTCTAAAGTGTGTCTCTGCTAGGAGTGTCTGCATCACTGCTAGAAGACATGATCTGATAGTTAACAGCGTACTTAAAAAAAAGATAGAATACATAATTATGGCTATGAACAATCTGTTCCAGTTTTTATTGGGCATGGACGACTTTTTAGCGCACAAGAATTCGTTTTCGTGAATTTTCTCGGAAACTACGTATCACAATTTATCCTTAAGTACATCATTTTGTTAAGATTTATGCGATCTATCAATTTGATAGATGTCTTATCTTTGGACGATACTTAAGTTAAATATAAATTAAAGTTTAAGCGTTAGTCATAACTTTGGGCTGTACCTCATTAACTGTCGTCTGTCTGACATAATGAAGTTCATGAGAGTATACTTTAGTATCAGTTTCGACTTAATAGGTGGTGTGGTTTTTGTTCGTCACCATTTATGCTTACACAACAATTCTCTCGAGAACTACTCAATTTTCTCAAACTACAATTTTTTCTCAATTTTCTCGAGAACTACCTATGAGCTTCTACATTGACACATATAACTTTGTTGTATTCAGTGAGATCCAAATGACTGATATAGGCTATGTCTGATCTTTGGACTTCTTTTTCGTTAAACGCTAATCTATATGTAAAAATGTTACAAAGAAAGTTATGTCGCTTTTTCACCAACTACCTTCAAACATTAATATGTCATCTAAGACGTACGTGTAAGATCAAAAATAGTTCCATCAGCGTCGAAGGCTTTCGAACGTTCTGGAAGGCCACGAATTCCATCGCGGTAGAACTTGGTAGGCCGTGATGCGAAGAAGGTATCAAGTGCATTTTGCACCTCTACTACGGATTTGAACTGGCGTCCTCTAAGGTGATTGTACAAGAAATGGAACAGGTGATACTCGGACGGTGCTATGTCCGGAGAGTATGGCGGATGTAATAGTGTTGCCCATCCAAGGCGCAGCATGGTGTCTCGGGTCATCCTAGCCATGTGTGGCTTAGCGTTGTCGTGTAACAGGAGATTCCGATTCAGAAATGCTGACTCCAGAGTTCTCCTTGAACATGGCTCAACTGCTGACAGTAAACAGTTACATTCATGCTCTGACCAGCTGGTAGCAGTTCCTGATACACGATGTCGCGAACAGTCTACCAAACATACAAGAGGACCTTTTGCTGGTGCTGGTTTCGTCTGTTTTGCAACCGGTTCATGAAATGCTACCCAATTATGACGGTGACGTACAGGACCCACTTCTCATCACTCTGTCCAGAAATGGCTCCTTCCTCAAACGAGACAGCACAGAAACACAGGTGTCTGGTCGCGTTTTCTTTTGGCCCGAAGTCAAATCATCGACCCAACTTGTAGTGTTTTCCAAGTTGATAGGGGTGCTGCTGAATGGTTTCTCCACTCACACTGAATTGTAGTCCTCACATGTCTAGCCACCGTTCACCTCAACTGCTGCCTGAAGAATTTAATTGTGCACATGTGTTGGTCTTCCGGCACGTGGTGTGTCTTCGAGTGTTTCGTCACCGTCCTTGAACTTCTTAAACCACCGCTGCACTGTCCGCCCTCGCCGCCCTCACCAAAGGCCTGGCATATCTTTCGCCCCGTTGCAGCGACATTTGACTCCAGTTTGAACTCGTATAACATACGCGCCCTTATGACGCTCTGTGGAGGTCCCATGTCCAACTCTGTCCTTATGCAAGTTCACGGTGTAACTGAACTGCTACAACCATGTAGTACGTTGGAAATATCCACACCAACAACTGACCTTCGCCTTATCTCCATTCGCATTCAACTCACGGTGTGAGGGCCAATTGAACACAAACTCCGCAAAAAGCGACAGAACTTTCTGGGTTACCTTTACATAAACATGAAAGTGACTACAGTATGTTTGTGACTTAATAACTCTTGAACCACCAGACCGATCTCGATCAAATTTTCAACATAGATGATGCTTGGGCCTGGGACTGATGTTATCATTTAACTTTGACGGTACAACGTAGGGGAGGGAAAGGGGCGATATATAAAAATGATCGAAAATGACCGATGCTAGTGTGGAATCCATAGTTTTAGGGTCACTGATACGACTAGTGGTACTTCCGATGCGTTTAAATACAAATTGAGGTCCCATTAGTAGTTTATGTCCAAAATGAAACGTATTCTCCCAAGAACGGATATTCCGCTAGTAATGTTCTATAATTTTGTTAATGAATTAAATACTTTTCGAAGAGTGAAAGGTATGTCACGTTATAAAAATGATTTAAAATAGATTATGATTTGGACTAATTGCTATTCGTTTGCGAGAAATGAAAACTGTGTTAAACGGTGTATTGTTTGCTTACACTTATGAACGAAGTTCTATGTGTATGTATGTATTTATAGATTTTTCTTTTTATGTCTCATATTTTTTATCCTGTAATGAAACTGTATAATTATTAGTATTTATATAATGTAATACTAATGCTTAAATTTAAATGTGTTATAGAACATAGGATCCCATCCACCTAATATCGTCATACGCACAATGTTAACCACTTCGTCTTTTTGTATGGGTATTAGATGGATGTCTATTATACCAAGTTGTTATATCTACGCTCTGTCGTTCACATAAGTTTCGTCTTTCTTCCGTCGCAACTATACAGTTTCATCTAATATGATTTCTGCTCAGTTTGGGAAGGAAGTGAATGGATAGTGATCATGAATTAATTTTTTTCTTTAACAAGTTTTTAAGTGTTGAATTTCATGTAGCAAACAGGTAATTGTGCTACTTTTGTTTGCATTTTATTAGGAATAATTTTGACAGAGTTTTATATTTTTGCCTGTATTTTCCTAAAATTGTGAAACGATTGCACCATATCAAACCATCTTTTGGGGCTGACGAATATTGGTAAGCAAATATTTATGATGTTCCTGATTTAGTCACGTATGACGGCAACGGTTATTAATATTTTTTTTTCAAGAAATGTCAGAATTGGTCACACACCTTATACTAATTACATCTAAAAGTTTGGTGTAATTATGGCAATTCTTTTCAAAGACCATCATAGGACTTACGTAGATTGTGCCTGACGACTACAGGACAGAATACAACTCTGAAAGAACGAATATTGTTTCGTTAATTACAAGTTCCTAGTTAATTGCATATATCGTCTGCAGCAAGCAAAATTTATTCGATCATTATATTTCAATTATAACCACAGTTTGAAAAACTCGCCTTTCACTGTTTTGTATAGATAAAAAAATAATTTATATTCTTACGTCGCAGATTAACAGAGAGTTGTGGAAATGGATAACTGAAATATTGCAATACACAGAAAAGACATTAAAGAATACTTTGCAAGCTGCCAAAACAAATTCTTGAATTAGAAAATCAGCGATGATGTTTTGTGTTTCAAAAATGACCTTGTCCGAAAAGGAAATTAAAAATATACGGAAGAGAGAGAAATGCCCTCTAAAACAATCCTTATTTTCCGGAGGAGAAAGACCTTGGTTTGAAACCGTAGATTGATCTTGTAAAATCTGGAGTTCCTATCAAGAAATCTGATTTATCACACATAGTTCTGAAAAGAATAAAATACAATGGAGATGGTGGATTGAAGAAAGATGATCAAATTGACGGAAAAACCCATGAAGCAATGTTTACTTGAAACTATTGTTCATGTACTGTATCTACAAGTAAATTCTTTGAATAAGAACTTAAAACGAGTGAGTGTCGCTTCACAGTGTGAAACTACGGTAGACTTCCAAACTATGGGAAATCAATTCTCAAACTTCAATTAGCTAGTAAAGCTACTACTGATTACAATAGATTAATAAGATCAAAGATAGAACCTGTTCCTCGGACACTGAATCCACATAAAAAAGCGATTCCTCGCAAAGTCTTACCGGTTTATTCTATGGTGATCAAAATTGAAAGAGGAAATCGTTGTTTTGTACAATTTCCAGTTTGAATAGACGTTTAACGAGAGAGAACGTACCTTTGGCAAGCTGAATGGATTGCAGAGAATTGCATCTCGATGTCTCTTGCTGTTTTTATGCTACAGAAATCAGTACTGAGACCGGAAGTGGTAGTAAATTTGAATCACTTCCGGTTTTAGTAGGCTTCGATGTTGTCACGACACGTTATTTTGAGAAGCTGAATCGTTCGCAACGAACAGCTTCTTGCTATCTGTCGCTGTTTTCGTTTTATAGCGATAAACGTTGAAACCCCTTTTAGATTTTTAGAGAAATGATTTATATCACATGATGTGGTTACATTTGGAAAATTGATTCATGAAATATAAGCAAAATTATAAAAGCTGTTTTTGGGAAAATCGCAATTTTTGATTTTAACCTTTAATAACCCCCTTTTTCTAGCGGTGAAAAGAAAATTCGAAAACTCTCCTGGATGATTACATAATAACCCTAAGTTTAAAATACGGTTAAGATAGGTTCAACGGTTTAGTCTATAGGTGAGTGCACACCAGGACAGACAAACGTCGAAAGATAACTTTTTCGGTATATTATATATATATATATATATATATATATATATATATATATATATATATATATATATATATATATATATATATATATATATATATATATATATATATAAGCCATGAAACGCGTAAATCCGTTGAAATCTCGAATTTCATTTTTCTTCACAACCACCACACTTTCTTATCTGTCCATCTGTTCGACCGTCCCGATGTAAATGTGATTATTTACCCAGTGACCATGCCATCAACGTATTCGAGTTAAAGTTTAAGCATTTATAAGATTCCCTAGGGATGTTCTTCCTAGTTTTTTCCAACCTTCAAAATTACGGATAGTTTATTCAAGGGTGAAACTGAAAATTCCAATTTTCTCGAAAACGATTCTAACGATTTTGTTTAAATTTCATTAACAACTCTATACTATGAAATATATAATTTCTCTGGGATGAGTTTCTTTAGAAAGATTTTCTCAAAAACAACTCAAGCGATTTGTTATATGTTTTGTTAGTAATCTGACAATATGACGTAATGTATTGTTCTGATAATATCCACAAAGAATAGTTGGCTCTTTAGGTGAGAGTTTTTCTTCGGGTAATTTCCCTAAAACGATTCAAGCGATTGTGTTCATATTTCATAATTGTATATTTCATTAGTAACCCGATAATATGGTGCAACTCATTTGTCCTGAACACATACCCAAGACGTAGTATACTCGGGGTGAGTATTTTCTGGGCGATTTTCTCAAAAACAACTGACCATTTTGTCCATATCTCATAAACAAATATTTCATTAGTAACCTGACAATCTGATATAAATCTTTACTAAGAAAATACACAAGGGTAGTTTTAGTCTTGGGGTGAATTTTCTGGGCGATTTTCTCAAAAGCCATTCAAGCGATTTTGTTCATATTTCATAAATATCTCGCTAGTAACCTGACAATATGGCATAAATCATTTATAATTAGAAAATACATAAGGGGTACTTTATTCTTGAGGTGGTTTTCGTCAGCCGATTTCTCAAAAGTGGCTCACGCTATTTTTCTTCATATTACATAAATTAATATTCCATTAATAACCTCATAATACAGCACAGATCATTTCTACTGAAAAACTCCACAAGGGACAGTTTATTCTTAGGGGTGAGTATTTTTGAAAATACTTTTTCAAAAACAACTCAGGAAATTTTATTCATACTTTGTAAATATATATTTCATTAATACTCTGATATTGTGGCATCACTCATTTTCCCTGAAAAGATCAACAAGTTTAACTTTCAGGGTGATTTTTTTTTAATTTCTCGGATGACTTTCTCAAAAACGTTTGTCAATCATTTTTACATTTCTTAAGTAAATGTTTAATTAATCACCTCACAATACACGGTATATCGTTTCTCATGAAGCAGTTACCGAGTAGTAGTTTATTCTTGGGGGTGAGTTCCAGGGGCGCACACACGGTGGGAGTCCACTGTGTCCGGACCCCCCTTCCAAAAAAAAACTTCAGAACTCAACATACTCGTGTATACTTTCTCAATAAAACTATACTTGTTTACCACGGGAATGACTGATGTAGCACGATAATTTGATCTTACATTTCATCTGTACTCTTTCTCTTTTAAAAATAATCTAGTTCTATCTTCTTTTTTTTCTGAAAGTATAGGGGGAAGTATTACAATTACTTATTGTCCTTCCGTGTGAAGAATATTATCCGTTCAATACTACATAGACGTAGTATTGGACCCCCTCCTCCCAACAGAAATTTCTGAGTGCGCGCCTGGTGAGTTCCTTTTCGGACTTTTTTTTTTTTAAGCGACTCAAACTGTTTCTTCATACTACATAAATAAATATTTCGTCAATAATTTATAATGCGTAAATTATTTCTTAAGCTATAAAAATGTCTACAAAGGGTAGGTTATTTTCGTGGGAGAGTTTTCTTCGAAAACAGCTATAATTGTGTTCATATTTTACTAATAAGTGTCTCAGTTATAACTATAGTATTGCATGATTTAGTGTGGTAGTGTTGAGTGTTTTTTTTTTTTTTTTAAAAAAAACGTAGTGCATCAATAGATCAATTTCATTATTAAGGTAAAAGAATCCCAAGTATTTCCGTTGTTTCTATAACCATATGCACAAAATGGGCTTGACACAGCATAATATCAAAGGAAAATAGTTTTGTCCTAAAATGCACAGACCGCATTCCGACACAAGTGTTTCAAAGGTATAGAGTAAGTTAGTATGCACGTAGAAGCTATGTAGTAGTTTAAACATTTAATTATGATAACACGGAGTAAGTCGGAGATAATTTTCCGAAAGGTATTTTAGTATTTCTCCAATATGTCGAAATACAGGAAAGGTTTCACTGTCATAAGAATCACATTAAACAAATTATATTAATTTATATTTTTTTTTCTTTTTCTGGGCGATATTACATAAAATCCTCTACCGCAGAATTCTCCACCGACCTCACAAAATAAGGGTTTATTTTGGTTTTCTTTCTACACCTTAAATACAATGTCAGAACTGGGATTCCGCCAGACCCTTCCAATGAAGGGTGACACCACCAAACTTTCTGTAAAACCTCCCCCCCCCCCGAAGCTTTCGCGAAAGAGCCCCGCATAAAGCATGTTTGGGTTATAAAGTGGTGTTCAATGTGTGAAAATTCGAAGAAGCCTCATGACGGTTCAGAGGAGAATTTGTCAAAATATGCATAATCATCAAGATCGAGTTCATCCAACCTAACCTAACCACAGTCATGAAAAATTAGGATTTTTTACTTTCGACAGGGCAAATATAAATCTAAGAACAAGAGAAATGACAAATTTAGAAGAACATCCGACGTTTGTTTCTCCATGCATACAATAATCACGAAAACTACGACGTATTTTAGTTCAGCATCAAGCAAGAGAATTAATTCGTTAATATTTTAACTTACCTTGATTGTAATGGATATTCACGCAAAATAGAAAAACAAGAAACGAAAAGAAAGTCAATTCGACATTTTCTACTTTGTTGAAGTTAGGATTGCAGTGGAAAGCTGTCATCTTTTGTGTTACTCAGAATTTTAGAATAATAAGAGAAAGGTAAAAATAAGTTTTCTAAAAGTCCGTGCCCGTACCCCTCTTAAATTTTTCAACATCCCCCGATTTTGAAATCCTGGCGGAAACCCTGTGCCAGAGGAATGAGGTTTAGAATCCCACGTATTCGCATCATGGTTATAGTTGTTCTAAGGTTTTCACTCTGTCTCACAATGAAAATCCTGAGATCGTGTATTTATACGTATAAGACCTGACTTAATGTTCCAATTTTTCTTTACTTACTGCCCAACATAAAACTACTTTAAAAGTGTCTCGACCTAGAACTTCTTTAATGAATACTGTATAATTATGATTAATATTATAATTACCTGTCATAGTTCCAAAAACTATATAATATTTAGAATAATTGTATTATTGTATTTACTCGAATATAAGTGCTTCCTCTACTTTTCCCCCCTCTTTTAAGAATTCCTTTATTATAAGCATCCTTTAGAAGATCATTCCAGAAAACTGACGCAACTACCAATCAACGGATAATCATTGGCTGCAAAAACAGTAGCTTCTTAGAATTATCTTTTCCGATACGGTCTACGATAGTAATCTATCTATTCTGAAAAACAAACCTGTAGTTACAATTATCGTAAAAATAAAACACTAAGAAAAAAATCAGAAGAAAAAGTTATGTCCCAGTTACATTCAAAAATACCGTAATTATTCGAATACAATCACCCTTTTTTTTTACAATGTAGGCCTAAAATTTGTGAGAGTTGCATATAATCGCGTAAATATATTTTGGGACAAATGCTGGAAATATTGTAAGCTACTTTTTGATTATTGTTTCTACATATATGGGAGTGGAACTGATAATTTTCAACTAAGTTTCTTACAAAGAAATACACAGTATCATTTTGCTCGTAGCGAAATCTTAACAGTGGGTTATGAATCGATTTGTATATATGTCTTTAAACTTGGATAAATGAAACATAAGTGTAACGGGTGTAGATCCAACATTCAACACTTTACAAACAGCATAAATATCCCGTATGTGCAAACTACCGACTGTTTGGTTATTTTACTAAGAAGCTTATTTAGGTTATTTTTCAAGAACCTTCGAACAGACTTTCCGCCGCTCTTTTGAGTTAATAATTATAGGGGTTGCTTCAGAGATATTTATAGCTGTTCTCGTGTCCGCCACATAAAGAGTTCGCGGTGAGCATTTTCTCTCAACATACTACACAAAATGTTGGGAACTTTGCCGACCGCATTCGGAACAGGAAAAGCTCTCTTTTGTTCTAAGTTTAAGCAGCACGAGAAAGCACTCTTCTTTCACCAAGAGAAAGCATTTCTCTTCGAAGATAATTGCGTGCCGGTTGCCCAAATTTAAATTCCTGTTGTTTCCATCTTTCTTTCTTCTCTCAGTGTAATTTTACATCAGTTATCACTGAGCTGACGAAAAAAATGCCCCACTTTCTTGTTTGTAATTTATAACATTCGTAATTTTTATTCCGTTTAAATTTCTCGCGTAGGTAAAATTCATTTTAACTTCCGCAAGATTCTTACTGAAATTATGGTGTTTCAATTAACGAAAGTCCGAATTAAAACGTGAAAGAAGTTATCCGAAGACATATTACTGGTTCAATATTCGTAATAACAGCTTTGAGGTAGCCATATTGTTAAATTTTAGACATTTTTAAGAATTGCTTAAATATTATTTCTGTAGTTTCAACTATTAAATGTATTATTCAAAAAAATTCTTTACAAAATATGGATAATTGTAACATATCACGTGCTTAATGATATATAACCACTTCAGAGTGGAATTTTTGGAAAGAAAGTTTGAAAATGTGATTTATTCATAAACTTTATTTGAAAATAGAAAGAAAGAAAGAAAGAAAGAAAGAAATAAATAAATAAATAAATAAATAAATAAATAAATAAATAAATACATACATAAATACATAAATACATACATACATAAATACATACATACATACATACATACATACATACATACATACATACATACATACATACATACATACATACATACATACATACATACATACATACATACATACATACATACATACATACATACATACATACATACATACATACATACATACATACATACATACATACATACATACATACATACATACATACATACATACATACATACATACATACATACATACATACATACATACATACATACATACATACATACATACATACATACATACATACATACATACATACATACATACATACATACATACATACATACATACATACATACATACATACATACATACATACATACATACATACATACATACATACATACATACATACATACATACATACATACATACATACATACATACATACATACATACATACATACATACATACATACATACATACATACATACATACATACATACATACATACATACATACATACATACATACATACATACATACATACATACATACATACATACATACATACATACATACATACATACATACATACATACATACATACATACATACATACATACATACATACATACATACATACATACATACATACATACATACATACATACATACATACATACATACATACATACATACATACATACATACATACATACATACATACATACATACATACATACATACATACATACATACATACATACATACATACATACATACATACATACATACATACATACATACATACATACATACATACATACATACATACATACATACATACATACATACATACATACATACATACATACATACATACATACATACATACATACATACATACATACATACATACATACATACATACATACATACATACATACATACATACATACATACATACATACATACATACATACATACATACATACATACATACATACATACATACATACATACATACATACATACATACATACATACATACATACATACATACATACATACATACATACATACATACATACATACATACATACATACATACATACATACATACATACATACATACATACATACATACATACATACATACATACATACATACATACATACATACATACATACATACATACATACATACATACATACATACATACATACATACATACATACATACATACATACATACATACATACATACATACATACATACATACATACATACATACATACATACATACATACATACATACATACATACATACATACATACATACATACATACATACATACATACATACATACATACACACACACACATACATACATACATACATACATACATACATACATACATACATACATACATACATACATACATACATACATACATACACACACACACATACATACACACACACACACACACACACACACACACACACACGTGATATTATTCCACGTATAGCAAATATCAAATCCAGTAACCAAATTGTGAAGAAACAATTACCTGAAGGCATATAGATAGGTATATGTACCATATATTGAGGGTGTATTGATATACAGGGTGTCTCAAAAGTTCCCTAACATAGGCAACTCTTTCATTATCAGAGTTACAACAAAATGTAAGAGGGAAAACCGTCTCCAAATATGATGTTTTCAATCTAAAGTGAAGGAATTTTTAAAATCAGACGAGCCATTTGGACTTCACACTCTTTATGTGCCCAATGTTAAATGAAAATGCAACATTGCCATTTACCTGGACCCACAACATAAGTGAATGAAGTTACTGTCTTTTACGCTTAACGAGTCAATGGCCAACTTCTATTTCAAACATGCCCTCATTCACATTATGTTGTGGGCCCAGGTAAATGGCAGCGCTGCATTTTCATTTAACATTGGGCGCATAAAAAGTGTACAGCCCAAACGACTCGTCCGATTTAAAATATATTTGGAAACGCGGTTTGCGCTCTTACATTTTGTTGTAACTCTGACAACAGAGTTGCCATATGTCAAGGGACTTTTGAGGCACCCTGTATATATTGAGGGTGAATAGATATATATGTACTATTAAGTAAACGTCTGAGGTGGTACATATATCTATACATCCTCAAAGCTTAAGGGGGGTAAAACAAAGTAGACTGAAATTTTAAGGAAAATCTCAAAATGCTAAGACAAAGAGCTCAAATTTTATCACGTGGTTCTCGAACATCTTCGTCTGAGGACACATTTTACAACTGAAAGCCCGTGACATAACGACATTTGTTCAAGATTTTAAATAACAATAATATTACATTATATTGTGATAAAGTAAGACTAAGTTTCTATGAAGTGGTGACTCTTACTGTTGCTTTCGCTGGAGGCTTTGATTTGTACACTCACTCTCAAAACTGATTTTAACTAATCATTATCTTTAAATACTGAAATTTCGTGAAGAGCAATGATTTCAGACGAATTCTCCCAGGAAGGGGAGGAATTCAATACGCAGGTGGTTAACATAGTACTGCGAAAATACTGGTAACTCTTATTGAGCAATATCGGAGATTTGTCCCGGGGGAAATTTCGTAGCTTCGGTAGGAAATGCCCCGGGCCACCCCCTGAAATTCACGTTCGTGCCACATCCTATCGGACTGCGCGATACACCAGTTGGGAATCACTGCTTTGGCATACCGGAACTAAATTCCAAATGTAAGTGCTTTCGACTCCAAAAGCTACCTTAATGCGGAAGGAAGATCTGAGTTCGATTCAATGTAGGAGTTACGGTTCCACATTCCATATTAAGCTGACGGTTGAAATATAATACAATCTTAGAGAAAGGATAGTAAACTCAAATATATATGTTGTGGGTCCAGAACTGTTGAGGAGTGTTTGGATGCAGTGAGTGTCGAACTGTCAGAAGTGGAATACCAGGCATTCATCAAGTTCCTACATCTGAAGGAGATGAAAACCAAGAAGATCTATGAAGAAAAGACAACTGTTTATGGTGACATTTACCTATCCCCAAGCACTATTAAAACATGGAAGACAGCCGAAGTGTGGAAGCTCGAGATTCGAATAAGAACACGAGAGATAGCAGAACGCTTGGCGATTTCTAGAATTGCAAGGGCGTCATTCTTTCTGACCACCTAACCTATGGACATATTAAAAGGGTCTCCTGGAAAAACTTCCTGATGCCCTGAAAGTAAGCCTGTACATACCGAAGTGTTCGCCTCTAAGTGGACAATGTTCCTGCCTACAAAGTTCAGAAAACTATGAAGCCTGTGCAACGCCTCGATTACCAATTATTGTCCATCCATCATATTCTCCTGATCTCGAAACATAAGACAATTTGTGAAGGGATCGCTAAAACAAAGGAGTTTTCTTCAGATACGGAGGACATTTCCAAAGTGGAGAACTGATTTTGTAGTCACTCTGATTTATTCTACACAAAAAGCTCGTGGAAGCTGAAAGACTATTTGCAGAAGTGGAGAACAACTAACAATATGTGTGAATTTCACCTTTCTGCCTAAACCTCTTCTTAGTAAGAACAACAATTTATTGACAGACTCTTGTATAAACATAACATTTATTTTCTGTACTTTGAAGTATATTTTCTATAATATTCTAGTTATCCTAAGGACAGACAAACCAAATGTGAGAAAAAATGTGTTTATTAGAATTTGGACTATTTCTTTTCTCTTTAGAACACCTCCAACTTCAGTTTCTTTTGGTCAATCCAGAAATAGTAAATTTACTAAGGAACACACTATAATCACAAGTGGTAGCTAAAACTTGCAATTTAACATTTACTAAATAGGATAAATTATTACAATTAAATACACAGAACAAGCGGTCTATTAGACATTTTTAATGTATAGTAGCCAATAGGAGCAGCAAGATATCTGGATTTCGATATTGAACATTGGTATCAATAATATGCGGAACCTTGATCAACATGTTGAAATATCGGAAAAAATTGAATATCGAAATAGTGAATATCGAATACTATTAAAATATCGATCAGTAATATTTTATATCGATATTTCGGTAATTGAAAATATTGATTGTTTGATATATCAAAATTTCGTACAGCCCTAGTCGTCAGCAGTATTATTTTGTCAAAACCTCAGAAGTAGAACATTTGGGTTACCTCTTCCCAGATTATTAATAAAAGACACATAGAGAAGGGGTAAACATTTCTACGGGCGATTGTACAAATGTTTATTTTTAAAAATGGGCACGAAAACAAACACAAAACAGAAAAATTATCAGGACTTGACACCTGCGAGTTGATTTCTGTAGGATTCAAATACACCATGGCACATTAACAGTTTTATCATAAGATTAATGTGATAGTAATGAGTATAACCTTCACATTAATGTAGAAAATGTTCTCCATTAACATCCGCTATAAAAATCGATTCTTTTGTGTCGAACTTAGGTAAATACTCATTGCTATCACATCATTTTCACAATAGCGCAGTTTTCATGCAAGTGTGAAGTTTTCTTTCTTTCTTTTCTTTTTTTTCTTTTTTTTTCTTTCTTGCATTTGGGAGTTCGTTTTCTGTAGGATCCAGCTTCAATATAAGTAACATTCAAGGTATACTTTTGCTGACATAATGCCCACGCAAATATGAAGTGTTGTTAATTAATATTGGTAGCATATCTTTTCTCTTCAGAACTTATCAGTCCAAATGTGTGTGTGACTGAAGTCATGGGTGGCTGAATGGTAAGCATGTTTTTTTTTTTTTTTTCCTTATACATCAAGTTTTAATTGAAGTTTTCAGTGCATATTGAACCTCATATTCCAAGATTAAAGGCAAACATTAGCATTTGTCTCGTTACCAGTTCAACCATACATACGCATATATGATACATGAAGAAAAAAAAATTCACTGACCCCTTTCCCGACACAAGAAGAAAAAGAGAAAGAAAACAGAAGAAAATGAAATACCGAGCAAGAATCGTTTAACTCAAGTACAGTTTAGCAGATGTATAGCGCTATGAAGAATGTATGTAAACGAGTAGAATTTCAAAGATCGAGAATATTCCGAATGGCCAGATGGTAATAATGTCAGTAGTAAGTAATTCAGCCATGGTCGTGTCAGTCAGCTGTGAAGACTGAGTCGCTACAGTGCCGAAACGTCATAAAACACGCATAATCCCTCATTGCCGCATTAAACAGCATTACCAGCACTTGACGGCGTTCGAAAGGGACCATTGCAGGATGCCAGCTGGGCGTTGACAGACGTATGAGGCATTCCAATGTCTCTGTGGCCCGATGTTTGGGCCAGTGGATACGTGAAAGGATCAATGCACGATGTGAAGTTTCTGGTTGACCACGCCAGACTGCAATATGGGGGAATCGTAATGTGCGTGAAGCATTACGTAACCCTGTGACGTCTGAGTCTGCCATCCAGACAAGTAGTGGATGGACCCTCTACAACATCTTGTGTTATCCCGCACAATGTATCGACTACTGGTATCAGCTGGATTCCGGATGCATCGTCTCTGTGTAGGATATTTTAAATACCAGTACATAAACGACAGGGTGGTGGAGTGGTGTCGCACTCGAACAGCATGGAATCCTCATGAATGGCAACGGATCGTGTATGTTAGTGAGTCTCGATTTTGTATAATGACAAATGACCATCGTGTGTATGTGTGGCGGCACCGGGGGAGAGATCACATAAAGGAAATACTGTGGAACAGAACACCAGCATTAGTCATGGCATCATGGTATGGGGAGCCATCGCATATGATTTTCGGCCATCTCACGTACTAATTTGCAGAATCTCGACGTCACAGAGATGTGTGAGTGAGATTCTGCGTTCGTATATGTCAGCCCTCCTGCGAGAGCACGTTGGTACAATCTTGCAACAAGAAAGCCCTTGGCCATACACTGCGCGTGTATCCATGAACTGTCTACGTGTTGAGGATCTTCCCTGGCCAGCAAGGTCACCCGAGCTCTCCGAAATTGAACACGTGTGGGTCTAACTTGGATGCCAACTTCGTACTACTGCTGGTCTACACGATCTAGACGCAGTTATAGCAGCTATGGACTGATTTGCTTCAAGCAACGATACAACCACTCTATGACTCACTTTCAAGCCACACCAATGCATGTATCCGCACCCAAGAGTGTGCTATAAATTACTGATAAGCAACAAGTATTACGTTCGTACAACTCACACCCGTTGTCAGATTGATCTGAGATTAAAATTACTTCAATAAAGTTGTATGACCTTTCAACTCGTGAAGTTTCATTTCATTCTCTCCATTAATTTTTTTTCTGTTTTAGTGAATATACAGTATATATCTTACTCGCAAAGGCTGATAGACCTACCAGTTAACATAAGACAAACAGCATAGTACAAGAACATGTATGTTTTTATATCTTTTTACTTTTCTACGAAAAGAAATTAAATTACTTTGAATATTTTATCAATTCACCACGCTCTTAACACATGACCCGTGTTTCCATGTGGAGTACACACCTATATATGGTAAGTAGAAAGATTCGTTACCCAAAATCTAGCCTTACAGAACCTCGTCAATTCCAGCGCTTTAGAGTTGAGAAGGTGAACAAGTTTTGAGGGAGTGGATTTGATTTTCTTTTCGCTCTTCCTCTCGGTCTCTCTCTTTGCTATCTTCACAAGCTGATTCAGCTCTACCGAATTATAAGCCAAGAAAGCAAGCTTGTCACGTACAAGGCTCAACAGAGATGGGATACCCTCGGAGATACGGGACGTGTCCCAAGGGGGCACCTCAACAACATCGCCCCAGATGAAAAGACCGAGGCACTGTGCATTCTAAAACAGAGGCCCACACCACAAAACGTGGGTTGTGTTGGAGACTTTGCTCTTTGCTTTTTACCTATACGAACCACGCTTTCTTAACCGAGATATGGTTGGACAAACTAATAAAACACGAACGAGTACTGCCTAAAAACAGAGTTGCTTTTCGTAATACTAACTAAAGTGACCACCCAAAAAGGAATGTTAATCATAATAATTGTTATCGTTTCAGTGGAGTAATTATCTATAGTCATATGAAAAACCATTCCCATTTCAATAAACACAATATACGCTTTTGTGTTACAAATATAACAGATAAAAAGAAAGTTTTATAATTATTAAGTACAAATTACATAAATACAATAGTTATGAAATGCATACCACAACAATCTGTAAATACGGTACTAAGTTAAATTTTTTATTGAAAAATAAAAGTATTAAAACTGGCCATTTCAATAAATTTCAAACAGATTTCAAGATATTGGCCTGGATCATGCGTCTTATAGGAATATAATAACTAGGCATGCAAAAATTGCAAATTTGGAACGAAGTGATCGACCTTTATTGATTATTCATAGAATTTTTTGTGCATAAATTGTTTTCGTGAACGGAAACAAAACACATAACAAAATCAAAGGGGCTTTGCCCTATTTCTAAAGCTGAAAATTCTATTTCCCATTGTTTACAGTGAGAATTCGCACGCCAAATACTTTACGGGGGTTAAGTCTACGGGCATCCAGTTTTTCGGTGATTATTCCTCAATGGTATGCATGATTGGGGCATACGACCTCTTAAGATGCTCAGCACGCGCTCCCGAATCGTCACGTCAAATTTGGTTAAGAGAGGATCAGAAATCTTGTAAGAGTATCCGGACAAACGAACGGCTAAGTCGACGCTCCAATAATAAATAAATAATAATAAGTGCGAGTTCTTGATAAGTGCTAGACCTTAATAATGGGCTCTGTATTTATGACACTAAATATTTCTTATTATTATTAAATAAAGGTTACAAAAATATAAAGTATTCATTGGTTCTTCACATTAAAATATCAAATCGCATTCAAAGTTTCGCAGCTGTCTATAGAGGTGTATTAGTACAGTGGTGTCAAGATATTGACAAATATAGTGGGCTAGGTCCTCGATAACACTGTGTAATTTCACCGGGAATTGTATAATAAATAATTCATACAGATAATACTGAAAACACCATAACATTCTTGGAGGACGTATGCTCAATCTCATATAATCCGTTATTATATTCTACTTTGTAACGATTTCATCAAATGAATTTTTGTCCTTATCCCAGGTCTAGTGGCTAGCGGGCGCGCCCTTGATACACAGATCCTGGGTTCGATTTTTAGTAGGGATGCGCACGAATCGAGACGTGACTCGAATCTCGACTCGAGTCGAGACACATTTTGTAAAATTCGAGACGAGTCGAGACAAACATTTTTCGTCGACTCGAAAATCTTTCGATATTTTTTAATATTATTTTGAAGCAAGTATTCACTCAGAAACAGCCTTGACCAATTCCAACATTTATTACTTTAGAAAGGTACAGAACGCATGAACTTAATAGTTAATCTTTCGAGATCAAGATTTAATTTTTAGCTCAATTCAGTTAATTAAAACTAATAATTAATGTCGTGACGGAAACGTGACCACTGAAGCTGTCTTTAAATCAGGGATATATCAAATCCCTTAGACATGGAGAAACTTCCGTTGTTTGGCGACAGTAGTTTTTCAGTAATCCACGCCGAAAAAGAAAGAAAAAAAGAGCTAAGGAAAAACAGTCTTTAGTTTTCCGGACGGAAACCAAAATTTTCCGGTTATTTCAGGCCTCAAAATCACTAGCTGTAACACTAAGGCCAGGAGTGTGATGCAGTGGTTCGAGGAAAACAGGGGCGAGTTTCAAGTGATGTTCTGGCCCCCAACTCGCTGGATCTGAACCCAATCGAACACATCTGAGATGTGATTGAACGTGATGTCAGAGCGCATTGCCCTCTCCCCGGGGATTAGATGTTGTGTGTATACATGTGGTGCCAACTCTCTCTCCAGCGACCTACCAAGGCTCATTGCGTCCATAACAAGACGTGTCGCCGTTGTTATCCGTGCCAAAGGTGGACATACTGGCAAGTAGGCAGGTAGTCATAATGTTCTGGCTGATGTGTGCATATATTTTAACTCGTATACTTTGTCTCGACTCGAATTCGAGTCAAGACAGAAACTGTCGAGTCCAGACAGAAACTTTTTCGAGTCGAGACATTTTTTTCGAGATGAGTCAAGATAGGTTTAAATCTCAACTCGAATCGACTCATGCGAATCCCTAATTTTTACAGGAAGATTATTGAACGCATTACGGTTGTATGTGTTACATGTTGAACTATAAATCTACGTCACACATAACCTCCATACCCAAATTAGATGGTAAACTTCAATAAACAAACAAAAAGATTTCTAAAATAATTTTAAAAAATAATTTAAAGAAAAACTTTCACTTTTCTTGGTTCGAATGATTCATAGAAAGATTGTGATAACTTCTAAATGAAGATTTAAAAGGAGCGAGAAGCGCAGGTGATTTTTATTTCAACTTTCGTATATTTTACTTTTGAATTCCTGGAAAACATTTCTCTTTTTAATTAAGAAAAGAAATCCCCAAAAGTTGTCGAATTACAACTTTTAAAATTTAGTTTTATTGAATAACTCAAAATTTTAGGTATTAGTTTACTTTCCTTTTCGCAAGAAAGAAACATCAGAAATTTCACACAGTGCTTTATTAAAGAAATATTTTACTTAATGAAAAATAGAAAACGAGAAAAAGCGAGAAAAAACTAAAGACAAAAGAAAAAAGCGTGAAAAACTGTTTCTCCACAATTTCAATGATTTCAATTTTCAGATTTCTAAAATAAATTAATTAACCGTCCAGATAATACCGATAAATGGATTATTCTTATATTGACTTGTTCTCCCTCCAAGATCTCAACCTGCTATACACTATAGGTAAAAATCGTGCTTAACTGAAAGCTCTAATTGCTTAAATTTATCATTTTTTTTTTTATTTTGGATTACCTACAAACCATCAAAAACTCTATACAATACTTCTGCATTTATTCAAGGCCTTTGTTGTACAGGCAAAGCGATAACGCAGTTAGTGGCATGTATGAGCATAACTGGGGATACTGCGGTTCAGTAGTACAGCACTTATCTCTGGTGCGACGGGTCCATGGTTCGATCCCCCGGCCAAGCAAGTTTGTGGTGGACAACACCATGTCCGTGGGTTTTCACGAGGTATTTCCGTTTCCACCCACTTTCTCATTCAATCAATTTTTCATCATCATTCACTTGCTTTAATCATCGTTTCCTTCAGCCTAAAGAGCATAATTGTGAGATGTTAAACTGAAAGATTTCATTTCATTTTATTAGTGTAACTGTTTATTGTTAGGATTAGCGTAAAGTTTTCTTGCTAACTATTTCCACAATTCCTTTTATCTTAATATTCCATTTAGTGAGGTTATATTTCTTTGTTTGTGCACAATAACAATGTAAAATTATTTCAATTTGATATTTGTCGATTGATTACTAGCAAAATAAATGCATCTATCGCCAAATATCAAGTATTCATTTCAAATGAAGAGCGAGATATTTAACGATTTGTGGATGTTTATAAATAAATCACGAACGAAAATGACGAAACGGTAACAGTACACAACAAATAAAGGTGTCCGACTTAACCAACTGCGAATCATAAAATAACTGAACTTTTAACTCGGAAACTAGTAACAACAAGGAAGGGACGACATTTTGAAAGTTTACAGAAGATTTAGCAATAATTAAGAGCTTCATGCAAAAGGATATGTACTAATATTTATTTCGATTTCCATTCTCTCTCGAGGTAGATTTTAGATTTTTGTTTCTTTAAATTTTATTCACTACTAGCAGCGTTCACCCCGCTTCGCTGCGGTCACCCCGGAACGCAATAAACTTTGTTACTTAGATAATTTTTACTTTTTCGCTTTCAAATTGCAGTAAATGTTAACATTATAGCGCCTGTCATTTATGTTAACCCGCCGAGTGACACGGTCATGCGGGTTGCATATAAATACGTTTATTTTTACCTATGATGAACTAATAACAAAGGATTTGTACGTATGGACACTTGAATGGTCAATTATCTCAAGACACTGGTAATTAAAAATTAAAGTGATATGATAAAAACCATCTAGGGTCCAAATCCTAATAACCCCCCAAAAATAAAAGAAATTGGTTCAGCCGTATTAGCGTGATGAGCTAACAAAGGATTTGTGCGTTCTCTTTTATAATATAGATTATTATGTATTAAATTTATTTTCCTCATTTTCAAAGTGTGTATCTATATCTCTGCTGTACATACAAATACCCAGGAATTTTGCAAACAAAAGTACCTTTGTTATATTTTTAGAACTTATGTAGCTTCCACTGTCCTGCTCACTCGCTTATGAGAAACAATTGTAGTTCTGGTGGTCCACAAGGCAAACTTAATACCCCGCTCATTTTGACCGAGTTCCTTAAAATGGCCTTGGTTGGAGGCAACATGCACAGTTTATATTCTCTCGCATGACAAAGCAATTTGCATATAAATGAAATGCCCAAGATCTCGCGCTAAGCGGTTCAGTTTCCAGTTGCAGGAGACGTTAATACTCGGAGGAAAAATAACCACAATCAAGACTCAACTTTGGCCTGAAAATTAACACGCCACAGCATCCCAAGGATGCCTTCTGGATCATACTATAGTACAACGAGAGTTAATGTATTACTCTTAAAGCGAAATCCACGTGATGATGAAATACAAGCTGCTGGTGGATAATGTAATTCTAACATGATACCTAGTCAACCAAACTTCGAACTCTTGATTAAAAAGAAATGAATCTAACAAACAATCCTAAACATCTCTTGCATTATTTCATGTTCTTAAAATATGAATGTATACAAAACTACGTTGTAGAAATATGCTAATCTAAAGATCACACACAAACGAATTTTTGCTTAAAAAAAGTTTAGAAGGGGCTATGAGTAAAAAATGGACAATATTGGCCGTGATGCTGATAGTTCAATTTACATCATACCAGCTAGAAAAGTACGATTCAATTCCATGCCAGTCAAATGATCATATTTTCAGTTTACTTTCAGCTCTCAATACATACTCACATATGAGCTCCTTCGTGGCTAAGCGGTTAGCGTACGCACCTTTGGCGTGGGAGATCCGGGTTTAATTCCATGGTTCGGATTTTATATTAATCAGTAGGTCCCGTCTCATATAGTCTCGTTGCTCAAAGGGACATGAAACTCAAAATCAACTCAGCATACTCATAAATAAAAAATAAATACATAAATGTAAACCGAAGCATCTTAAACACTTTTTTGCTGTTACAGTAAAATAAATAAATAAGTAAATAAATAAATAATATACTTTTTATAATGCATATGCCATCAATCAAATTGTAATTGATTGGAAGCCAAAGACAAACATAGTTTTAAATGAAAGTAATCAAAAGAATAACTTACACACAAAATGTATATGCAAAAATAGAAATTATGTTCTACTGAAGTAAGTAATACTAAGAAGCACAGTTTGACTACTTTGTCAGATACCATATCCGATAGATGAAGAAATCAGATCAGATCCACGTTTGGACAAGAGCAGAACAAATGAGATATATGAGTAATGACATAACACTCATTTTGGGGATATCTGGGAATCGTTTCAGGTATTTAGATTGACTAATTGTCTGTTTTCAGCGTTCTTCATTGGCCATTCCATTCCCGATTATGTTACTCGTACAACCTCCATTTACTTGCTGTGATTAACAGCAACAGCAAGCGTCACTAATAGCATTGCAACATTAAACGGGGATTACGTCAGTCCCAGGGAGGCGAAATATGTATTGGCAAATTTATTGGTTGTCCAAAGTATGATCGGTTTATGTAAACAGAAAATATTCTATATTTGTAAGTTTCATGCTCCAACATAAGTAAACGCACAAAACAAATATATGTGAAATGGAAAACACTAGGAACAGGAGACGCGTACTTTGAGATAAGATACCGGGCTAAATCAAGGCACAGGCTTGGATACAAATTCGAATATTGAGTCTTGCAATAGGTACTTTCGTAACGTTAGGATTTAAGCATTTACAGTTTAACATACGCAATAGAAACTTCAAACTGGGTACGACTTTAACAAATACAACGTAACATGAAAGTTCAGAGATTCACGGTACTTTCGAATATATCTTAAGACTTGAAGCCTCAAATTAAAGGAGTGCACATGTGAAGGTAAAAAACAGTTTTGTATGTAAAGAGTTTGTTTCATAACTTATTGCAGTTTATCGTCTCTTTTGACCACCGAGAGTATAGGAAAAATTGAGCTACAGTTTAAAGTAGAATGCGAAACAGCGTAATGGACTCAAATTTCAATAATTTCCCACTAAGAATCAAACCCGGGACTATACGCAACAAAGGTGCGTGCTATAGCCACTAGCACCTCAGGTGGTGCCAGTTTGTGCAGAGGTTCTGCACTGTATCGAAAATATACATTATTCAATTCACGATTACTTAACATAATTATCAATGGAATGCGCATTCAACTTTCAGACAAACAATTAAAGAACAGTTAACAGACCAGCCAATGAAGGGCGAAAATGGGCCAATGCTGGAAGAAATTTGTAACAAGCTGAATTATATACCAGTTATTAATGCCTATTTAAAGGTATAATTTCTCGAAAGTCCTTGATTTTCCCCGATTCTTATCCCGTAGCCCCATTCAATCCCCCAAAGAAAACGTTTACTTATCACCTATATCTTTCTTTCCACACATCCTAGCCTGCTCATATTTTTCTTTTTAATTTATTCCTCAGATTACGTGTACAACAAATAAGATCCAGTAAGATTTTTAGTTGGCACTAACTGCTTCAGAGATATATATGCAAAAATTCGTGAGAACACTCGTGTGCACCACATGAGCCGACAGCAGCGGTACGGTGTGGCAGTTGTTCTGCTATTCTCTTTTCCTCTTTGATGTTACCCTTGTCCAAGTTTTAAGGCAAAATTTAATGAATGAATATAACAGGAGTGCTTGTAATGCAATATCATCCTTGGACCTTATAATATCCTTTCAAAAGTAAACAGATATAAATAGTTATATTCTTCTGAAAGAAGTTAATACGATATTCAATTCCACTGGCAGTTTTCGTTTGGGGGAAATTATCCCTAATCATTGTAGGAATTTTCCACTATCTACCACTTATGGATCCACCGCTGACTGCGTTTCAGACAGAACAATCGGCAGCTGTGAAATCTATGTAATTTATTTGTCAATAGCATGTGTTAATAAGTAATTAGTTTTTTTCATAACATCATGAACCTTCCATCCTCCACTGCATAAGTAATTTTTTTCTTATACTGTATCTTACTTTCAATTATCGATCAATTTCTAATATATAATAATACAGTATATAATAATCGTAGAAATTTTATAATTGAAAATAGTCTCTACTTATTTACAATGCAGTTGCTTTTTCCCGATTACTTTAATAAAAATCTACATGATTAAAATCGAACTCTTAGGTCAAACTTTTAATTAATCACGTGCTTATCCTCTATCAGTAAAATCTTCAGTTTCGTTATCAACTACTGTCGCTGTGTTATTGCAAGGCAATCCAATGGAGCGTTCACATATTGATGAACAATCCAATCCAGCCTTTTGACATCTAGAATTGCAGAAAAAAATTAGACATCCCGAATTGCGGAAAATTACACAATATTTTAAAATTGTTCGGAGCACATATGGAATCTTGCATTATACAAAAGAACAGTAAGCTTTACTGTTTTAACTGGCTGCACAACTTTCCCTTCCCCTCCATTTCCTCTGCTTAAGAACTTCAAATAATACCTAAAATTTTTAATTTCTCTAATCCATAGATACAATAGTTGTCCAGTGTCATTGCGGCCATCGACAAAATTCCTGATCAAGTCCGTCAGTTGCGATCATTGATGGTTATCTATAAAAATATCACAAGACAGACGCGTTATTAGCGACCATGTGGAACTGATAAGTTCAATTCCATTTCATTTGATTCTTTATGAATCTGCTCAATTGGATTTTTTCTGCAATAAGAATTAACAGAAGGAAATTAAAATATTGAGCATGAAGATTTTTTTTTTCGATTACCATAGTACAGTGTATAGCAGTTTAGACTCAAATATAAATTTTCATTGTAACATCAGTTTTGCAGTAAAAACTATTTTAACGAATCGTACACTATTGTACAGCACATAAAGTACTTTGAGTTTAAGAACAAAAGTTTAGATTTTGTTTTCTTTCAAATATTTACGTACATGTTGCACGTTAACTTCTATTCAGTAAGGTCTCTTCGTGTGTTTCATTTCTACCATTTTATTAATTGCTCGAGCATTAATTAGAAAATATAATAAATATTTTCCTTATATGTGTTACTATGAATAGAAAAAGTTAATTATATCCGAAATTCAAAATTAATATGCATATAATCTATTATTACTAAAAAAGCTATTTAGAAAATCATACTTAACTTATATAAAAGTTCTGATTAAATAATGTGGAGAAATATTTGACCAATACAAGGAAACATTACCTAGCATCGGCGAATCAGAAGCAAGTATTTGTTGTCATTTAAAGCTGCAATTTTTAGCACTTTCTATCCAAGATGAGTAAATTGCATGAATTTGACAAAGTTTCAAAATATATATGGCTATAGTTTCGCTTGAGAGCCAAATTTACACTGGATAAATTGAAGGGTAAGGGGAAAAAACTAGGAATGTCCATGTGCGTGCTTTTTCGGATGCTTTGTCCTATCTGTTGGTGACTCTTGGTACTATTTGACTGTATATGCCATGCATACGTAGATGTAGAAATGTCCATGTAAAAGGGGCCAAAAATTTGACTAACCATATTCTTTTAACGCTGTTTTCAATATTAAAACGCCGTTTTCTCGAAAATGCAATTTTGTGACATTTCTTCTTTTTTCCCCTTACCCTTCAATTGTCTTTGATGACATTGATCGTACTTTTTAAAGGAACAAAATGACACAGACATGAATAGTTCCCTCTAGACCAAATCCTTAAAAATCTTTATTAATCCCTTCTTATTACGAATTTTAAAAATCCCTGAAAAAAAAATATTTATTCATGTCTCCACATTTTAAAATTTTCAAGCTCAATAAATCAGGGGAAAGCTGCTTGCGGATGTAACAGGTCTATTATAAATTAAATTGCTTTAGATTTTGAAACAGAAGTACACTAATATTCACAACATATGTGTATTCTAAATATTGTTTCTAATGGAAGATAGTAGCTTTTTTCTTATTTACTGAACTCTGTATAAGCATGCGCTACTTTTTTTCTTACTTTAAAACATAGAAATAACACACACACACACACACATATTATATATATATATATATACTGTATTTTGTTTAAACTTTGTAGTCTCGAAAAACTGACGTAAATGCATTCAGTTTGCTCACAGAAGTGTTATCATGGAAAACAAAAGTAACAAAATCTCAGTTCAGAACATCAACAAATGTTTAATTCTGAATGGCTGAAACTAGATAATGACAATAAAATTTTGCTTGTAATTGGCCAAATACTTATCCAGGTTCTTTAATCAAAACTGTTGTATAATTTATGTATGATTTTCTAAACAGCTTCCTACTATTTAGAATATTATGTTGGTGAGAGTCCAACAAACAAACTGGGATACTCAGATAGTCAAGAGAGAGTGAGTTGTTAAACAGGACCATATGAAAGCACACAACTCCGAGTAACTTTTCTTTACGAATTCATACTGGGACATTTTTGATGGCAAGCCACAAAAGACATTAATCGTGCCTTTGAGCCAGAAATGGCGAATGAACACGCCATTCGTCGTTAGTTCCTCAAATTTCGTTCCAGTGATATAGTATCGTACAATTAGTCCCGTGGGGACCAACCGACATCATGTGCGGATACTCAGGAACATCGTGGAAGTAGACCCTCGCAAAAGTGTTCGTGACACTGAGACAAGTTAGGCATACACCAATACCACTATCGTTCGACGGCTGTGTGCAACTCGTAAGTGAAAAATCTGGACTTACAGGTAGCACACGAATTGACACCGTTTAACCGCAATTGCCATCTAAGAACTCCCTCGTGGCTATATGGTTAGCATACGAGTCTTCAGCGCGGGAGACCCGAGTTCGATTCCTGGTGGGACTTCATATATATCTCAAATAACATGTTAAGCTGTGGTGCTGAACGGGACGATAAAGTTCAAATTAAATCATCAAGAATCGTCGTCTGGATGTATGCAGTTCTCTGAGTCTAAGGAATATACGTAAAGTTTCCTACATTGGATTGTCACTTTTGACGAAAAAGAGGATCAGCTACGACAATCTTAACCGATCATATCAGTGGTTGGATATTGATCAAAGTCAAGGAGGTTTCCAAAATTCGTAGTTCCTGTTGTTTGTATGGTGATCTCTGGTGGGGTAGATCCATGTCTTTTTCCGTCGAGTCGAAACCATCACTATGGATCGTATCTGTGCTGAACTCTATAAAATGGACCGCAAGATTGCCCACAAGATGCAAAAATGTCCACAAGATCCTCACATTGCACGACAGTCCCTCAAAGGACGTTGCAAACTCTCTATGAGTTGATGAGTTGCAGCATAAAACCCTTCCTTACCCACCATATTCTCCTGACGTCTGGTCTACCAACTACATCCCTAGCGTCCGACACCTCGAGGATTTCTTAGAAGGGTAGATCTCCCGATGATCAGGCGATACAACGTACAGCCAAGGGCTTCTTCGATATCGCATACTCCAAAATTCTTTTGCAACGGATTCCAATTCTAAGCAGGAATGGCGTAAGTATGTGGTTGCAACGGCAACTATTTTGGTTAACAATTTATTTCCTAGAAAAGATCTACTTGAGACGGAAATTTCATTTGTACCACCATAATAAATGGCATTAATTTTGAATTTCAAATAAAACTTACTTTTTCTATTGGTAATAACGTACATAAGGAAAATATTTCTTATGTTTTTCTACTAATTAATGATCACAAAATTAATAGAATGATATAAATAACACACACGAAGATACCTTACTGAATATGCGTTCGACATCCAACACGTATAGTAGGATTTAAAGCATATCTTAACTTTTGTTCTTACATTCAAAGAACATTACATATTGGTACTGTACAATACTGCACTCATTAGAATAATTTCCACTACAAAACTTATACAACGAACGTTTATAACAGTTATATATAAACAAACTCTCATATTTGTTAAGTGTGAGATTACTGTGATTTGTATCCTCAGTGAATTGAACAAAACTAGAATGGGATAGTTTATTAATTTTTCTCATAAGTGATTCCTTTCGTATTAATTTATTATCAATTATACCGAATAATTTATTTCGGTTATTATTCGTTAACATTTAAATATTTGAATCATTCAGTAACAATACTTCAAACTCCAAAATGTGTTAGAATGAAAACAATGATTAATACACAAACTGCAAATATACCCAGCATCCCTTCTAGTAGTTCCAATAATTCTCAATGTTCTATATGTAATAAGAGTTTTCTCAACTCAAGAGGACTAACCATACATAACAGCAAGTGCCACAATGACATTAATAAGGATAAGAAAGTAATCGATGCCACCGCGAAACAACCTAGTGCGCAAGTTTCGAATACAAATGCCAATGTGATAGATGAAAATGCATTAATTTCTAAATATAGTGATATTTTACGAAAATTAAAATCATCAGTAAATATTTTACGAAGAGTTCCGCGAGGAGCAAGACATGTTATGGCAGATTTGTTATGTGAAGTGCTTGAACAGATAGTGAACTCTGACAATTTGGAATCCTGGATGAATCTGTTACTCTTCCCCTACGTAATACTTTGTATGCCTCCACATACTGTAAAAACCAATAACCTAACTACGTGGGTAAAACAAAGAATCCAAAATTGGTCAAGCAGCTCCAGTGACAATATAACAAACCAAACATCTTTGAAAAAAAATAAACAGAAACGTAGAACTGACAAATCATCTAATAGCATATTTATCAAGATAATTGAAAATAAACTCGCAGATGGAGATGTACATGGAGCAGTCAGACTTCTTATTTCCGAAGATACTTTAGCTCCAACAGATGCAACCATATTGAAAGCCCTAAAAGCCAAACATCCTACACATGCATATGCATTTACAGCTCCTGATATAAATGATTTTAGCACTGATCTTAACAACGTCACATCTAATGAATTTCTTAAAGCACTGAAATCCTTTCCTTCAGGATCGGCTGGTGGTTTAGATAGCATGCGCCCTTCAATTATCAAGGATTTGATACTATATAATAATCAAGATTCTAAAGATCGCCTAATTAAGAACATTTGTGAGTTTCTTTCAAAGATTATATCAGGTAATGTTCCTAAAGAAGTAAGACCCATTTTCTTTGGGGCATCCTTAATAGCCTTGACAAAGAAAAATGGCGGTATCAGACCCATTGCCATTGGGAATGTTTGGAGGAGACTTGCATCCAAGATTATCTGTGGGAGGATTAAACAACCACTACTCCAATTTCTTGCTCCACACCAACTTGGAGTAGGCGTTCAACATGGTGCGGAAGCGGCAGCACATACAGCACGTATCTATTACTCATACCATCATCAGAAGCCCAAAGCTTTCTTAAAAATAGATTTTAGGAACGCATTCAATGAAATAGACAGATATAAAATGCTATCTATCGTCAAACAAAATTTTCCTTCGATATATCCCTATGTACACCAAAGCTATGCTGAAGCCAGTAATTTATATTATGGCAAAGATATAATCTTATCAGAAAGAGGAGTCCAACAAGGTGATCCTTTAGGTCCAGCATTATTTGCCGTAACATTGCAGCCTATAGTCAATAATATCAAGACAGACTTAAATATCTGGTACCTCGATGATGGTGCAATAGCTGGAGATCCAGATATTGTATTAAATACATTGAAAATGATCAACACACAGGCAGCTACAATTGGTCTGCAACTAAATTTCTCGAAATGCGAAATCAGCTTTCTTGAAACTACAAATGAACAAAAGCACACACTGTTTTCGTCATACAACCAAGTAGCTCCAGGTATCCAATTAATGTCGCCATCAAACGCTTTCCTCCTTGGAGCTGCTCTCTCAGCTGAATCAAGAAGAACTCTATTAACTGAGAAGATTAACCAGTTGGACATGTATTTCTCACGTCTATCATCAATATCTGCTCATTCTGCCTTTTACTTACTAAGAACATCATTTTCCATCCCAAGATTATTATATTTCCTGCGATGTTCACCTTCATGGAAAGAAGAGGATTTACTAGAAAGATATGACAACAGTATAAAATCTGGTTTGGAGTCTATCCTAAATTGTATCCTTGAGGATAGCACATGGCTTCAGGCATCTCTCCCAGTTAATATTGGTGGATTAGGCATTCGAAGAGCCTTAGATTTGGCTATTCCCGCCTTCTTGGCATCATTCTACGGCTCTCAATGTCTAATAAAATCACTTCTCCAACAGAACAACAATCTCCACTGGGATTCTGAAGTTCAAGATTGTTCGTCTACATGGTCATTGTTGGTGGGCTCCGATTTACCCGACCTCAGTTTCAGGGCTAAACAATCCACATGGGAAGAACCTATCATACAATCAAATTTTTCATTTTTACTACAGTCTTCCGACAACCCAGAAGACAAGGCCAGACTGATCGCTGCATCGTCCATTGAGGCAGGTGCTTGGCTCAAAGCTTTGCCCTCACGTCCTCTAGGCCTTCACCTGAATGATGAATCTTTTAGAATAGCAATTGCGTTAAGACTGGGAGCAGATATTTGCGAACCCCATAAATGCCAAGCGTGCAAATATCCTGTTGACAAAAAAGGACTACATGGTCTCTCCTGCATAAAAAGCACAGGTAGACATCCTCGACACTCGAGCTGCAACGACATCATTGTGAGAGCACTCATCTCCGCAGGTGTACCGGCAATAAGGGAGCCAAATGGCTGTAGTAGAACAGATGGAAAAAGACCAGATGGGATGTCCTTAATTCCTTGGAAGAAAGGTAAAGCCTTAATTTGGGACTTCACATGCACAGACACTTTTGCACCTTCCAACCTTCCTTTCTCTTCAATCCAGGCGGGCAATGCAGCAGGTCGGAAAGAGATAGAGAAAAGAAGAAAATACAACAACCTTATGGAAAAATATCAATTCGTACCAGTTGCAGTTGAATCGGGTGGCTCGTGGGGAAGGGAAGGCCTAAACTTTATAAAGGAAGTAGGAAAACGCATCACACAGTTATCCGGTGATGAAAGGGCAACCAGCTTCCTAATTCAAAGAATAAGCATGGCGGTGCAGAGAGGTAATGTAGCTTCAATACTAGGAACCATACCTCCTGGTAAAGCACTGGAGGAGATTTTCTTACTTTAAAAACAAGAGTAATGTGTCCATATTGTTGTACACTAATTATTTTTCATTGTTATTCATTATTGTTTCAACTGCAACAATGTAATTAAAATACTGCACTATAGAAATAGTGAGCAAATATGAGTTTTTTTTTTTTTTTTAATGATTGTTGAAATATTACCAAAGTAAATGAAAATAGTGTGATCTTGTAATATGAAAAATGCAAAGTGATATGTATTAGGTACACTACACTAGATAGAACGAAATTATAAATCACATTGCACGGTACATTGAACACTAAGCTCAATAAAACAATATTTTCATATAAACAAACAGTTATATATAAACTTCAGCAATAAACAATTATATATTGTATATTATGAATCGACAAAAAAATAATAATAACAGTTCTTCAAGTTTCATATTTTAATACTCCTTTAATTCTTATCGCAGAAAAACGAATCCAACTGACGTAGATTCACATTTAATCAAATGGAATCCAACTGAACCTATCAGTTACACAGGGTCGCAAATAACGCATCTATCTTGAGGTATTTTTACAGATAACCATCAATGCTCGCAATTGACACACTTGAACAGGAATTTTCTGGATGGCCGCAGGTGCAAATGATGTTACACCGTAAAGTGTGTACACCCCAAATTGCTGAATCAGTATATGTAATTTAAATTATAACTAGTTCGATATTGAGTATAGATATTTGGAAAATACCGGTTATACAGCAGTGAGTTACCTTTCATAGCTAAGTCAATAAAGAAAACAAATATATTAAAATACCTACAATCATCACAAAAATAGGAGTTACAAATATCTGTTTGGTATGCACACACACTGCTGAAAACAAACCAATAATATGAAATATATTTAATCTAAATTCATTATTTGAGACTCGCGCTCGTGTATTCCAAGAAAAAGCACACAAAACTCATGCACCGTTTTAATTCAGTCTTCCAAATTTATTTACATTTGCTTACGCGGAATATATGAGAAAAATGTATAAATTCTGCAAGAACTAATTTTTACAATTAGCCCCTTTGAATAGCAGAAAAAGCTAAATTTCCCACCGGATACAGGAAAACATGTTTAAATTAGAAAAAGCGTGGCTTCTAACATCGTTAATATTCACCTTGGCAGGACAAGAGTTAATTATTTAGTTCAGAGCTAAAAACCTCCAAACTCAGAAGCCATTTTCAACTTCTACTACTACAGCGAAATATACGTACAGCAAAGAGAAAAAAGAAAAATCACATTAACGGTTGCAGATACCGAAGCAAGAATTACATTGATATACTACATTTAGGAAGAATATTTACGAGTAAACGAATTTGATACGTTGGGGGATAAAATAAAAATTCCACAAGGATCATATTTATTATTCCTTGTCTCACCATTGAAGACTGAAAATTAAGGTAAATGAAATTTTTAGTTACCTCATTATATAATCTGGTTTCTGATACTGTTGTACACTGTCAGAGATATTTTTTTCTTCTTTTTAAATGGTAGATTTTTATTACTTCACTCTCCACACAATTAACATGAGTGATTGGTCGTGATTGAGGTTCGAAGAAAACAAACTATTATGTAAAAAGCTATTTTCAGCCTAATTCTTTCGTTTCTTTTTTTTTCAGAATTCTGTAAAACAATTTGAAGCTTAAAATATGTAAAAGAATGATTGTACTTATTGTTGTACGGTTGCGAAACATGGTCGTTTGTTTTTGAGGGAAGAACGCAGATTTAAAATATTTGAGGAAAAATCCTGGGGCGAATATTCGACCCAAGAAGGACCAAATGGGGAATGATGGAAACTTTATAACAAGGAAGTGCACAATTTGTACTGTTTGCCAATTACTGCTATGTTCATTAAGTCTAGGAGGTTCACGTGGGCCGATCATGTAGCCAGAATGGAAGAAAGTAGAAACATTCAAAATTTACACCGGAAACCAAATTGGAAAAATGACCATTAGGCAGACCTCCGCACAGATTGGAGAGAAACAGGAATATGAAGTAGAAATTACACCCAGTCAGATAAGGATAAGAGTCAATGGAGATCTTTTCTGAGTGTAGTATTGAAGCTCCGGGTTCCATAGACCATAAAGTTATTCTTATTTTGGAAATTCGCACTGAGGTATTCTCTTAAAAGACGATAAATTTTTCTCCTTGCAATAACTTCTATCAACCAAACACAACAAGTCGTAGTAGAAAGCCTAAAATAAATATACGTAATAGTTCATGAAAATCGGATAAATTTAGAAAAGTTATCGTTAACGTATTTCTATACGACGAGATAAATTTAAGTATTTTCTCCTTAGTATTTTCAATTCCCAAAATAAAGAGTACTTTTTAATTTCAATGGAAATTATTGTGGAAAATATTTTCTTAATCGGGGACAAGGACACATTTATCCCTAATCCTTGACTGAATTGAACCCAAGGAGTCGGGATTCTGGAAGAGCCACAAACGAAGACGGCGTCATGCTGTATCAAAATGGAATATTTTTTTTACGGAAGCTAAATATACTAGAACGCATTATTTTACTAGTAACTCAGTTGGGGAGAGAAATTCATTCCCTCATCCTTGATCAATTTCAAACCCGAGCAACTGAGTTGACTGTGAAGCTAAGGTAAACTATGACATAATGAATCAAACTCAAATGTTATTATATACGAAACTTACTATTGAAAATTTTATAATGGAGGGGAGGGGAAAATAAACTAATTGTTTAATTTGTGACATATTTCAAACCCAAGCAGTGAGAAAGCCTAAAATGAAATTGAAAAAAATTAAGTATTAATTCATTAAATACACTTCGAACTTCGAGGAAGGACTTTCTCCTTTTTACTTGTTTATCCTTGTCTGATTTTATTCGAAGTAGTGGGGATGACTACTTGGAAATCGAAAAAACTATGCACCATATTGTGTCAAAATCGAAGAACGTGCAACATAAGATGAATTTTACTTTCCTGTTTACTCCTTTGTTCCTTAAGGATTTCAATTCGGAACAATACCTTATTTACCCACGGCTGTAGAAAGGCAAATGTCATTTTCATATGAAGTCGGACAGATTTTACGACAGTTGTAGAATGGACAGACATACATAAACAGTCTACAGATTGCGTCGAATGGTAGACGCTTGCTCACTCTCTCTTCAACTATATTTCGACTGAAAATGAAATTAGCCTGACGTTGTATGTTTCACAAATACTAATGAAGAAATACTTCAATATTAAGGAAAAAGTAGCTACCTACACAAATTTGAACGTATCACACGCCTGAAGAATATAAATGAAGAAATTCAGGTCTAAAAGGATTTCGATCATTAATTCTTTTTCCCGACTGTTAGTGTGAATGCACAGAAATGCATGCATGAACACTGTGTACACAGAGAGAAGCTGAGCATTAGCTTTGCCAGGGTATCACACCTGCTCAAACATTAGTATTTTTTTTAAAATATATTTGGAAAATTTACAAGAGAGTGAAGAGAGAGTGGGGAAAAAGGTCCAGTTTTCGGAATTTTCCCCTTTACTTGTATCCCAAATCCGACATTTGTGTCAAATTTCAAGTTTCCATGTCTAATGAAAGTACTTTATAGGTATCGAATCAAGTGACATAACTATATAAAATTTTGCCATTTTCTCCTAATTTTTCTCCTTGAACCCTGAAATTTCCAGTTTTTGGATTTTTCTCTTTACTTGTATCACAAATTCGACATTTGTGCCAAAAGTTGCTATATCTACTTGAAATCAAGTGACGTAATATTGCCCTTTTCACAATAATTTTCCCCTTTGAAGGGTTAATTTTCAGCTTTTTGATTTTCCCCCTTTTCTTGTGTCACAAATCCGACATTTGTGCCACATTTCAAGTTGCCATGTCTACAGGAAGTACCCTATAGGTTCGAGTCAAGTAACGTAACTGCATGTACATTTTGTCCTGCCCCTAATTTTCCTGCTTGCAGGGGGGGAACATCCAGTTTTGGAATTTTTCCTTCACTTGTACTGCAAATTCTACACTTACGTCAAATTTTAAGTTTCAACTTCTACAGATATCCCATAAATTTTTATGAGTTACTCAGCGATCTAATTCGACTTTTTTAATGATTTAATAGCCCTCTATCTCGTAAACAGTTTGACTGGACTGAAGTTCAACGTTCCTTTCAGCACCAAGGCTATACAAGACGTGAATCTACAGCTTAACCTGTGATCCTAACCACAAGAGCTCTGCCGAAATTCGAAGCCGGATCTCTCGCGCCACATACGCTTACGCTATCCACACAGCCACAAGGGAGCTCTCGTAAACGGTTTGAGATACAACAATACATGTATATAGGACATGGCTTGGTGCAAGTTAATTACGCAGCGAAATTTAATAGCACTAAGCGAAATTATGGATATTTGAAAAACGCGGGATGCTTCGTGTATATTATATATATATATATATATATATATATATATATATATATATATATATATATATATATATAGACGGCGTGTTCCAACCAGAAAAGTTTGCTTTGCGCAGTGCCGTGTATCTTGATAAATGGTGTTTTGAGTTATCTTATGACTATATGATCAGTGTTGACGTCTTTGATACGGGGAGCCGTGATCAATTCACGGTAAGAACGTAACATGATTCAATTCGATGGTTAATGTCGCATATCAGCTCAGAAACTGACGAAGAATTTTCAATTACCAATAAGCAAGCAAGCGCATGTGACTGAACACATATGCAACCAACTTAACTTTACTGCTTCAGCGGTTGCCAGCCATGCAATGCATAATGGACAACACTTGCCGCACCACGTCAGATCGCCCAACAAATAAGATCTTCAACCAGATGCATCCACTTCGAATAGGATTCAATACAATTATTTTGTTAAATACGAAACAAAATACACATTTAGTACCTAAAGAAATAATCATCTTAAAATACTACTGACAATTACCTTCTTCAAAATCATAAATCAGAATCATTACTGTATATCACCATTATTTTCCCTGTCGAAGCGAATAATGACACCGAAACTCAACACGCCTGCGAAAATAATATAGTTCAAAAATTTAAGCAAATCTCGCTGCAGGCTGCAGTTCTAGCATAACGAAACCAAAGACATTCTAAGTACTTTGACTTTTAAATAAATATATGTATAAAAAATGGCACATGGGGTGGTTAAAACGTTTCTCAACCTTTTCAAGTTTGAAACCTACCTCGAAGTCTGAAACTTAACAGAACCCAGTAGAAAGAAATTAAACGTATAACTCCAGAAACTTAAATTCTCAAATTATCACGATGCTGGGATTTAAAATTAAACTTTTTTTTACAATCACTGAACATATGTCATTGTTGGGCATCCTTTACATCACTCTGTCCTCATAAACCCAGCACGTTACTCAAAGTTTAAAATATAACAAGACCATTTCTGCAGTTATGTTTACCTCAAACCATAACAATTGTGTCGTTTCACTCAAACATATAGAAAAGGGTAGCCTGGGATTTTTAATACCTTGATTCTAAATTTCAAAATATTCGTCTCATAATAACACAAATACTTTTGTAGATTTTACTTTTAAAGATTTAAGTCTGATGCAATAAATATTACATCTTAAATATTTGAGTCTGATGCAAGAATTCTGCAACTCCCTAAACTTTTGCTAAGCAACCATAAATACTGGTTTAGAACTTCCGATATCCAGCTCTGCTTCTTAAAATCATAGCACAAATACTGCTGAAATAAATAATGAATCTACTATTATATGCGATAGAAGGGGGAATTATGTTTTTCCAACCTTTCCTTCCTCATAGATTATAGACGTTTTTCTAGCTTTTAAGAACTGATTGTATGTTGCAGGTTCTTCTGCACCTACTGTGATAGTGATAAGCTTTCGGCATCTTTACTTTTGATGCTACAATATTTTTATTGTTGGGCTGATATTTACCCAATTACCCCCAAGTGGATCACGGTGCAAAATCATTAAAAACCATTGCCAGTATACATAAACTCGTGGGGGTGATTGGGTGTAAATGAAGAAAACTCAAGATTTCATTTGGTGTATATAATTTGTATTTCACTTAAAAACTAACAGTTTTATGTGGCCTAGGAAAAAATTATACCTCTGTTTACGCAAAATAAGGAGCAACTTATTTCTAAATCTCAAAGATATTAAAATGCCTTTTCAAGCCTTCCAGTTACTGTTTATAGCATTGTATATTGTCCTGTGAACTTAATCCAAAATATATCACATACGAAAAAAAAAAAAAAAAAGCTATAAGCGGTCAAAACTTTGGCCGAAAACGTTAAAAAAAAAAAGAGAGAAACAGGCCATTATTCAAACAATATAGAAGAAGGTAATAAGACTAACGCTAAAGAACTATGAACTATTATAATAGAACATGTGTTGGAACTCTGGATTGATAAACAGGTCCTATTTACAGCATCAGCACTATTGGCATACGCAACGGCCACTGGAGGCCTAAGTTGAATAAAATAGCTTAATAAGCACAATGCACTAACACAAAAGTGTGTACCACACAAGACAAAGATAGCACAGCATTTAAATGAATTCTATGTTCGTTTAAGGCATTCCACCCATTTACCCCTACATCATGCGCCCAATTATCCCCTGGAGATAATTGGGAGGTACAGATTTTAATAAAATTTTAACTGCCTCAGTGAGAATCTAAGAATGCCGCTCTTCACGACACCATCCTTAATATGTTTTTAAGCAGTAGTAAAGAATCAGGATTAAAATATTAACAGATGCGCGATTTATTGTGACTCAAACCAAAACACACACAAACCTGAAACTCGGTTTCAAATATGCCATTTCTCAATCAAATTAGTTTTTGGTTTCTTTCGTCATTATTACACCCTCTCAAAATTCATCTACGCTTATTTTTTCTGATCAACATCTACCCAGCCAAAATTTGAGTGTAATTAAATTCTATAAAAATATACTGGAATGCAAAATATATTTTAAAAAAAGTTTCCGCCCAATTACCCCCTCCACCCAATTCCCCCTTCTACTCTACTAGTTTTCAAAATGCGCTTTAGTCCCTTTGTTGTCGTTTATGACTTCCATCCATTTTCCCCACACTTTCTGCACTTCATAATTCTCCACACTTTCTGTACTTCATAGTTCTTAAAGGATTAATATAATCACTAATATCTATTACAAATTCTTTTACTTTTCATTCGATGAACGCAATCTTTACTTCAATGATGTTTAGTTTGTATTTTGAAACCATTTTGTATATGGTATACAGTCATTATCTTGTATCCTGTGAGATATTTGCATCTAACAAATATACACGATGTCTATGTAAACACATTAATATACATATTAAAATTAATTATGCCGGCTGTGTATTTGCTCATTTTAAGAAACAATGTTTCATCTGTTTTCGTTATATATAAATGTGTAGATCTTCAATTATATATACAGTATATACACAGGGTGTTACAAAAATTATCAATATTTTGGGTATAGATTCTTGACATCAAAATAAGAAAAAAGTTCATGTGGGCCTAGGTCGGAAGTACATAATGCTGTAGTTATAGGATGCCGAAAATGTATAATAATAATAATAATAATAATAATAATAATAATAATAATAATAATAATAATAATAATAATAATAATAATAATAATAATAATGAATTTTAAAGGTTTACAGTTCCACTACTACAGGACCGATCGTAGTCAACTCAAGATATCACTGAAGAACTAGTATGTAAACTATTCAAATATCCATCTTTCAGAATCTCCGGTACTTGCACAATCATTTTAAGAGTCTGTTTGGGAGCACTTGATTACTCTCTACCTACCTCTTTAAGAAATCGTGTCTTAAATACTGAAGCATTCTTAAACATGGATACTTGGATAGTTCACATACCAGTTCCTCAGTGATGTCTTGACCCGACTACGATAGGTTCCATAGTAGTGGAGCTATGAACTTTCGAAGTTCACTTGTTTCACGTTTTCGGTGCCCTATAACTCCAATACTATCCACTTTTGAGCACAGATCTATATGATTTATTTTCTTATTTTGATGTGACAAATCTGTTCCCAAAATATTGTGACATTTTTGTAACACCTTGTACATAATTATTAAAGATCTAACATTTGGCGAAACTCAACTCTGTATTCACAAGAAAATGAAATGTAACGAATAAGTAAGGTTTTAATATTTAAATAATTTCACAAAATTTTCCACATAAAGACGGTATTTTTTAAGCACACTATATATATCATATTTAAGCTACGAACGACTTTCATTGCTTTTCAATGATACCATATATTTCTATGAAGCTAATCTGAAATCATAAAACCATCATCTATGCGTGATATTACTCGACATTTGTAATCATCATGGATGTGAAATGGTAACGTGCGTCAGTTTCCGTTATAACATAGTGGAAACCAAAAAGCAGTAATTTTTCCACTACCAAACTGCGGAAAATTACAAATCAATCGAACCATATGACAGGTTGACACTATAATTTTATGTTGAACAATTTCGTCGCTGGAATAACGAATTCCATGTTTGTTTCTGACGTTTTATTATGATTGCATTAACCTTTTACATAAAAATAAGCATGCATGAGGACTTATATTTTTAGTTTTTTTTTAATTTATTATTTTTTTAAGTTTTAGTTTGACTACAGTTTGGTTATAACGGGATGTCCTTCAAATGTTTGTATTTTATTAAACTTGCTGACAGTGAGGGGAAACTGTGCATTTTCGCTGTACACTGAACAGCTAAATATTGATATCAACTTATGTGGACGCATAATCTCTTTGCAAATAGTGCTTACTAAAGCTGTAAATTTCAGTAGAAGAAACTGTGATGTAATTTTAATGGTAATCAAAGCACTAAAGTATCTTAATACAACTCATTCTAGCTTTGGAATTTCTTGTTGACCAAAGCATATGCTATCTAATAATATTTAGTAATAGTGTTACAGTTTCGGCAAAGTATCTTTCTGTCTGTCTGATGAAGGCAAAGATGCTTTGCCGAAATTGTAACGATATTATTTACTAGACAGTATATGCTTTGGTCGAAATTTATCTTTTATTGTATAAAGTACCTTATATAAAAATATCATCGAGTTATAGTTAATTATTATCGCAAATCTCAAGAAACAAGAACAATGGGAATACTTAACATTCAACATCCAGGTGAAATCTGAATTACTCATGAGTTTAAATTTGCCATTTCCTGGTAAATTAAACTATCGGAAGACTTACAGAACGTTATCCATGTCGACGGTATCACAGCAGGAAGGGTGTAGAGAAGCGAGTTCTTCGAATTGACTCCCCATTCCAAAATAAGTTTAATCTCATCCGTTAATCCTCTATATACATCACAAGTGGTAGAATCTAACCATTCTCTGGTTTTAATGTTGATCACCACAGAACAAAAATGGCAACAGAGAGCAACAAGCTTTAAAAAAAATCGATTCAGCATCTCAAGAAATGACCATATTCATACGTATCTCTCGCTCTACTAAAAGCGGATGTGGTAAATTTTACTACTACTTCCGGTATCAATATTGATCTCCATAAAGCAGAAACGATGGAGAGAAAGCGAGAAAGAGTTTCCTCAAATTGATTCAGCATTCCAACAATAGGTTCCATCTCTGTTCACCCTCTATTCAACTCAGAAACAGAAGAAATTAATCATTTCTAGTTTCAACGTTGATAGTCATAAAGCATAAACGGGGGAGGGGGGATAGAGTGCAGTGGTGTTCTTGAATTGATTCAGTGTCCCAAGAATAGGTGACATTTTCTCCATCATCCCTCTATTCAAACTGAAAATTGGAGAAATCTACCGTTTCCGGTTTCAATGTTGACTGCCAAAGAACAAAATAATAATAGTCTTTTTTTGGAGTTGATTCAACGTCTGATGAAAAGGTGCTATCCTACCTGTATCTCTACTAAAACCGGAACTAGTATAAATTTACTACAACTTCCGGTTTCAATACTGAATACGTAGCTTCAGATTTTAAGAAAATTTTTCAAGTTTGCTGAACTGAAGCAGCACTGAAGTCTACTTAGCAATCTTATTCAGCAATGAATGCTCGTTGTTTCACGTAATATTACATAATACATTATATATGCTCATTTATCCCTTGTAACAACAAAGATTCTCGCAGTGAACTGGATGGCATAATCATCCGATCTTTCCAACAAACGTACTCTTCGTACCACAAAAAGACCGAAGCTTCATCTTACGTCATGCTTAGAGCCTGTCTACCTCAGGTGTGTAGTGCTATGTAACTATGTATTGCTTTAGTACATGCAAATTACTTTAATACATTTTGTTTCAGAATAAAACGGTTTCTAGGTTGCATCTGACAGAAACAGATAAATGCTTCCGTGAAAAAAAAAAAAAAAAATTGAAGATTTATTGATCAAATTCACGGAATATATACCAGAGAAGACGTAGTTTTTCTTAGATGTTGCTAGTAACTTACTGAACTTCAAATATATTCTTAAACGTCAACACGGATAGATCTACGATTTCACCGCACTGCTGATCAACGAATTATATTTCAACTTGAATCTACCAACTTCAAACAACGATGATGGGCACTCAAAGCAGCAACAAGGTAAACCATTCAACAACCGCAGGCGAGATTAAAGTCTTTCTACACAAAGAGAAATTTCTGATTTAATTACATCTCATGTTTTAACACAAACCAAGGTTGTCATGTTTCTTCTCAAGATCAATTTATGTACAAAAGCAAAGAACAACTCTTTGGATGTATTTTGTTAAATCAGTTTCTCTGGCCATCTATTTGTATTGCAACATACAAAGCCAAACATCAGAAAACCAATTAGCTTGAAACGTACTACCTAAACCACATATTAGGAAGTTTTCAGTCTTGGATATAATAACAATATCTACGGAAAATTAGTTAACAATCTACGAAAATTGTTCAACTACAAGATTTGTATGTCTGCTACTAAGCTACTACAATGCGTAAAAGCAATTCATTTCTATTAAGAAACTACTTAGAGACAAAACAAGATCAGAAAATAAATTTAAAAAGCACAAGAGGATAATGAATTAAAATCAAATTACGTACATAGAACTGTAAATAAAATAAAGCAAATGCAACTACATCTGCAACTAACGCAAAATGAAAATAATTACCTGCCTATTGCTTAACATACATACACTTCAAATGCACATTATTTATATATATATATATATATATATATATATATATATATATATATATATATATATATATATATATATATATATATATATATAAAAATTCAATTGATACACAACATATAAGTAACTTTCCATTGAATCATACTGCCAAACCGTCAATCAATACTGTAACCCACAATTCGTCAATCTGAACTAAAACCCACATTCTTAAGATTCACGCCTCTTTCTTCCTTTCCTCTCTCTCTCTCTCTCTCAGTCACACACATATATATACATACATACATTTCAAAGATAATTTTGCACTTTCAAATAATTAATTACAATTGAAGCTGTAACAGTTACATTTTTTTGAAGTGTTAGTCTACTGTAAGTATTACCACGTCTAGATTCTTTCGAATCCACGAAAATTTTCAGCTTCGTCTATGAATAATGCCTATGCCTATAAACATACGATATTTTAAAGAAATAAGAATTTAATAATTTCAATGTACTTTTAATAAGTAAATTTATTTACAATACTTTAATCTCAGAAGCAACGATTCCCAACACTTTATACACAATAGCAAGAATAAAAAATAAAATAAAAATACTGGTCTCACTTTCAAATGGGTAGATAAATCTATCTATATATATAAAAGAGAACGTACAAATCCTTTGTCCGCTCATCACGCTAATACGGCTGAACCAATTTCTTTTATTTTTGGGGGGTTATTAGGATTTGGACCCTAGATGGTTTTTATCATATCACTTTAATTTTCAATTACCAGTGTCTTGAGATAATTGACCATTCAGGTGTCCATTACGTACAAATCCTTTGTTAGTTCATCATAGGTATAAAAATATAAACGTATGTATATGCAACCCGCATGACCATGTCACTCGGCGGGTTAACATACATGACAGGCGTTATAATGGTTTTTATCATATCACTTGAAAGCGAAAAAGTAAAAATTATCTAAGTAACAAAGTTTATTGCGTTCGGGGGTGACCGCAGCGAAGCGGGGCGGGTTAACATAAATGACAGGCGATATAATGTTAACATTTACTGCAATCTTCTATGGTTTTTATCATATCACTTGAAAGCGAAAAAGTAAAAATTATCTAAGTAACAAAGTTTATTGCGTTCCGGGGTGACCGCAGCGAAGCGGGGTGAACGCTGCTAGTTATTAAATACATTTAATGTAATACATTTCGGCAGTCGTTACAAGAGATAATTAATTTCAGTCACATATATCAAGATTTTTCAAATTTACAATTGAAAAATTAGCGATAGTTTTATCAAGAATGCAATCAGGATATACTTAAAGTACACATCAACATGTGAATCAAATTCACTTGTTACGTTTTTATTTTTGGGCAACTGTTGCATTGGTTTCGATTTGTTCAAATTCGTATTAACCAATAATTATTTCACCTTTCTCGCTGCAACATGTTCTCTAAATAACGCGGTGAACTTAAGCTAAACATAAATTAGATTGTCAGTTTAACTTTCTAGAAAGAGAGAAAAATATTCCTTGGAAAAATTGAAAAATGGAAGAAAGACGAGATAGTTGTCCTCAATGAAAACCTGATTTTGAAGAAAATGCAAAGAATATGAAATAGTCTGCATCTAACAAGGGACATCACCAATTGTCCGGCTTCGATTTCAGTGAAATTTTTCTAGCTGATAGAGGACATATATGTATTATTTGTGATGACAGAAATTTTTGCCATGGTGCATGTTTTCTATTTTTTATAATTTTTAAGAGTTGTGATGTGGTTATTAGAGATTACTGCAGAAGTCCCTTACTAACCTTTGTAAACGGAGCGTTAATGAAAGAACAACCACGTAGATACATATAAGGTCTAGGGGGAAGTTGTATGCTAGGTATGACCTTGATGGCAGCCATCTTGAAATCCGCCATTTTGAATTAAGGTCAAGTTTTTTAAATGGGAATACGGTAATATGATACATAACTTCGGGCTAAAATTTAATCAGGAAGACAATGGTGAAGCTAGTTTTGAGATACACCCTTTTGGGAAAAAATAACAGGCACTTAATTGTTCACTTACTACGTGCGAAAGTCCTTTACCTCCGCTTCTAACCCGCGTATTAATGATAATGAGTGGATAAAAGCTTCAGTAATACATATTATGCCTAGAGGGAAGTGATACGGTAAGGGTATCCTTGACGGCAGCCATCTCGAAATCCGCCATTTTGAATTAAAGTGAAGTTTGAAAAATGAAAATTATAGCACGTGACACCTCATTTTAATAGCAAATTTTCCTAGAAAGCCAATGGTATGCTTACTTTTGTTCTATAGTTAACCAGTATGAATTTAGGACTGCTTTTAATGTGCACCAAACGTCCATTATTCGATCTTTCAAATTGGCAACACTCCTAATTTTCACCACATGTTTTAAGATTCTACTGGCACTTCGCCATTGTTGCCATGGCTCATGCTTTCTAAATTTATGACTTTTTGGGAAAATTTACTATTAAAATGAGGTGTCACATGCAATGGTTTTCATTTTTGAAACTTTAGTTTAATTCAAAATGGCGGATTTCAAGATGGCTGCCGTCAAGGATACTCTTACTGTATCACTTCCCTCTAGGCATAATATGTATTACTTAAGCTTTTATCCACTCATTATCATTAATACGCGGGTAAGAAGCGGAGGTAAAGGACTTTCGCACGTAGTAAGTGAACAATTAAATGCCTGTTACTTTTTCCTAAATGGGCGTATCTGAAAATTATCTTCACCATTGTCTTCCTGATTAAATTCTAGCCCGAAGTTATGTATCATACTACCGTATTCTCATTTAAAAAAAAAAACTTGACCTTAATTCAAAATGACGGATTTCAAGATGGCTGCCGTCAAGGTCATACCTACCATACAACTTCCCCCTAGGCCTTATATGTATCTACATGGTTGTTCTTTCATTAACGCTCCGTTTACAAAGGTTAGTAAGAGACTTCTGCAGTAATCTCTAATAACCACATCACAATTCCTAAAAATTATAAAAAAAATAGAAAACATGCACCATGGCAAAAATTTCTGTCATCGCAAATAATACATATATGTCGTCTATCAGCTAGAAAAATTTCACTGAAATCGAAGCCGGACAATTGGGTGATGTCCCTTGTAAGCAATGATATAGGCAATATAAAATAAGCAAAATACATTTTTCGTAAATTGAGGAAAAAGCCCTCCCCGAAATGAACTTTAGAACATTCATTTTCATTCATTAAACCTTTACATTAAGAAATATACGTTTTGGTTAACAGCCGGTCTGCACTCATTACCATAAACTGCTGAACCATTTCCTCTATTACCAATTGCATACATTAAGTAATGAACAGTGATGGCAAAATCAACGGAGAACGATCGCTCTTTGGCACGGCAGGTAAGGAACAACTTTGTCATTCAAAAATCGAACAGTGAAGCGAAAGGAAGATAGGAGAAAAGTTTATGAGGTAATTTATTTTAGTCCACGGCCTAAGATAAAGTCTTTTCTATGTTCTCTAAGTCTGAATCCATCTTCTCACACGGAACTTCATTCAAACGCAATGAGTCGCTCTACCGTCAGATACCGGCAAAAGCGGGAGGAAGATAATTAACAAAGGAACGACGCATTATCAGCCGTAAATCTTAAGAGCAACCCCGCCTCCTTGTCTGGAATAATCTAATGTTTGACAAAGCAGGACCTAGTGAGCGAAGATTTCGTTTCAACGTTCTTCCATTGTGCATCAAGTTCAGTTGAAAAACTTACAACTCCACCGGAGTTCTATTACTTCGAAAAGAAAGTGACTGAGCAACCGAGACACAAAGAGAGCTGAGACCTTACTTCGAATGTTTACCTTCTATTTGCAGGACCAATAACTTTCGTTTATTTGAAAGTAAAATAACGCTAAGAAGAAGGAAGTTCTTTAATTACACAGAACAGTTCCAATTTAAATAGATACTATTCGAAGTTACTGTTCACTTTAATTGTCTGCTACAATTAGTTTTTTTCTTAAATATACTGTTATATATATATATATATATATATATATATATATATATATATATATATATATATATATGTGTGTGTGTGTGTGTGTGTGTGTATAACCAGTATATAACACAAAGAACACTGAGAAATACGTTATCTAATCGTGCTTTACGGAAACATATATTGTATTACATCTCAAGTTACGTAACTCAAGACCGTTATCATTATCACACGCTCTCTTAGGTAGAGAATTCTATGAATCGAATCAAAAGTAATTTAACTGTTGAAACAATAATAAGTATACATAATATTTAAGATTATATCATGATTTCTAAACTATGAGTTTAATCAGTTACCAAGTACACGGTGAGTCCAGCAGTAATACTGAAAAAAAAAAAAAAAATGTCTAATACTATTACTTGCAACAACATGCTATTATATCCTTCCTGCTCCATCACATGAGTAAAATTCCTACATTTAAGGGCACTGCTCCAAAATGCGTTTTCCTCGCGAACTTAGAATTGACATTGAATATTAAGGAAGTCAAAATAATTATTTGCTTTTAATACAACATATCTCATACGTACATTTATAATTCGATTTGTTATTAAGTTAATTAATCTTAGACTATATTACGCTAGAGGTAACTTCCATTTTTCGCTTTTGTTGCTCTTTCCACAACTTTCAGAATATTATAAAACCATGCTATGGCCTACAACAGTTCATTCGGTAATATAAGTTGTGTATACTTTAAATACGAACGTAAAAACAAAAATGAATATCCACCCTATAATTTATTTAAAAAATCATGAAGATCCACCTTACATCATCGGAAACAACTGAAACTTCATTCATTCTGTGTTGTTTATCTTAACGATTTTTATATACGATAAATAATATATGGTAACGCATAATTGATCAATTAGAATGTTTTAAACGTTAAAATTGTACTTTACTATCAAAAGTCGAAACTATTCAACATGAAGAAAACTGCCATTATCTAACCTCAACAATGAATATTCACAAATGTAAAAACAGTTAAGACAAGCAAGAACTAAGCAATGAAACAGACCACTACGAAAATATAATTTTAACACAAAATATGCTTACAACGACAACAATTCCAAATGAAGCAGTTAAGCCATAACAAAGATATTTTAAATCAAGTTAAAAACTCAGAAGTTGGTTTGTTATACAGCTCAACTATTTAAGTAGGCAAACCAAGCCGTGAAAGCAATAAAACATGAAAGCACGCATTTCTTGATGTGTTTTGCGCCCGTCCCAGTGAGCTGTACTGAGACACAGCAAAACAATGCGAAGTTAACGATATTGGTCGAATGTAACCAAGAGCGTAATGACGTAGGGACCTCATTACGGAGTGTGGTCGGAAGCCACGAGGGAAAATGTCCGCCCGCTACGCATTCCGCCATCGTGTCACATCTCGGTGCTCAGAGGATGATACCAACTGCGGATGTGGTTGGAGTTGACCCTTTCTGTTCCCTTTCCCCCATCTCCTACCTACAAAACATTCACTCACACAGAGACAAAAACCTTCTCTTGGATTCCGCACACGATGGGATACAATGGCACATTCGACGTGACGTGATTCTACTTCTCCTGGGACAATTTTACCTTTGCAGCCACACCCAAATATCGTTTCTTCCATTTTTATGAACAAATGCTCCCGTCCTTAATGGGATAAGCAATAGCAAATTCAATTTAGAAACAACAAGGCAATACATATTAAATGAAATCAGTCACGTAGGCCACAGATGAAAAGCCACGCTAACACTATAACTACGTAATTAACGGAAAGCCACTTTAAGATTTCAATATCTAAGCTTCGTTACAAACCTTGCTGCTTTCTAAAGGAATAACAATTCCCCATCAAATTCAACGAAAAATCACCTTGGTAACTGTGACTAACATATTTCAAGTCTTCTATATTCTAATTTTATTTTTACAGTCTTTATTATTTCTGGATATTCCTACATTACCTGGTAATGAAGTTTCCTATATCTGGTAACGGTATATTTCACACAAAACAATGTAGAAATTATATACCTCCTAAAATACGCTAAATTATAATACGGTAACTCACTAGACTATTGAAATCATAACTGTATAATTCAATTAAAAGTCCAATAAAAGTAGCCACACATATAAAACTCTTTGGTAGGGGAAGGTGGGGCTAGTTGCAACACTTTTCAGGTCTGATTTTTTTTTTACTCGGAAACTATTATAGATACAAAAACTATATTGAGTGGACTAAAAGGTACATGTCTTAGCTGCATACCAATATATATAAGCGCAAAACATCCAACGATACATCTGATAGCACCAACTTTTTGTACTAAGTCCGATTGTTGACACTTGCCCCACTCATGGGGTAAATTGCAACACCATCTGGGGTAAGTTGAAACAATCGAACTTGGTTCAAATCTAGTTCCAATCTAGCTATCAAATCTAGTTTCAATCGGCACACGACCAATGAGACCACTTCTCACAACGTATATGCAGTCTTCTTCTGCATCCTGTTCTTCATACGGTTCTTCACAAACCAAACAGATACAATCTTCAGTGGAAGGACTTGAGAATAAATTCTTCTTAGCTACTGATTCCACATTTCCGCCTTTTTAAAGACACCTCTTTTCTATTTCGATAGCACTTTTTCCTGAAGTGTCTCTAAGAATAGCACATCTCTTTCTTTTTCAGTCTGTCTGTTTTAGAGGTCCAGCTTTTGGATAGGACCGTACATGTTCAGGAGAGAAGTCAGGTTTGTCTGGAAGACCACTTGGCCCTGCTATTTGATCATCTGAAGGATTCTGCACTATCTTGTTAGATTCATTTGCAGGTGATCCATGAAGCTCACTTTGACCTGCAGTCTGAATAGAAGTTCTAACTGAGAGGATGAAGGTAAACAATTACTACTTGTTACTGCAACCAATAAGATATCACTGTTGCCCTATATAATAATAATAATAATAATAATAATAATAATAATAATAATAATAATAATAATAATAATAATACTAATAATAATAATAATGACAATAATAACAACAATCATAATACTCTTTGTTTTATAACTAACAACAATTGTGCATACAACAATGCTTAACCGGCAAAAATATCTTATTCAATGCTATGAGGCATGTTGCAAAAGATGTTGCAATTTACCCCATCGACATGTTTGTATATAAAAGCTTTTCTCGCCACTAAATAGCAGGTAATACGGGAACAGAAATATAGTGTAATTATACTTCAGTTGTGATACTATTGAGGTACTACATGTTACTTACTGTTGTTATATATGTGTAAGATGTAGTAAAGAAATACAGAAGTTTTAAAAAAAATACTTACCTCTACAAAAAACAAACTTTCGCCCGCTACATCTACAGTATCTTTCAACCTTCGTTGTTGAACTGATCACGAGAGACCTCTTTTGTTTCGTGTTCAAACACGCCACAATGCAACACAGTGGAGCCAACGCTAAAGCAGAAAAAGCGCTGCTGCAACGTACTCCCTGTTTCAACATGCCTCACCTTCCCCTACGAGGCATTAGTATTAATTTCACCCGCAAACTCACAGGCTTTCTAAGTAAAGGAAATATAAGTAAGAAGATGACATGAAAAAAATTACAGAGTTCATTTTCCTTCATAATCACACTCTTCCGATATTACAAACCCTTAATTTGATTTCAGGTTTAAAACAACTTTCTATGAGTTAAGCACAGGAAATAATGCAAACGAAAAAAAAAAAAAAAAGAAAAAAACAGCATGAAAGAACATTTACTAAGCTGTTATTAAGATCACGCAGTGCCTTAACCTAACCATATTAAGAGTCATTCTTATTGCTGTTGTTTATAGACAATAATATACACTATGGAGTTTAATATCTCGTTAATACTAAGCGAAATCAGTTAAACAACTTTGGTAGCAAGCACAGAGATATCAAACTCAACGACACGTTATGATTATTCATGAGAAGATTTGGAGTAATTTGGAATAATTAATCGTATAAGATTTGGAAAAAGTAACCTACGTTTAAAGATCTCAAGAATTGACATATACATATTTCATGGTTTTGAACAAGAAGATAATACTGAATGCTACTTCGGGAGATTTAATCTGTTTTGAAAGGATAAGGACATTAAGTCAAACAAGCGGGCCAACATATTTATTTCGATACTGACATCCTCGCATACCCACTTGCTTTGAATATTGTACAGAAAATTATGTTCTCTCCACATTCAAAAGTGTATTTATTGATTCCTTTATTTATTTAATTTATTGAAAGACAAAAGAGCTTGTTATCAAGTACTACGTCCACAATCATGCGGGCCAGCAGCAGGGCTATGTGCCCCTTCTGAATTTTTGAAAGGGGTTCGGTTCTTCGAAATGCATGTCAAAATATACTAGTTTTGCTTGCTCGCCCACTAGAATATTTAATATATTTACTCTAGTTTAATACAGTTATACAATATGCGTCAATAATAATTATTTTACATGAAGTATTATGTTCATCAAGGTATGTATGCATATTCGCAAGTTCGCTTGTATGTCAGTCTCCTCTCTCCCGGAAAAATCCTGTGGGCGTTCCTATCCGCAACTATTAGATGTACGAGTATATACGTAACTATTAGCAATATGTATGTCATAGTTGAGGATTTGTATGTTAAGTACTCATTTGTCTGTTTTAACTACAGAAACCAACCGTTTGTTTCCGAAATAGTATTTTGTGTCATGTCGTTTGAAATCACACTACTTTTATGTGCTATCAAACTGTCACTCAAAAAAATGAAGTGCCATATATTGTTTATCATTTATCAGTTTGCGAATGTTCTTGTCTTCAGAAAAGGTAATTGCATTTACCATGTATATAGACTTAGTACTAGCTTTATCGGAATAAATTTGCCACTTATGAATAATACATTTGCCTTCAGGTCACCTTAACAGTACAAAAAAGAAGAAGAAATTAACTATGACAAAAGAACCCCATGTGTTTTCAGGTAAAACGAAAAATTCTTCCTCTAATCTCTTCGCGTCAGTCCAGACGTTACGTTTATTTACTCAGACAAGTAAAAACGTTTATTTTAAAATTCAACTTATAAATACACAAGGCCTCTTACCGTCATATCTTGCACTTCATCCGAAAGTAACACGATTAAAATTCATATTACAACGCCACAACTGGGAAACTCTGAACTTCGATTTTCGTCCACGTGTCACAATGCCATGAGCTCCAAACATTAATTTAACTTAAATGAAAGCTGTTTTTTAATTAAATAAAAATATTACACATGTTCTCACCGCCAAAACGAAACAAAGAAACAAGCACATATATACGAAAATATTTAATTTTTACTTAGGTGTACCTTAGTCAGTAAACCAAAAGGTAGAGGCCAACATAATAACTTCCCGCTCAGCTGACATCGTTTATAGAATTCTAATGTTTACCAGAAAAATATGATTTACGAACTTAGAAATACTCAGTTCTATAAGCATAATGAGGATAGAGAAAGTCTATTACAGAAACAAAATCTCGAATCATGCCAAACTATGGAGTTATTAATAGAAAGTCCATTTGTTAATTATGAACACAATCCTTGACAGTCATTTTCAACATAATCGACGAAAGAATAGTCACACCTATCGCTAATGCTAACCTTTGCGGCATTTTCTCATATAAAAATTAATTATGCCATATTAGAGTGTGTATACTTATTCTAGTTGATAGTGTAGCCTTTGGCGTGGGAGATCCGGGTTCGATTCCCGGTGAGAGCTCATGTAGTTCGGATTCCACGTTAATCAGTAGGTCTATATCTCATATAGCCTCGCTGCTGAACGGGATGTTAAACTGAAAATCAACTCAACTCAACTCTACTTGATAGTGTTTTCTCTTCTGTTGTTGTATTTAAGATAACTTTAAATTAAAAAAAAATACTTACGTCAGGTCTGCCCTTCTTTTCATTTAAGAAACAAAAAAGTATTGACTACTTTGTAGTTTTATGTTTACACAGGATCTTGAATTTTATATGTATGAAATTATGTCGTAAGTTTTGGATTTGAAGTAAAAGTCCCTGGTGTTAGCCGGTTACGTGACATGGGTCATCCCGGTTTTCCTCCCTCTCTTTTCCGGTTGCTCATGCGATTTTAACTCAACACTGTCCTACGTTTGTAAAGGCGTAGTTGCTTCGGCTATAACATCGTGACCCTCCGTGTCTTAGTTGCCGCTTCCGGTTCCGGTGCGACGGCGATGGGACACAACTGACCAGAGCCCACACTAAGTGCTCCGAGTGGGCCCTGAGCCCCAAGCCGTTGTTCGAGGGATCGATGACGTACAAAACAACCGAGAAACAAATTAGAAACAGAATCATCAAACATGAAATAAACAAGGGATTAGAGAAGAATACACGGCAGGGAAATGTAATGAGTGTAGTGAAATAGTGTCAAGATGTGCTTTATACACTAGAGATGCAAGGGCTCGGAAAAAAACCGGCTTTTTTGGAAAAAAACTCGGTTTTTTCTGCTTCGCTTTTTTGCTTGGGAAATTTTGGGCTTTTTTCAAAATTCTGCTTTAAATCGATAAAGCAGACTTTGTTTCGCTTCTCTATAACACAGAAAGTCATTTAATTAGTGGTTGATGCCGATAATAATATAAAACCTCGAAAGTAAACCATGAATTTCGAAAAGATATTTTAAACAATTTTACTTCAACATTTTTACATTATGAATTCCAAAGGATTAACCAATGTATATAATAAACACATTTTAACCTCCTATATACAAAAGTAAGCAGAGTTGGCAAGAACCATGGTTGTTTCTGAAAATGCCAAAAACCCGTTTTGGGGGGGGCAGTTTAAACCAGGCTTTTTTGGGGTTTAAACCAAGTTTTTTGATTTAGATATTTTGCTGTATGTATTTATATTACATATTCACAGAAATAAGTTTGTTTCGCCTTGGTGTTATTATTCAACAACGGGGTTATACTGGAAGAGGTCCTATAAGCTTAAAGAAGTCCGGTCAGTAAATTTCTTAAATTGAGAAACTCCCGCCCTAGTCATCGGGAAAATCCCGTCATTCTTTTAAATGTAAAACAATAACTGGAAAATCCTGTAAAATTTATTATAATCAGTACGCTAAAACTGAGGTATTAAATTACAAATTTAGTATGTAGGTATCATTGAAAGTCCAATCAAAGCTAATGTTGGAAGCTAAGTAGGCAATCGATAAATTTTACCAATTTTAATCAATATATTTAAGCAACCTTCGCTTCTTTATAAAACAACAGGCATGCAGAAATATATAATTTGGTTTCGTTTTGTATGTTTATACTTAACATCCTTACGTAATACCGAGGTTATCAAGGAGAAGACTTTCGCTTAAAGTAACATCCGAAAGAGTACTTGGTTTACACATGAAAGAAGGGTTGTGGTTCGACCGAGAATTGAACATGGGACACCTTGATTGAAAGGTGAAAAGGAAATAAGACTAATGCAGATGGTTTGACATGTGAAACGTCACCATGAAGTTCACACGATTCGCATTTTTGTTCTTTTAATTTTTTTAGTTTAAACCAGTTATTAAAAAAAACAGCTGGTGTAAACGAGCCAACCCTAAAAGTAAAAACTTCTTTCAAAAAATACACAAATAACTAGCAAAATATGTAGTATTTTTACTTCAAAACATTCCATACCCTCTTTTTGAAACAAAATAAAATTAAAATAAAACATAAGAGAAATACTTAGATTTGTATGATACAATTAAAGGCTGCACATGGTTCTGTATATTCTTGAAATTCTACAGTCAAGTTTTTTATAACCACCATCAAGGGCGCCCATCTGGGGGGTGAAGGGGGCGCTTGCCCCCCTAGAGGAAAATGTACTTCAGAATATTGAAAATCCAATAGGATTTTTACATTAGTTACAGCAAAATTTGAAACTATTTTTGAAACGTCGCTTATACTTGCCCCTCCTTGGAAACCACAACATGGGCGCCCTTGACCACCATCACGGTTTACCCAGTCCTCAAGTTTTCTGAATTTTTAACAAGAGGGATTCAACATATCATTACGGAACTTAAAAAAAAAAGACTACGGAATATATTTAAGTTAAGCTAAATACAACTGCACAACAAACGTGACTGAGTGGTTGGCTTTTGCGCTTCTATCGGGAAGTCCGGGATTCAACCCAGCATTCGACCATTCTGACAAAGCCTTCCTTCATTCCATCTGAGAATGTAGAAATAGTGCGTGTACTGGCCGACTAGGAGTGTAGGAGTTGGCCGACTTCCTTTCTTATTGTTTTTAAATCGTTATTATTACTAATTACCAGCAGTGACGGTTTTGCGAAGGTTAGAGGATCGGTCTTTCGGACTGAAGCCTCTTCTCCAAAGTTGTGGAATGTCTAAAACGAACGAAATATCTATTAGTTATGCCTTTACTCATAAACTTTAAGCTCCCGTCAAATAAAAATTACGAATGTTTAGAAAAACTAAACATTAGTAGTAAGAAAACCCCTCCCAAAACACTTTTTTAAATTCGCCACTGATTCTCAGTATAAAATGATCTTCAAGGTTATATCCGGAAGATTATTGCTAAACATGTAAACGAAACGAAATATTAGTTATGCCTGTACTCATAAACTTCAAGCACCTCCCAAATAAAATTAGGACTTTTTAGAAAACGAAACAATCAGAGAAACCCCTCCTAAAGTACTTTTCTAAATCCGCTATTGATTATTTGTATAAATTGGTATTCAAGGTTGTATCTGGAAAATTATTGCTAAATCATTGCACAACTACAGTATAACAGAAATGTGGAAATACGGTTTGACGGACATATTGAAAAACGTATGCTTTGACGGATATATAGAAAAACGTAAGTTTAACTTTCGTGCTAGAAGCTGGAGTACTAAGCTCTTAGAAATGAAACACGGATGACAAACTAAAATGATCTAGAGAAGGAAAAAAATGTCAACTCCAAAGTTAAAATAAAGTTAAATAACCTGTAAAATTGCCCTCAAATACTACATTCTTCATGTTAGCTTTAATTCGTAAAATATGTGCTCCATTCATCTTGATGGTGAATTACAGAGCTAAATATGGCATTCGGGTCGTGGAAATCTTATCTAACTATAGAATATACTATAAGAAAGCTATTTGGATAGAAAAATCATGAAAATGAAAAAAGCCAAAATTTCCAAAATTCTCGTTTTTTTTCCAAAAAAGCCGGCTTTTTATGTGAAAAAAACCATCGATTCAAAAAAGCCGGCTTTTTTGCATCTCTATTATACACAGGAGTGTGATAGTGTGCTAGTGCTCAAGCTACAAAAATCAGTGTGGATTGGTGCTTAATAGTGATGAGTGGATTAGTGATTTAGTTGAAGAATGTGGTAAATTCCCGCACAGGAGAAAATCAAATTACATATACACGTGAAAACCAAACCCATCATGTTCAGGGAAAAACATGAACGAAACGGATCAAAAGAAGAAGAGGGAATAGTACATGGAAGGCTAAGTATAGATCAGAAGCAATGAATGATGACAATGATAGGACTGACGTCAAGCTCAACTCGAGTCAGAATTAAAATAGATTAGCTAGATTATATAAAGGAAGACTTAATCATTATTAGATAATAATAGTCAGTAGTTAAGATCTTGTTTTCTTTTTAAATTGTTTGTTTTGTTTGTTTTCTTTGTTTTCTTGTCCAACGTTGTGGTTTCGTAAATCCAACCTTGTCCTCGTCCCCGGTCATAAAATAAATATGAATGATGAAATAAAGGTTGAAGAATGATATTGCAATGATGATAGCCCGTTTCGATTCAAATCATCAGGTGCCGAAACCGAAGAGGCGCGTCTGAGCAACAACAATAATAATAATAATAATAATAATAATAATAATAATAATAATAATAATAATAATAATAATAATAATAATAATAATAATAATAAGAAGAAGAAGAAGAAGAAGAAGAAGTTGCTTCGGCTCAGCCGAAACCAGCTCCTATTTGGTTACCGCTGGTTTCCTCCATCATTCTTTACACCGATACAACTCATACACTAGTCACTACTGATGACTAAGGTGAACCTTTTATTTAAGTGCATTTCCATTGAGTTTTCTTATTTTTGAGATGGAATATCTTGCAGCTGCCTTGGCTCTTTTCATGTACTGTAATACACAACCCACTGTGTTCTGTGACAATTTATCAGTAGTCTATTGTCTTAATATAACAAACGAATTTGTCAAATGCCTTATTTGTACTTGACTTCTCACGTGTTATACAATCATTGTAACTATACTGTAAATATGTACCTTTCACTGAAAATAAAGTAGATGGGTTGTCCTGGGCAGACACCCGATTCTCCTCCAACCTTATGCAGAGTCGTTTTGACGTATGATTAGCGTCATACTAAAGGTCTGATACTGCAGGAAACATATGTTTGTCGAACTCTTTAGTATGGCACTAACGCGTGTCAGAACGACTCTGCATAAGGCCCTCAAAGTTTATCAACTGAATTACAGATTTTCTTGGAGTGATACTTCACTAATAGAATAAAGTCAGAATCAAACCGATATATTGTAATTTTATTACTCGTTTTTGTTGTCTGCCTCTTTGATTTCCCTAGCGATCTTTACTTTTTGAATTTAAGACCTTGGGGTTTTATGTGGAATTAAAAGTAAGTGTTTTAACTCTTGGCACAACAACAATCATCTAGATATAATTAGTCTCTCCTGCAACATGATGTGTTGAAATGTGCATCTGTCGAGTTTGTCCAAAGATGAAATGTTTAAACTTACATCTATATAGATAAGTAATTTTGTTACGTGATGTTGCATGCTTAGCGCCTTCCATCTCATTCACATATGTTACATAAGTTTCTTTTACGAAATGAGATATATATACAATAACACATAATTTTGTTATTTATAAAAAATACAATTACAGATAATAAGAATGAAACCATTAGGGTTTTCTTTTTTAATACATTCACCAGAAAACTACAGTTCTTTGTTCTTCTCCTTTAGAAACTATTAATCATTAAAAAAGTTCATAAATATTTGTTAATTAAATTTATACAAGATCGTTACTCATTTCCGAGAAAAAAGTCATATTTTTTATTCCCACTCTTCAGTAAACTACTGTCATCTGTCGAAGTTCGAAAAAAATATGAAAACCTGCGTAGGAAATTATGAAATAAAAATTGGTTTCAATACAAAGAACTATGTCGCTTCTAAGACTTAATTTATACAAATGAATGAACAGACGGATGGACAAATAACATGTTCATGTAATGAAACCAGTGGCGGATCTAGACGGTAAAAACTGGGGGGCTACCAGAACTCAGACTGTGATGGGTATATCATGAGTTTACTTTCAAAAATATATAATTAATACCTTAAATTATTTTTATCACTCAAAAAACTGGGGGCCTAGGCCCCCGCGCTAGATCCGCCGCTGAATGAAGTGCAAATCTGTTAAAATAAAAAAAAATCTATATCTTGACAATAACAAGACTTCCTATACTCATATCGTCACTCTATAGTAAGAAAGTCGGAAACAAAAGGATCACAAACATTTTGTGCTTCAAGAAAATTCCTCAAAGTACAGAACCAGATACGAAGTTTCAAAGTTCCACTAAAACTGGAAGGAAGTATGTCATTATATAGAGCATCGCTTTGTCATCCTCATGTTGCCTATCATGATCCTTCTCGAAAAGAGCTTCAAGGAATCATTACTTATAAGATAATCAAAAAAATATAAAAATTTTCAAACATACGAGAACAAGAAATACATTCGAAATAGTTCAGTTACAAAATACAAACTATAGTTGTATTACTGTTCACTAATAAACAGGACTAATTCAATATTCCTAAGAACATATAAAAACGTCCTGCATAATTATTGGCTTCCATATGCATTATATTGCATTTCTTGATATATATATATATATATATATATATATATATATAAAATAATCTTCACAACGACACACCTTATAGCGTGCAACTTCAGCAGTGATGAAATGCAACGAGTTTGTACCTAGGAAAATTGCGAATTTAAGACTAGAAAAAATTCTGCATCATCCGAATTGGCGTATGGAGTCAACAAATAAGCTCGCAGTGTGATGTTACTAAACCCTCAGTGACGAATCTAATCATTCTTAATTGTCCTCAAATACGAACAAAATCAATTATGAATGATTAGATTACTCCCTGAAGGATTAGTAAGAGCGCACTGCGAGCTTATTGGCTGATGCCACACGCCAATTCGGCTGACGCGGACTATAACAACGAGAAAGACTATAAACAATAATTGAGTCCATTTAGAGAAAATCTCAGAAAACTTTTTTTTTTTAATATATGATCTGCATCTTTTGTAGAACTGGGAATACTTCAGTGTGTTCATGTGAAAAATCTGGACATCCTCAAATATTTCCAGTTCTACAAAAAGCATCGATCCTACAATTTTTCTCGGTTTCTGTAAATGGCCAAGAGCCCTTTTGGAACTGGAAGACTCAATTTTATCACAAACTTGGTTTGCAACTCCGACTGTAAGAACATTCCACCAATTACATTTAAGAAAACACATTTTGAAACACAGTACAAGATATGTCAAGTTGCTTAGTAATTCTCGTCATCTATATGTGATATTTAGGAGGCCAGATATATATATGTCACCAGACAATCAAGTTAGCCCTTTTTGTTTAGATCTCCCTTTATTTTCTTCTGTTTCCTTAGTAGTTAGTTATACATAATCATGAAGAAGCTTCACATTTGCGGCTATTTCTTTGTTTCTGTATGTTAATGTAAATTCTTTCAGTTTATGTAATATATTATCCCTATTTGTTTCCTGATTTCAAGGTTTGTTTTAGTTCCTTTTATTATCATTTATATATTTCGTATGCACTCTTATGTTTTCAATTGGCTGGGTTTTCGTATTTTCAGCGTCTTGTGCTCACAAATCAAGAACCCAGTCCCTTGACCCACAAGATGTATAACAGAACAAGAAATATTGAAATCTGAACGTATCAGAACAACTGTACACCTAGAACAGATTTTAAAAAGTATAATGTTGATATGTTGAAGATTTATAAACTGAAAATTGATTGTTTTGAAATTCGAAAATTTTGATACCTTACAGATAAATTCACTTCGACCTATAAGCCAATGTTTTCAATTCTCAGCAAATTCAATTAGACTTTTTTCTGGATCCAAGGTTTTTAGTACAATTGTATGATAAACTGAGTTTTCAGTTCTACTATCTTATTTATACCTTGAAGCATTGTTTACAGTACTGAAAGGAAAATGCCAGCAAAGATTATTTCGTTTGTTAGGATTTCTCTCATTAAAAATTATTCAATTGGCGGATGGAAAATATAATACAATCTAACATGATTTCGTTACCCTCATACCTTCGACTTCGAAGCAATTAATTGTATGTATTTATTGAGAGAGAATGTGTACCGATGTAGTGAGTTTACATAAATATAACATGTGTTAGTTCAAAAGTTCTCGAAATTAGATGGTTAATTCTTGGAGATGTATAAGTAACTGCTGAAGGCAATAGCACACGCAGATTTTAATCAAGAAGGGCGGGAGGTTCAAGCTCAAAATGTTCAGATCATTTCAGGTGTTTGTAATACATATCTTAATATGACAAATGTTTAATTTTGCATATCTCACACAAGAGGGATAGTTTAAACCCAGCACCTCCTCTTGCGTATACCACTGGCAAAATACAACCAGAAGTTGTCTTTGTTTATGAGTCGTATGAACTGCCAGATATTATAAGGAGATGACGTATAAATTAAAAGGTGGACATATGATGAGATCATTTTGGTTGAATAATTAGAACTAAGTACAGTGAAAAGTAACTATAGACTTATTTATAGTTACCTGCATACTTCGTGTAGTAACTAACCTTAACTACATTAGGCTAATGACCAGATTTGAGAGAACTACAACTGTAGGATAAACAGTATTAAACTTGTTATTGAAATAAATTCGATAGTAGCAGTATTATATATGTTGAAAAACGAAACCCAGACTTTCAATGTTGACTTAACTCTATTTTCCATGAAACAGAACCAATAAAACATATACTAGATTTTTGAATGGGAAAAAAATGGAAGAATGTTACTTTTAAAGGAGAATGGTAAGCATCTTAAAGAAAGTAACTGGCATTATAGACGAAATTAAATTTGAAATTCGAAAAATTTCCTTTAAAAATACTCACAGGAAGAAAGATGAGGAAGAAAAAAAAAAGATGTAAAAAGAAAGTATCTTGGAGGCATTAAAGAACAGACATTAACCAGTAACTTCGTCTGATGTCCCAAAGGTACCACACGACATTTTCATATTCCACTACTACTTCAAGACTCATCTTCCGAAGAGAATTCTCCGGTCAAGATGCATACAGCAAACTTTGAAGACCTCAGAGGAACAGAGAGTAGGAGAGGCAATAGAGAGAAAAATCGTTTTACTACACATTTAAGTTCTTTCTTCTTTCCAGTCCCAGAGGTTGTAACTCTTAACCATTGTCTAACGGCACAGAAGATATGGGCTTTCTAGATTTATATAATTAGTCTAAAACTGCCATCCAAATGAAAAGAAAAAAATTTTTTTATATATTTTCTGTTAAAAGAAAAGGGTCGTTAAAACCATTAATCTAAAACACAGCCAACGAACACAATCCGGCAAACTGCGAACATTTAATAGACTGGATTCATAGTAGCTGTAATTGATCACAAATTCAGGTAGTGCATATTGATAGGAACGCAATTCATACTACAGAAAATATCTTGCACAATGTGCTTGACTGATTCAAAGAAATGTTAGTGCTAAGCAAAACAGCGGTATTCAATGTCTATTTACAACAGGTATAACCCTCGTAGCACCAGGGGGGTTGCACATGCATCCCAGCTTCATTTTTTTATGCACTGTTCCGTACTTTCTGTGCATAAATTTATACAATGCAAACGCCTAAATGCAATAAAAAAAATGGGCAAAAGTTTTAAATGCATTGATTTGCTCATTTCAAGCGTAATTACAAAGCATAAGTACAGTGTTACAGAAACATACACTATTTCCATGTGGGGTGCACCTGTACCCCCTCCTTGGTGCTTCATGTAACTTGCTAGCTTTGGTGCTACGACGGTTAAGCGAATTTGTTCATCACAAAAATTTAGAACAGTAAATAAGTTTTAAGGTAACATCACCGAAAAACTTCGGGGGGAGGGGGTGATTCTACAACCTGAAGCAAGGAAAGAACTCCAAATGAACATAAATCGAAATCGGTGGCATTTTCGAGCAGAAGCATTGCGAAAAATTGTCTCACATCTTTTTCTAAGTGCAATATTTGAACGAATAGATATTGACGTCGTGTCAAAAGAATGAAAAGATGGCAAGAACAGAATGGAACAGAACAAAATGCGCTATTCTCAGTGATTTACCAAATAAGATGTGTAGTGGCAGTGAAATTAGAAAAAAATACATACGTAAAATAACGTTAATACGTTTGACGTATGTACTCAACGATTAACGGGAACGTGCAAATATGGATTTCCCACTGCAGCGTCGGGAAGCAATTCAAATGATATGTGAAAGAGGTTGTTTGTGGATCGACAGTTCCACAAGGCGGAGAGTTGCTAGTCTCTATCCTTGTTACGGACGTGATATCCGAAACACAGACAAAATGGCTGAAAAGGGGAAGGGAGAAGGTGTTAAATTTTATTATGTGAGGTCCACTTCATACACGTTGTGGTTATTAGGATTATGTCTATGGTTCACAGAAGGATCCGAAATACTATGCCCCTCTACCAGGGATCAAACCGGGTACTCATGATTACAACGCAGCAATGCGCAACCAGGAAGGCACAAAATGGCAGGAAAGGAAGAGATACTGTACACGAATAACGCCAGGAAGGATCATGAAAAATATGGAGGTGAAACTGCACATTTCCTTCATCTGTTTAAAAACGGGGCGCGATGTGATCAGCACCACGCTTCTTCCCGCAATGTCCTCGGGTACTTTTGGTCCCGGAAACGTACAGGCCAATCGACTGGGCAACCACGACTCGTAAAGCATTACTACGATTTTTTTTTTTTTAAGACAGTGAGAAGAGAAGTACTGCAAATAAGGAAACCTTAATAGTTAGCTAATGTATTTGGTTGAATGATATTGGTAGCAATTTTGTAGAATGAACGTAATTTAATTATGGTCCTACCGAAATCATTTCTCTTAAAAATAATTTCGACGATTTTACTTTAAGAAACTGACGGTGCTGTATGCAGGATTTGTTTCGAACGTGCATACTTCAAACTAGCTCTTTATGGAACATATATTAGAAAGATAAACCTGTGATTTCTACACGCTTCTTGTTGAAGCCCAGAGACTGAGACAAAAACCCATTTAAGGCAGTGGTTAATGTAAGAAAATTAGATTAATCTATGCGTCAATTACCATTCGTTAATTGCTTGAATGAAACTGGGAGTAGTCCTGGCATTATTTCGATTTTTATGTTGCTTTACGAAATCGGATTACAGATACAGTATACGGAAGTCTGCACATCAAATTTCTCACAACAAACACCAACTTAGGTGATAAACGAATACATGTTTAACTTCTGTGGAAAAACCTGTTCTTGGGGACAAAAATCTTACGAGGAAAAATACTACTCGACGTCAAATGCTCAAGAAAAAGTAGACCGAAGCGAACGAAATTGCGCATACAGTACAAGACGTAAAATAAGAGAATACATGTTACATATTTTCCTTCAGAAAACGTGTGGATGTAGCACAAGCCCCTCTAAACGTTTACCACGAAAATGTCTATATCAATAATGAAGGTAGTTCAAAAGTCCTAAAGTACATACAAAATTATAACGAAACTGCGTAGAGAGATATTATGTATAAAGTAAGTGATAATCTTTTATATTTTCTGCGAAAAAACTAGTTCGTGGAGGTAAAAGACTCCGCCCAACGTTTTGAATCGACGCCAAGTGCTCATAAACAAAAAATCCGAAGCGAACGAAATTGCGCACAGATATGTTAGACGTAAAATAAAGAAATACGTGTTTCATATTTTCCTTCAAAAAACGATTGCGTAGAGTGGAAGTCCCTCCAAATGTATTACGGTGAAATGTCAAAATTAGTCATGAAGTTAGTTCAGAAGTCCCAGAGTACACTACATGCACGATTCTAACGAGACTGCCTTCAGAAACAGTAGTCTATGCATAGAATAATAGTAGTATTTTTTTAGAAAAATTTCTGCGGAAAATCTGTTCTCGGGGACACAAGCCCTCTTGGAGAAATCCCGGACAGGTATCGCTGAAAACGGGGGGAGGGGGGAGAAGAAAGCGAATGCGATTTGTATAGAGAGAGCGGATTGGGACTTCTAGCCCCAAAGAACAAATTTTCCGCAGAACATAAAAACTCGTATTCGTTTATTTTATGCATAGTATCTCTCAATGCAGTTTCGTTACAATCTTGCATGTACTGAACTTCCTTCATTACTAATTTTGACATTTCATGGTAATAAGTTAGGAGGGGTCTCTTATCCATTAAAAAAAAAAAAAAAAAAAGAACTTTGTAGGACGCATTTCCTTATTTTACGTCTAGTATATCTGTGCGCAATTTCATTCGCTTCGGCCCATTTTTACCTGCGTTTTAAGTGTTAATAAATTTTCCGGTGGGGGCTTTCGCCCCAGAACATTCTTCCGCATAAAATACATATATAAAAAAACACATATTCGTTTATTTCATGTGTAGTATCTACTTGGCAAATTTTATCGAAATCGGCTTGGATTACTTACTAACTTGAGGTTCCTTGTTAGTGAAAATTGAATTATTCTTTACTAACAGGATGTGTATATGCGACTTACACACCTTCAGAATACAATACCATATTTATTTTTTTCTATCGTGTAAACCTCTATTTAACATGTCCAGTCCATGTTATTTCCATTTATATTATTTGAGGAACTATAATGTATGAACATATATACAAACATACGAGACGCATTTTTATAATTTACCTATTTCCATAAAAATCAATCACATAATTTTCGTAATTAAGAAATTCCTTGTTAAGTGCAACGTTAGTGTCATAATTCTAGTACGTACTGAGATCATTTTTCCGAGGCTTTACTTTTCCCAATAATACTTAAATAATAAAGAAACATACCTGATCAACTATATCTGAGATGGATTAGTGTACACAAGACAAAGTATCATCGTCTTACCTACAAAGAAAGAAACTTATTTTCAATCAAAACAATTAATTTGAAATGTCATTGCACTATACTAACATACAAGGTTTGATTCTGTAATGAGAGATTATACCTGACTCCACTTTCATTTACAACTTTCTTGCTATAGACCTATTTTGCCACACTTCAACTCATTTTGTATCAGGCAGCTACATGGATACCTGCATAGTACTTTTAATATTATGTTGTTCATTATTCTTAAAAAGTTTAAATGCATTTAGTAATTAATGTATTTTGGCCAGAATACATTAAAAGTCAAGGTATACCAGAATACATTAAAAGTCAAGGTATATCAAAATACATTAAAAGTTGAGATATACCAGAATACATTAAAAGTCAAGGTAGAATATACAAGAATACGTTAAAAGTCAAAGTATATCAGAATACATTAAAAGTCAAGGTATATAAGAATATTTGCACAAAATTGAGAATTGTCGTTATTAATTATTTTATGTATTTGTGTATTTGTTATATTTGTTGATATTACTTTATTATATTTCTTATAATTGTGTTTGTATTTTATAGATTTGCCCCCCCCCCCAAAAAAAAAATCGTTCTGCATGTCGATTTTTCTGTCACTGAAATAGGATGTAGCAGGCAGCTACATGGATGTCTGGATTTTTGTAATTGGCTGCTTGCGCTGTGTTCTTCTGGGCTTCGGGCGGATAGGGACGCTACAATTTCCAGTATTTCATCATCACTTGCTTATTTGATTGGCATAATTATTAGTATTCATTAAACTAAATGAGTCAATCCATATGAAGTGATCCAATGAGAGTTATTTGACCACTTTCAATTTATATATATATTCTGTTACTATCTTCATTAGCAGAGCAAAACTGGTTTCTAAAAATTTTAATTCCAGCCAGTCTCCGAGTGGCGGCAATTTTTGTTGACCACCGCGTGCCAATTAGTCACTTTGTAGACGTTAGCGTAAACATATATTAGAATTAGATTCAAAAACATTGCAACAAACACGATTTCCTTCAGCATTTTCTCTTCTTTAACTTCGTCTATTAGCATGAAAAGCTTTGTATTGAACAGAATAAATAAAGTTACTCCCTAAGCATAAAAATTTAATAAATTCCATTTTTTAGAACTGAGACAAAAAAAATAAATAAAATAAAATAAAAATGGTCAAACAACAAAAACAAATGATTGGAGCACTTCAAATGGATTGACAGAAGTATAAAGATATATTTAACCTGACCAGTAAACACTTTTGTAAGATCTAATTTTTCCCCTGAGGAGTACGATGGCACAATGATAAAGTGATCGACTCTAGTGTGAGAGAACCCTGGTTCGATTTCAGGCCATGCGAGCTTGTACTGGGCAATATTGTGTCGGTAAGTTTTCTTCTGATTCTTCTATTTCCTTCCTCATTTTCTTTCATGATCATTCTACTTCACTAATCATTCGTGTTCTATAACCTACACGGCATAAACGTGGGATGTAAACTGAAATATTTAATCACATTCTTATCTTTCTCTCATATATAGAAAAAATATTTCCACAACTCGATAGTGTTCGTACATTAACAATATAGCAACTTAATAAGTAGATAAAATTAAGTCATGAGAAAAATCTCACAAAACATAATTCCTTCTGAGTATCATTATATGTCATACAAACCTTAAAGGAGTACTGCTTTAATGTAAAGAGTCAATCGAACATAGAAAAATGGACAAAACCTCAGCGGAGAATTTCAAAGTCGCCATATTAAATTAAACAACCAGGCAACAGGACAGTAAGCAGTCAATAGTATTCCCGACTATTATCACTTCTATTTAAGCTATGCATTCTATTTGTGCCACAATAATGGAAAAATAAAAATATTTCGGACGACTACGATATTTCTATGAAAAGCTTCCACAGAATTTAATAATTTCCTTCCATATTCTGCTTATTTTAAATCCCATCATATTCTGCAATCACCAATACTACAACGCAACCCACACAAAGAATTCTAAAGCAATACATTACAATATATGAATAGATGAACAGCAAAACGGTGTATGGGATGTACGACGAATAAAGAATACGGTACAATAGGAGGGGAAGTTCAGGGAGAGGTAAGCATGAAAACCATCCACAGGATATTGACAAATCTCTATTAATCGACAAATTTTCACCAATTTGATGCTGCACACAATTAGTCGTCACGCTCATTTACGGAAAATTAGAAGCAGCTCGCTAGCATATATCCCCGAGGGAAGGTAGCCACTATGAGTGGGTATGAAAGTGACAGTTATTATTTTGATAACAGCAAAACCTGTAGTAAAACACCCCCACCTCAACCATTAACCTTCCGCCACCGCAGCAACAAAACAATAACATGCATTTCAATCGCATACCAGATATTTTGGACCATAATAAAAAAAATGTATAGAGCACAATGCGCGGAATCAGCCAATCTATGATTTATATCTTAACATAGGTGTACCCAATAGTCTCCCGCGTTAATTTAAACTTGCAAATGGATTGCAGCTAAAGCGAGAAACAAAAAAGTTTCGTTTCCTCTATATACATGCAGGCATATACGCATATATGCATAAGCTCTCATTCCAAAATCGGTTTCACAGAATGCAAAACCAATCCATAAATTGGAACACCGCATTCCCCGAACCAGTGAGAAATATTTTACTGATAATGCAAGAATTAGATTCAAAACCATACTTGTTAATGGTTCCCCAGACGTAAGCAAAATTGCAACAAACGAGACGTTATATTATAAGAGAAAATCGAGAGGCGTGTAAACTTAAATAGTTTTACTGCTATTTAATTTGATTGCACTTGATTTTACAAACCATGAACAGTATAATAGGCTTAATAATCTCAGTACATCCTCACTTCAACTATCTAACTACTCATACAGAACACAACACTAAAAAGCACACTTCAAAATTGGGATTAAATAATATTTTGTTTATTTAACAATCACCAGATACAGCTCAGAGACCATTTTGTACTGGATATCTAACAAGAATGGAAAGGATTTGGAAAGTATCGGCCAGGGCCTGTTTTTAATAGGTACCATCCCGACATTTGCCTAGTAGGACTGAAGAAAACCCTGGAAATCTCGTCAGGATGGTCGGCAGCGGGAATCGAACCCACGATCTTCCGAATGCGATGCCAACGCTTTACAAGTTGAGCTACTGCGCTTGTTCAAATGCTAGTTCGGAAAGATTATTTCTTTTCTATTTAAGCCACCAGAGAAGTTTCAACGGGTAAGAATTGCTCGCTTTGCTATAATAAGAAACAATTTAACCAATCGTTGTGTTAGAGAGCATGATAAGCCTCTGACGATTTCTCCTTTCGATTTATTTCTTTTAAACCGAAGTTCGCTAAATCTCGGCTTAAGTAAAGCTCCAGCAAGGCTATATGGTTAGCGTACGGTCCTTCAGCGCAGGAGATCCGGGTTTGGTTCCCACTGGGAGCTGATGTGGTTCAGATTCCATGTTACAAATTTATGTCTTAATACTCGCATAGCCTCGGTGCTGAAAAGAATGTTAAACTGGATACTAACAGATCATCTTGACGCTCTATCGGTAGCTATCTAACGGTTTTACAATGTTAGGTACCTCTAAAATGTAAGTCGACACGCCAATCCAGTCATCGAAATAAAGTGTGCTGATCTTTCGTCTACCTCAGAGCAATATACTTTATAATGAACTTACTACTATTTCATACATAAAAACCAAATGATGAAAAATGAAATAATTATATTACTATTACTGAACAGTTACGAGAAAAACAACACTCAGAATTATTGACAAGATAAATATACGTTGGTAACATTATATTCCTTACAAAATAATAGAGCCTATACACGCAGCACTAGAAAAGAGAACGCAAATTAAAATACAAGGATAAATAGAGTTCCATAATCACAATATTACATCTTATCTTTATTGCATAGACACGCAGCAGTTTGTGCAGTGTACGATAAGAAACCTCATAAGTAAATTTCAATGAAGACAGTGAAAACTATAACGCAAATAATAACTTTTACAAGTCACATTGAAATTACAATCTAAATTAAGTGGTATGAGAAAGCAACCAACGAAAGAAAACTTTAACCCAGATCTTAAGAATAGCCTAACGCCTGCTTTGTTCACTCTTGGACCTTTACACATCACCATATTGTTTCTATTCTCTAATACAAATCAGAAATTTAATTAAAGTTGTGTACACAGATAGCTGTCAAAATAATGAATCACTAATCTGCAACACTATGATGTATGAGATAGTAACACTGTGAGAGGGTGTGTGCAGCGACCTCTGTTTTGTTTGAAAGAGGTTAAATTGTGAACACGCTTAGATGACTCAAATGTATTTAAAGTGCCCAATGTTTTCGGTTTGTCGAAGGAGCATTATGCAAAGTGATCGTGAAATTTTCGATACGATTGCCGAGCTTGAAGGGGGCTTTTGTCAAGAACGGTCAAGACAGTGAAAATAAAAAGTGACTGCTAAATTCAAACAGCTTATTATGAGAATCCCAGTTCATATATAGTGCAGCCTGGACATATGCGGCCGTGTTCCGATTTCTAAACCGCTGACAAATGCGAAAAGGGCTTTAGGAGGATTAAAATGGTACCGAAACTGCAAAGTGAACCACCAAAGATTGGAAACGGATAAGAGGTCCGGTAAGTCTTTGTCACCTTGTTTCCAACAACAGCCTGTGTTAATGGAACATCCAAAGAATCTTATATTCCGAACGATCCTCTCCCTACTGTGAAATACACCGTATAGTGGCAGCTTACGATACTGAAGACTGCAATTTTCTGGAATTTCATGATTCCTCTCATTGCACTCCTAGGATGCAATACAGCCAATAAATATGTGAATATTTTAGATTCTATGGTTTATATGTTCTTTCTACTAAATAAAGCAAGTTTCAAACATGACAATGGGTCAAATGACACTGATATTAGTTGAGGCGTGGCTTCATCAACATCAGGAAGAACTACATCTTCCCTTGGCTTTCAATCCCCAGACATTATCATTATTGTGCATCTATGATTAGTTCTGAATCTCTTACTCTGGATCACATATCTATCGTCTTACATATGCTTCAATATAAATTCGAATTCGAATCTGAATCTCTTGCCCGCAAGATTTTGAAGAGTACTTATTGAATATGCCTCGAACATACGAAAAAGAATTTTACTCGCACAAAGTGACTCACGTAGCATACTAATGTGTAAATATAAACAATTTCGTGAGCTGGTATGAATTTCCTATGTCATTCCTTTGAAATGGTGTTTCTCTTCCACATTTAGTATTAGATATACGGACGCACGTACGTGAACAGTGGTAAATAAAAAGAAAAAAAGAAAAGTTTACGAAACATCTTTTTCTGACATGTCGTCGTTGAATCTAATTCCATATTTGAGAAATCGAAAAAAAAAATTAAAGATAGAAATTCTCAACAGAAGAATCAGTTGCACGAGCATTCTGGTTTTGAAATCGCTTTCTTCGATTTTTCGGAAGACCAACGAGAAGAATTTGCTTCAGATGACGCTAGCTTCTTCACCTTAAGCCAACACAAAGACCAGGCAAACTTTGTAGGATAAGACTTTCCTTGCGTTAGTGAGTGTATGTATGTGTGTGTCTCTCCCGAAGATTTACTATGGCAATGCCAGGGTTGCCTTCTTCAGAAAACAAATTGGTGCATCCAACGCGACATCACTATTGTCGGAGTGTAAAATTAAACTTTGAGACCGTAGAGAGAGAAAGCCAAAGACCGAGCGTGGAGGCAAAATGATCAGTATGCTAGCCGCCGGATCAATGGGTGATGGATGCGGTGAAGGGGACAGCAGGCGGGTTCTGAGAGCCTCTTATCGAGAAGCTGAGGGCCCCATTCAGAGGCTGGCTAGCAAAACTATTGGAATTGGTAGTATTTTTTCTTCCATTTTAGGATAAAGACGAAGTCCTAGCATTCCCCGGCTCAAACGTCCGCTCTCTCGAAATCAAAGCCAAGAATTATGGCTTGCAATCGCACTACAAAAAGAAAAATTGTTCGAATCCGGTGGCAGTTGCCTACGTGCTTTAACTGTATCAAAATAAAGAAGTTTACGCTAACATTCGAAACTCAATTTCTTTTTAACTAAACTAAAACCGCATCGATCCAAAAGCTCAATGTACCGTCAAAATCTATTATTGTGACCTCTATTACGTTTACGGAGCCAATCCCAATCAGGTTAGGTATAGAACAGAAAACGTTACTTTGTTTCTTTCTTTTTTTTCCTTTTTTTTTAACTGAAGAAAAAAGTTTTGGGAGAGAAAAGTAAGTGAACACAAAAGTTAAGCTTGGTTTGACTTATACTCTGAACAATATTCAGTATATGATCTATGATACTTGTATTAAATCAATAAATCAAGTTAGCAATGTACAAAACCTTTTTTTTTTTAAATAAAAAGTGTTGTAATTAATTCAGAAATGTTTCTCATAATTTTATTTAATGTTGCATGTTATTTCGTGCAAACACACATTGATATTTCGTTAAGTTTCTTTATTAGACTTCCAAACTTTGCTATTCAGTGTTGGAAATATTATAGAACGACCTTGTCCGTTCATCTGTCGACAGATGTCAGAGCAAAACCGTTAAGAAATACTGACAATTGTCTTTTTGCAATCGATTCAGTGTTCCAAAAAAAGCTCCATCTCCTCCATTAATCCTATATTCAAACCGGAAGTGGTTTAAATTAACCATTTCCGGTTTCAATGTTATCGACAAAGAACAGGTATCGAGAATCGGTTTTTTGCAAACAATTCAGCGTCTCAAGGAAGCATACTACAACTATCTACAACAGTAGTTCTTTCAGAAAAAAATGTTCCGGGGGGCACTGCTGGTACTATTTTATTTAGTATTATATTATAGACGTATTACTTTGGTCTCCTCCGGGGACACTCTCAGAGCTCCGGGGGACAGTGCTATGTCCAAAAAAAAATCATGTCTGGAAGAAATACTGATCTACAACACACTACCAAAATCGGAAGGGGTTCAAATTCACTATTACTTCCAGTCTCAATACTAGTTTCTAAAGATCAAGAACTGTAAGGCATATCGAGTAATGACTTATTGTTATCCATTCAGCGTTCGAGGAACAAGTACTATCTTTGATTTTATTATCTAATCCATTAAAACAAGTAGATATAGATGCACTACTTCAAGTTTGAGTATTGAATTCGCGTAGTTTGGAAGTCTATCGTAGTTTCACACTGTGAAAAGAAACTCACTTCTTACTATTATTATTAATTTGCATAACGATATGATCTACGGTGCTCTCCTTTTTCTTTTCGTTATTTTCTTGTTATATGTCAGGGCATGACGGGAACCAACGTAGTTCGCTATTCCAATTTCCATTTGCTTTTACTGTATATTTTCATTAAGTGTCCGGAGTAAAAAAAAAAAATCTTTGAGTTTTACGTCCCACGATTATGCCGGTTAGGTTAAAGGAGACGGTGATTATGAGAAATGAACGAAATGGTGGAATGAAGAAAGTGAGAGGAAACGGGAGAACCCCGAGAAAACCCACGCACACGGTGTTTGTCCACCACAAAGTTCACTTGGCGGGGGCTGGGATCAGTGTACTGAGTGGTCTGTACACTTTAGTCTAGAAGTTTTATAATGCTTAGTGGTAATCAGTAGTATGTATATCACATTTCGACTATGGATCACAACAATCTTAATTTCAGTTACGAATGTTCCTTGTTTAATTATCCCCTTCTTTAATTAATTTAGGTCATTTTGATGTTAAATCCGGATTATGGTAAGTTCGTTATATTGTATGTTCTGCATTCATCTCTACAAGATTTACATTTGTTTACCTCTATTTTACACAGGTTTACAGATACTAATGCACAAATGCTAATATTTGTGATAGTTACTTACTTCAATCTTTACTCTTGTGAATCTATTAACTTTTGTAGTACATTCGTTACAAAAATCTTGGAGTAAATTTGAGAATATCATTTATTTTTGTAACACAAATATACAAGGTAATAACATGAGGGTACTATTTAAAGAATATTAGTGGTAGTTATATTCGATACGCTTTAACTGCCACTGTTATAATTTGAACATGCTTTATCATTACTTTTCTTAATATTTTCTGTTGCATTACCGTTCTTAAAAATTCGAAACAACGGTTTCGTTAGATGTCATGTATCTACCTGTTGCCCCAGGTAAGTCTAAATAACCATATGTAATATATTACAACAAGCCTATAATATTAACTCCTTGGATGCCGAAATAAGTTCCTAGAACTTCATAAACCTCACTTTGTGTAGTCGACATTGTAGGTGTACTCTAGCTTAAGTTCGCTCTGTTTGTATGCACTGTGTTTTGAAAACGAAAGTGCTCAGAATAGCCGATAACAACATACACTGTAAGTATCGTGTTGTTAGTACAAAATATTATCAAATGCTAAATTTCACACGAGTTTAATACAAATTCCTCATCTGACGAAACTGTAATTGCAATTATTAGACAGGAGCACTAAAATAGCTAAGTAAGGAATCACTGGTAGGAGCATACGCACCTATGAGAATCTGACTTCAGAATTGAAACTGTTTACGTCGAAATAGTATTGCATGAAATTCGCTTTAGAAATTTGATACGAGCATATATATCACTACTAATAAATCTGAAATTTCTTATGTCCTTTAAGAAAGTACCTACAGTAGATGCAACAATTTATTTATTTATTTACAGAACTTGAATTATCTGGCTGTATACTCTACATAAATAAGCATTATTTTTTTTATGTGTCTTCATTGAATCTGAACAAATCGGATTAAATCGGACAAATCGGATCGGATTAAAATGATCAAATCGAATACTTGTCAAACACAAATAGAGAATGAGAAGGCAGTAAAATGATCAGCAGTCAGCATCGCGATGCATCAAGGTGACTGCCACTCCCCCTGGAAGCAGCAACCGGAGGCAAGTCAGGAAGAAACATTTAAGGAACAGTTAAGCAGGCCCGAGTGTTGAACTGACGTGAGTGTATCTGAAGATTCAACAATATCTAATAGTCAAATCTGGCATATATTCCAGCAGGTTTCCACTCTTGGTTGTGAAAATACCGTGCGATACTGCGAATGTGGATAATTCCTGAATTGATGGTCGTGTTTGGCAAAAGGCAACCACAGTGGCACCAATATCGGATTGATGGATCCAGAAAGGCAATACACAGGATTCAAACAGTCGCGTCACATCATCGAGCGAGATGACAGATGATGATATCCTTGGCCATAATAGATCCAACAGCCACATCCCGAACACTAGCAAACGACTTTTAGTTTGTTGCGGAGCAACCAGTGTCCGCACAAACAGTTTTATGTCATTTGGTGAGGCTAGGTATACTTGTACGATGTTATTGACGTAGCTCTCTTTGATTGCATAGCACAAGCACGTACAACTGCAAAGTTGTCGCGAATATTTCACGTGGAGTGCTGAATGCCATTACATTATCTATTAAGAAAAATTGCAGCATTGTGCTGGCTGAATACGAGTCCGGTGGTACGGTGACAACAATCTGGGCGACACCTACCCTCATTATGCATTACATCAGTCCGACACAGAAGTTGTGGTACGAGGTGTAATTGAATTTCGAGGCCATTTATGTCCAGTACGCATCAGCAGATCTTTAACCAGCTAACGATCTGTCGAGTGACAATATGTGGCACACAAATGTCCTGTCTTACCGGGTGAATTTAATCTCCCATTGCTTTCTTAGCTAGCGAGTTTATATGATTCTCACCAACTGGTATTTCTAGTCCATTATTGCACAGCCCTCCCACAGTAGAAAATTCCATCAGATTTGACTAGTCGCAAACACATTGCTTGCAATATCTATGGCCCAAGATTTCATTCATTCTATGCCTCGTCGCATCACAGCCTTCTAGAAACCCATGAGAGACTCACGCGTTTCTGAACTTGTCCTACTAGGTTGTTGCGACGCTATAACACATCACAAGAGCAGTAACTGTAATCACTTGACACTTGTACCTATGTACTATGTGTCGTGCAACATTTGAAGCTGCTACTTCTTTTTCTTAGTACCGGTATTTAATTTTTAATGTTCAATAGTATATTCAGAAGCGTTTTTCAGCGTTAAAGATATGACTTTTATTCTGTAAAGATGCGATTTTATTCCGTTTTGCACTTTCATACGCCAGCATTAATATTGAAATATTTCTTTACACTTTCAAAGCAATATTAGAACTTTTGTTGTAAAACATTATTACAATAAGAATAATACAATAATGTCAAACTAACCAAAGAAAGAAAATTTTCCGCCACTTTAAACCTACAAAATGAACTTTATTATTTCTAAGAACAGTGATTATAGTTTGATTGAACTGGTTATTCGTGACAAAGACCATTCTAAACCCTTACTGTGCATGAGTTTACGACGCACAGGTCAGCAATATACACATTCATCACATTATCGCACATACCTTCGTTGTGATTTCCTCTTACTCCCCAGACATTTGTATAGAGCAACTTCTACTCTGATTTATCAAAAGTTCATGATATAATGCAAGCTACACGCAGCTGTATCCGTAAAGAGTTAAACGAACTTATCTTGCCAGCATAAACCGTGAATTCCATGTGCTTCCATAAATAAAGACTCGGGTGGAATTAAGTTAGACAATCACCCTTTCCAGTTGATGGGAAAATAGCCTTAAACTCTCAAACTCACTTCCCTGACTAAACTATGGAACTGCTATGGTAATTACAAATAACTAAGACATCTATGCAAGGGTGAGAAAATAAAAATCTTGATTGAGATCTTCATATACAAAACCCTCATCTACTGCTGAATCATGTTTGTAGAGTAAAACTATTGTTCAAGGAACAATCTATTTTCCGTTCAAATAAAAATTTGATAATAATATGAAATCGATATTTATCAACATAGTTAAATAAAAATTAAATTTAATATCACATAGAAATTTTATTTCCACTTTTCAACGAACTCAGAAAGTTCGTTACTGAATTCTCTATGTATGTGTCTGTGTATGTCTATTATTTACGGTTTTTTTTTTTTTTTTTTAGCCTTCCATTTGATAGCGCATCAAACACTATCCCAAGTAAATGATAGAATTTTTCGCGTCATTCTTACCGTTTTTAAGAGATTGGCCAAATAAGTTCCGATTTCGGGAGATTTAAGGAGCCATATCTCGGGTACCGTCGTCATAGAGAGATTATATTGGTATTGAGCAATATCTAAGAGAACGGTGAACATTTTGTTACCAAATAGTAACCGGTGGCCACAGGCACGGCCGTCTCAACAGACGGTCTATTCAGATGGTCGTGCCACGGCTCAATTGGCCACCGTTCCCCAGATATTGGCCAAAAAGTTCCGATTTCGGGAGATATAAGGAGCCATATTTCGGGAACCGTAAGTCATAGAGAGATGACATTTTGCATTTAAAAAAAAAATATATTTTGAGCCCTCCATTTTGAGCATGTGTTTTCGTAAAACAACATATCGTAGAAAGTTTTAACAGAACTCTAAAAAAAAAAAAATGTGGAAAAAAATTAGTATTCAAGGAAAATATAAATGGATAGATCTATTACAAGAATTGTTTAATGAGTGTAATAATGGTAAAGTACATAGAACAACTGGTATAAAGCCTGCAGACGTGTTAATAAGAAGAAAAAAAAATAATTCTTTTTTAGTTCGTTCTGGCTGTTCTTGCAGCATTCTTAAACTTTTTTCTAGAAAATAAATAAAGATGTTTATGTTATGAAGGATGGTCATTGGTTATTTATAATTAAGTATTTTACTTCATTTGATTCCTGGACTGTTGAAGCATGCTGAAAAATTCATTGAGTTACGGTGGAAAAAAGGGTTAAACGTGACATATGCCATATAATAGTTCTTATCTGCGAACAACATGTGATACACATTAAATGTGTAGATCATCTCATGTCATGTAATAAAAAAGAAATTGTGTGAAAGAGTATATACGTTTGTTTGCTCGAAGTAATTTTCGAAACTACTAAACCGATCTGTATAATTATCTCGTCACTGGAAAGTGCATTCTCTCTCGAATATTACATAATTTTTATTACACTTTGAGCCCACGGAACTCAGTGATAATGCTAGAACAACTGTTTGGCTGGTTGAAATTTGATTGAAATTTCATGTTCCATTTTCAGTATCGACATTATATGAGACGAGACACGCTGCTTAAAGTATGATATGAACCACTATCTGGATTTGTATCAGAGACAAATGTTGTGTTTGATCTCAGCGGAAATCGAATCTGGGACTACGTGCGTTAGTCACTTGGCGATAGAGGATCACGTGTGAAAAACTGGTTGTCACATGACAGACATTACTATGAGATGCTCCTTTCCAATAGGTAAGCATATAGGTTTCATTCACTTTCATTCGCACGAGTTTCTGAATATCCATGCCGAAAAGGTGGAAAACAAATTCAAAAACTGAATATGGTGAACACAATCACAGATTTATTTGACTGAACCATGAACATGAAGACACCAAAATTCATACATAAAGTTTCTTGATCTGCTGAATAGGAATCCCTTACTCATTTCCGGAGATTTAGGAAATTAACTCGAAGCAACAAGGGAAATTTAAATATAATTATGAGTTTTATTCTGAGCTGCTAGTCAAAATTTTCGAGTTTTTGTAACAGAGAGGACAAATATTTCATTTATGTAGGAATACTAGAATTTCAACCTGAATGACTCAGGAAGAATTTAATAGGAGGATGAATGAGGAAAAGAGAATTTTCTGATGCGTTCGACATAAAGGCATGTATTTCCACAAATAATTAACTTCTAACACCCACAATACAAATATCGCATTCATTCGCACGATATCAGAAATTCCACTATGAAGGAATACAAAAATAGAGAAACTGAATTCGTATTACTATTCAACTGATTCTTCTAGGTACATACATTAGACATACATTTGATATATACGGGATTGTCTTTTAAAAAATTGATGATTTGAATTTACTGTTCCTTTCAGTAGCGAGGCTATAAGAGACATGGACCAACAGTTTAACGTGGGCTTCAAACCACTTGAGTTCCAGCTGGGAATCGAACCCAGGTCTCCCACGCCAAAGTTGCTTACTAATCGCTTAGCTACGAGGGAGCTTTATAAATTTTTAATACACACAATACAAGTATAACGTTCGGTTGCTAGCAGAGAGAGGTGCTCACGAACAAGGACTCATTCTCTTTTTTAAAAGATGTATGAGTACAGTTTTCAGCAACATAAAATAGCGTATTATATATACACTCTTTAAATCTAAAATATGTAATTTTCTTATGTCGGTTACTGTACGTATAAAACCAAACAAGTTTACATACAAAAGTATTTGAAAATCTCAGCTGCACTAATTTAAGAACTGTTATTCCTAAAGGAATTCACCTACATTTGCATGTTTCATCTGAACTATTAAATATGCACACATAAAATTTGGAATGTATTATGAAATTCCCTATATTCAAAGTACTATGTACGCCTTAAGATTAAATATGTGTAATTTTAATTCATTGTCATCCTTGAAACCACTACTAAAGATTAACTTTATACACTTGCAACACGCTCCATCTGTAGAAATCGATCTTCAACGTCAACACAAGCCGAAGTACGCAAGAGATTACAGCTATTGTTACGAAAATACGTTCCAATATTAAAGCATTGGGTTATAATGGGTTATATTTTAGTAAAAATAATTTAAATCAGTCAATCAGTTTGAGGTATTTGATTTTTATATAAATTTACAATATTTACGATTTGTAAATTTAAAACAACACATCAAAAATGAAACAGATTTTGTTAAGCTCTTTAAAACAATACACCATATTTATTTTCGATTGTATATAAAATATATTTAGGGTTTGGTCAATCGTAAACATCGCATTTAGGTGGCGAACAGTGACGTACGTGAAAGTGAAAGCGAGATTCAAGCTCCGAAGTACACTGTGTTTGGAATCATACCTTAATATGGAAATATTTATTTTTGCAAACTATGCTGCTCAGGAGGAACAAAATTATGATCCTCCTTGCGTACGCCATTGCTAGTGAATATAGGTGTTATGCAAAATATTAGGGATGCGCACGAGACAAGATTTGAGACTGTCTCGACTCGAAAATGTGCTGTAAAAGTGATGTCTCGACTCGAAAAATATATATTTTTCTATTGGAAGAGCTGTGTCTCGACTCGAATTTTGTCAGGAAAATTCTGTCTCGACTCGACTCGAACGCATCCCTACAAAATATTTACCACGCGACACTGTTCCTCTTAAATTAAACAATATACGCAAGTGAAGATATGCTTATATATCCATGAAAACCACCTATTTAATTGCCGGTTATAATTCAAAAGCCTCAACGTAGCACCTTCATCTACCAAACCCTCCATATACAACGAAGAGCATATCTTATTAAATTGTTTATTAGGAGATGTCATAATTCTACGAACTCACATTGTCTTCTAATCCGCAGAATAAAACAAGCAATTTGATTTCTCGCAGCACAATACCATAACCCACGCTGCATTTTTTCTTTCTGTATAGGGACAGGAGGAGGAGGAGAAGAAACACGAGAGCGAAAAGAAGTGAGAGGCAGCTGAAGGCTCGTGTCCAAGTTGAGAGAAAGGCAACCGCAAAGCATACAAGCGCAGCACTACTCGTCACAGCCATTGTCGAATCTTGATTGAATGGATTCCATCTCAGTTAGCGACAACGAACGGGTTGCAGTAAGGAGAGGAAAACAGAATAACAGTGACACAGAATGAACGGTAGACCAGAAGCCAGAACTCAGGTTACGAACAAATAAATTTTAAACAATCCTTTCTCTTTTCCAAAAAAAGCAGCTAAAAATAAAATGAAACAGATTGAAACGGAATGAAAGAAACTATGAGGAAGTAGATCACTGCCAATACACCGTTTCTTGTATAGATGATTCAAAAAACAAAGAAAAAGAATCAGAACCGCTTTCTCACATGACCTAAAAGCTTTGATTATATACTGCTATGACACTTTAAAAATACACAGTGGGTCAAATAAGTTGCCGTGGACCAGAGATTAATAATTTCAAAATATTATAATATCTTAAAATAAATAAATAATAAAACATAATTAAATTAGCTGAATTTGTCCGTGTTTACTTGTAATGGATACATGTTGTAGTGATGATATTGAATATCCAATAGTATAACTGACGATTTAAGTTAACTTGCTGAAAATTGAGGTCAAAAAAGTTTCCGTAAATGACACATATACAAAAGAAGGAAGCAAAACACACATCAAACAGCGTTTGCAGTGGCTACAAATTATAGCAGCATGCTCTACTAGTGATAAGGTACTACTGCAGGTAAGTTTGGGCAAGGGAGACCTACAGAAGCAGTAAAACGACCTGTCAAAATTGAAATGCCAATTCCAATACGTGAACTAATAGTAAAATTAAGACAAGATAAATCTCTTAGAAGCATAGCAGAGACAGTAAAGAAATCACATTATACAGTACAATACATTCTAAATAGGTATATTGCAACAAATAGTTGCAAAGATCGATCGCGCAGTGGCCGTCCAATAAAGCTGAAGGATAGTCATAAACGTTTTATTTTAAGAATATCCGAAATGAACCCAAAACAAGTGCTCTAAAAATAGCTGGTATGCTTGAAACTGACTATGGTGTACAAATGCTTCCTCAAACAGTTCGTACTGTCATCAGAAAAGCGGGCTACGACGGTCGCGTAGCCAGAAAGAAATCATATGCTTGTAAAGCAAACTCCAATGAAAGTGTAGGGTTCGCGAAAGTTCACGTGGACAAGCCAATAAGCTTCTGAAATTCTGTTTTACTTAGTGATGAGAGTAAGTTCAACATTATGGATCCGATGGAAGAGTTATTGTGTAGAGGAATCCAAATACGCACATGGAACCTAAGCATCCGCTACTGTGCTACTGTCCTACTGTGAAGCATGGAGGTGGTAGTGTGCTCGTTTGGGGGTGCATGATTACAGCTGGAGTAAGAAATTTGCATTTTGTCGAAGGTACAATGGACCAATATGTTTACCTGAACATTCTGAAACAAAATCTCCACGACAGTGCGAAGAAACTGAATATGGGAGCCTCTTTTATATTCCGGCAAGATAACATACCTACACATACTGCACGAAGGGCGAAAGAGTGGTTGTTGTATAATGTGTCGAAACAACTTCATACTCCTCCCCTATCTCCTGACTATAATTTCATGGAGCATCTGTGGGATGCATTAGGGAGACGCATTAGGAAACAATATTGGAAACAAGGACCAGTTGAAAAATGCATTACGTGAGGAATGGAGGAACATCCCCCCTGCAATTACATCAAAATTGGTCACTGCAATGCAGAAACGAATGTGAGAAATACTTAAGGCCAAAAAAAGAACCAACTGCGGTTGAAATGCAACGCGGTGCCCTTATTTACTTCAATTTCTTCATGTGTACGGAAACTTTTTTTTTTATTTGTAATATGGTCAGTATTTCGTATGTACTTGATTTTCTTCTGAATTGTATATTCCAAATATTTTATTTTCTTATGTACACCCATGTCCAAAATTATTGTCGCATGTCTACAAATATGTTGTAAGAATATAATTTGATAACGAATTCGCCCGATATTTCGTACAATGTTAGTATGTGTATAATCGGAAAAAAGACATGTATGTGGCAAACTTCATGTCAAAAGAGCAGTAAATAAGAACAATAAAACGAAAATAAAATTTTCTTGTCCATTTAGCATCATTTTGTTTTACTCATTCTAATTTTTGTATTTATAGTTCTATTCCTATGAAATTTACCACAAATATACATTTCCCGATTATACACACAGTATCAGTACCCTGCAAAATCATTATCAAATTATATTCTTAAAAGAAGACGATAGATATGCGACAATCATTTATTGAAAACTTATAGAAATTGTCATCTCCTTTCTGTACTTTGTTAAGGTATATTACAATACATAAACGAAAAACATCTGTACGGAAACTTTTTTGACGCACTGTATTTCTCAACACTGCAACGAAATCGTTGAATAGATACCCAAATGAGATAACAAACACTTTTAATTACAAATTAGTATACACTATTCAGTGGTGCCCACCCCTCTTATGTTCATGACGCACCCCCAACTGTCTGACTAACCCCCCTTTCCCAGCCTGATCGTATAATTATGGCAATTCAAATTTAAATGTTATGAATATACAAGCACTTTCTCTTGCCAAATCGTCTGTTCTACTATCCATAATTTTAAGTTCAAATACAAAATTCTTCCTGCGAACCACAAACAGTTGTCAGCAAGCAAAATCCAAAGAACAATGGCTAAAATTCAGGCTCAACTACAGTATGCCAAAAGTAAAAAGGAAATCCTGAAACAGTTTCAAGATAGCGGCCCAGGATAACAAATATCTTATCTGAGGCTACTGATACGTGGAAGTTGTCGTCACTATAAAACATTTAAAATGCTGTTACATAAGAAAGCTGCTATAACTGACTAATTCAAATATCAATCTGGTCTGATGCAACGAATTTTAACGCATATAAAATATAAATCAAAACAACGCTTTAATCAAAGAGGATTGATGACTGGTTAAACATGGACATGAGTAATGACTGGTCAAGGATATGCTATCTAAATACCACTTTCCATATTCCAAACTCTGAACAAAACACACATGAACTTTTCAAGCTAAAGTTGAATGATTAGTTACTTAATTAACATGGTTTCCAACATCGAAATTAAACTATCAGCTATTTTTTTTTTTTTAATCGTAAATATCCCCCAATGTAATAAAGTTTAGAAAAAGTGCAGATTGAAGTGGCGTAGACAAGATTTTCAGGTAAGAAATGCAACCGAAAACCTTAAAACCGTTTCAACCATTAGTATCGTAGTATAAAGGACAGAAGAAAAAAATATGCATTGTGTTATCCGAAGGTGTTCTTCCATGAAAATAAAATATTCTTTTCGATTAATATTTACATCCCCCTTCAAACATATTTATATAGATTTTTAACCCCCCCCCCAAATATTTCAATGACGCAGTTTGCGTCATAGACCCCCCTTGTGGGCACCCCTGCACTATTTCCCTTGGGTCTGCACCCATTTATTACTATATTATTTTATTGTAAAGACATTTCGTAAACGATTTACCGTCTTCATCTTTAGAGTTTAACTGGTACAAACTATTGCTGAACAACTGTCGTAACATTTTGTTTTTCAATCCAATTTATAACGACAAATAAGGCGATAACCAAAGTGGAAAAGCTACTTGCGCAACCTGCCTGCCTGACGCCAATAGATGTTGCTATTGTGCTCACAATTTCCCTAAAACTATTGTGACTATTTAACTGAAACTTAAAAACTGTTTTGTTTCATTCAAATTAGGATGAGGGCTGTAGCCATATTTAAATTTCAGCATTAATATTGTATATTCCTTCAGTAATATACAACGTTCAATCAATAAATAACCGGAAAAGTTATATAAAAGATACAAAATTTCGACAAAGTTCGTGCTTCTTTGTTATTTTTTGGTGGTGTCCTAGAACTATTGTCAGTTAGGCCTGGCACACCTGGCTCGCGAACGGTATGCTGGGAATCAGTGAAACAAGATGGCGGCCATCTTGCAGGTTCACCCCAATGTGGAGCAGTGAAGTGTCATTAGATTTCTGTTAACGGAAGGGTTGAAACCAATCGAAATTCACCATCGGATGGCAGTGCAATATGATGGGCTGATTCGACACTAATGTTCATCTTTTTTGCAATATCACTCACCGTAATATGCCTAGTTTCTCGTATCAACTTATCAACACTCACAATGTTGTTCTCCGTGACTGCACACACAGAGCGTCCTCGGCATGTCAAATCTTCATCACTTGCTAAACTCCACTTAAACTTATCTGGCCACTCGTACTCTTGCGTGAGCTTCCTCGTGGCTAAGCGGTTAGCGTACGCGCCTTTGGCGTGGGAGACCTGGGTTCCCGGTGGGAGCTCATGTGGTTCGGATTCCACGTTAATCAGTAGGTCCACGTCTCATATAGCCTCGCTGCTGAAAGGGACGCTATACTAAATTAAACTCAACTCAACTCGTACTTTTGCGTTCGACTCAAATAACTTTCATAATATTGCGCTGCCATCTAACGATGAATTTCGATTGATTTCAACCCTTCAGCTGACAAAAATCTAATGAATCTCCGCAGCTTCACGTTGATGCAAGCCTGCAAGGGTGCTGCCATCTTGTTTTACTGATTCCCAGCATCCCGTTCGCGAGGGAAGTGTTCCAGTCCCATTTGATAATAGTTCTAGGACGACACCAAAAAGTAACAAAGAACAAAAGTTTGTCGAACTTTTTATTTTTATATTACTTTTCCGGTTATTTATTGAATGGACTTTGTATTTTTAACAATTTAACTGCAACTAGAATTTGACTGTCTCATTTTAATTATCTCGAAATGGGTAGTGAAGATCTGAACATGAACATGCTTTGTTGTTTATTCTTAGAACAAGAATGGTAACCATATTTAGACTGAAGCATATTCGTGTAACAACATGTTTGTTTAGCAAAACTAAAAAAGAATAAATAAAAATATGTAAACGACTAGAACTAATATTCACGATTTTAGCATATAGTGTACGGCGAGCTAAAGGGTTGGACACAACAAGTAATAATCTAGAGTTCTAGACATTAGCTCATACGAAGATTAATATAACTTTCGTTCAAGACAACTCAATTGAATTCTCGTGTTGTCTAATTCTTCATCAGTCTATGCTAGTGTGTATGAAAGCATACGACGGCGACCCCGTACATATCAGTGAGGTTGACGGACCAGCCGCGAAGCGCCACCATCGTAAGAAAGATTTCAAAAGTAATCTCTGCTTTTCTTTAATTCTGAGCACTTTTTATTACTTTTTCCTTACATTTTATACACCAGTGAGGCTTTTAGCAAGTGTCTAGGAACGCAAACAGTTTAAATTTGAACCTCATAAAAATTAAATATTAAATTAAAAAATAATGCTGTTGATCTAAAATATTCCAAGTAATTTTTCCTCTATTCTTCCCTCACGAATTTGCGCACCCCTTACTTCGGCGCCCGGGGCCGTTGCCCCGCTCCTTCCCCCCCGGCACGGCACTGTCAGTGATCCTGAGCGAGCCCAATGCAAAATTGTTATCTATGATACACCCATGCTTTTAGTTGAAACTTTATCTTGCCGACAACAGGAGCTGGGAATGCTGAGAAAAAGGCAAAAACAGTACTAGCAATTAACTTTCGATGTGTCTACATAAAATAATAAAAATATCTACATAACATACGAATTGCTGGGAATCTCTCAAAAGATATAACAGTTAGAATGTAAATCACGTTCATCCCACATATCAAGGCACTGTATCTATAGCGCTACAGAAACAGAAGCTAAAAGGACTGCATCGAAGAAAAAAAAAAAAAAAAAAAAACATTAATTCATGCAACTCGTTCGACAGTTCAGCTATCATTAATCCATGCTTAGAACAGGAGTGAAAGTTCAACATACATAAATTACAAACAGCAGAAAGAAAAAAAATGTCGTAGCAATTGTCGAACACAGAATAGAAGCATAGAATAGAAGCACCAACAACTTGTACAGAATAAAAGCATAAAACAATTCCAACGTTAAATGTAAAAATATGGCTCTCTCTTACTTTACAATAATGTATATAAACCTTTAATTTGTTGGTTCCACGGTTGCACCATTAAGAGAACTGTTACAAATAGCCCTAACATTTGATATAGAAGTTGGAAATTTGTGCTTTCATTTCACTCGGAGCGCAAATTAGTTAGATAAAATAAACATCTTTATTGAATCCATAAATTACTGTCCATAAACCATAGAGCATCCTCGAAGAACCATTTAGATGCTTTTTTTTTTTTTTCCTTTCTGAGAAATTCTCTTTTAACTACATTAAGAAGAAAATTTTGTTTTTCAGTGTTGCAAGACCCAAGAAACAAATTCAAAGTTGCAAACAAGTAGTAAAGGAAAAACTTGAGTAATAGGAATACACTATGCAATAGTAAATTTATATGGTTGTTATAATTCAAGAACATAAACGGAGATAAGCCCACAGCCTTAGAACAATATTAACGTTGTATTCACAGTTCACTCGTTGAACTCTCTGTTTATAAATGGTTAAACGTGTTCTTCAAGGTAGTTGGCTAGCATGTAGGGACTAAAAAAACTAATGAATGAATTCGGATGGCTCTACTATTTTGACAGCATTTAAGATTTGGCTGTTTGACAATGCGAGAAGTAAAAGTGTCTTAGCTTGTATTGGAGAAATGTTAATTGATGTATACGAGTCTGTGTAATGAAGCCCTATTTATTCTGTTTGAGTTGATTTTAGTTTAGCGTCCCTTTCAGCAGCGAGGCTATATGAGACGTGGACCTACTGATTAACGTGGAATCCGAACCACATGAGCTCCCGCCGGGAATCGAACCCTATTTATTCTGTTTTATGTATAAGCTATCTGTAATTTTATTCTTTACTCTCCTTTCACTCTAGTTCTCACCCACGCTTTCCATTAATATACACTTCTATCCCATTATTGTAACGGAAAATGCTGGCTAACTTATCCCCTGTTGTGACAAATAGCAGTTCCTTCCCACCTACATTAAAATATGCCTTCAAACACAACATTATGGACCTTTACTACGATTCTGTTTGTTTTATTATTATGAACAAAGCCTGGATTTCTAAGCAAAATACCTGTGTGGTGTAATCGCTAATGTTCTCGTCTTTGGTGCGAGTGGTCCCGGGTTCGATTCCAGGTGGGAACATTCGGTCGAATAAGTGTAAAAGCTTGTTCACGCCAGCCAAATTGGGTGAGGTTTTCTTTGATCTTTTATCGTTTACATGAAGTAAATGTCAGGATAACACCTAACAATGGTCTTAGGCTGTTTCCTTCCTTCCCCGGGTAGTGTGATCGCCAAGAGACATCATCCCTCATACGAGAAGGGCTAACATGGCTATAGCTGCCGAAAGCCCAAAAATCTAATTCTAATCTAAACAAATTATCTATTTCTTTTCATATTTCTAAAAGTATGCACAATTGTACTTACTAGTATAGGCAATTTTAATCATGGCTGACACTGCTTAACACGAATATTCTATGCTAACGCTTAGGTGCGAGCGATCCCGAGTTTGATTCCCGGTGGGGGCACTTCGTCGAAAAAGTGTAAAAAGCTTTTTCAGGTCACCCATCTTGAATGAGGTTTTCTTCATTTCACACTAGGCAAATGCCGGCATGGTACCTAACATATAGGTCCCAGGTCGCTTCCTTCCCCAATCCTCTCTTTCTTCACTTTCCCTGGATAATGTGCTCGTCGAGGGACGTTATCCCTCATTCGTGACTGGCTAACATGGCCATAGATGCCGAAAGCCCAGAAATCTAAATCCTAAATGAATATTCCTTTTCTTTTAGTGATCTTGCTTACTTATCCTATGATACACTTTTTACTCAAAAATGTCACACTTAAAGTGCCTGTTGGTTTCTAATGCACTGCTTTACTATCATTGATTTCATATCTTCCGCAGTGTATACATAATTACTTCTCCAAATAATTCGATTTTATAAAACAACTAACATCAATTAACCGCTTCGCTGGGCTAAATTAAGAGAAAATAGTAATATGTTGTCTTCGTTAGTCAGTCACTTTTTACTATTACTGAAGCGTTCTTTGATATCGGTCATTTTCTATCATTTTTATATTGCTCTCCCTTCCACTCCCATGTTGCGTGGCGGAATTTGGATTTAAACAGCATCGGAAGTGTCACTGTTCATCTCAGCGACCCCAACACTATAGGTTCGACATTAATATCGGTCATTTTCGAACATTTATAAATGTCTCTCCTCTTCTTCCTCCCCTAAGTTGCACCGTCAAAGTAAAATAACAAAAATCCCAAGATCGAACCTAATCTATGTTGAAAATTTGATCCAGATCGGTCGGGTGGTTCAAGAGTTATTAAGTTTTATTTATTTTTATATATCTCTTCCCTTTTCTCTCTCTCCCCTAAGTTTTACGCCAAAGTGATAGGCTATGATAGAAACTATCCCATGTTCGAACCTCATCTAAGTTGAAAATTTGATTGAGATCAGTCGGGTGGTTCAAGAGTGCTGAAGTCACAAAGACAGTCACTTTTAATTTTTTTTTTGAACATATATCTTTCCCGTCCTCCTCTCCTAGGTTGTACGTTAAGATGAAATTTATATTATATATATATATATATATATATATATATATATATATATATATATATATATATATATATATATATATATATATATATATATATATATATATATATTCGAAATATTTTATTAGAAGCATATATCGACCACTGAAATCGTGACAGCGACAAATAGCCCCGGCAATGACGCGTCCCTTAGTAAACGCCTCAATTTTCTGCATTCACTAATTCTATATCTTAAAATATCACAAGGACTGTCGTATACACAAATACTCATCAATTTAATGGGGACACTTCAAGTTGGAAACACGTCAGATGTCTGGGTTGGCAACGGTAGACGGCGATTCGTAGATTTTTTTAGTGTCCATAATAATATTGTTGTTTTGTAAAAATAACATTCTCTGTTCAATTTTACAAGAAAACTAAGCTTATTGGTTACATATTGAGGAAACGTCTTATCTCTAGTAAACATCCGGATTGCGCATGTAAGCAATCAAATGAACGGCAAAATAGAACCTCATTCGGACCCCGATGGATCATTACTGAAGGCAAAATAAAACTGCTACCGAATAAGCAGGAAATCCAGGCATTGTTGACAATATCTGATGTTCTTAGGCGAAGTGGGAAATAACTGCAATGGTTTCGGTTTTATCTACTTCGTCTAGGCAATGCAAATAATCTCTAGATACTTTCTACAATACCGAACGGACTTTAGCCAAAGCAGGTAGTAGATATAGTAAAATTAGTTATTTTCATTTTTCACATAACTCATTCTCTTTTGGTGATAGCTTTTTAATGCATATTACAGCATAAAAAGTATAATATTACGTAGAAAATATTTTGAAAACGATTTTTGCATATTAAGCTAAATATAAATTGCTACAATAATACACCTGTTAGAAAAATGGCACCTTAAAGAAAGAAAGAAAGAAAGAAAGAAAGAAAGAAAGAAAGAAAGAAAAAGGAAAGACTTTTGTTCCTGGTTGAAGACTATACCTGGTTTCAAACTTTTTAAATCAGGAATGGTACGTGTATCATTGTGTTTGTATCTTCTAATTATAAGAAACTGCACTTTCATTTATTAGCAAACAGTATAGAATCGGAGAAAAATCCAATAATGAATGAAACACGCATTACTATGAAATATACTTCTGATAAAATATTTGTTACAACAAGGGAAACTAAAATGACACTTGGAAGATCAAAACACCTGCTTTTAACATAAAAGCATGTTTTACTTTGACACCTGTTCTTGCTCATAAATTTTACACATCCTTGAACTGGTCCAGTGACTTATACAGTAGCTAATACTCTTAAGCGAGTTTTTTTTTATATATATATATATATATATATATATCTAGAAACATCCTACTATCCAACAGCTTTTGTTTACACACAAATAGCTGCAACTCACATGTAGTTGTTTCAGTAGACCTTTTTAGCACCTAGCTGCTAATAGCCGTCTTTTGACACTTTATAAAATTGTAAGAATGTTTCGAGTACCCGCACAACCTCTGCCAACTTCTGGTGCTGTACCCTAATAATAGTGCTCTCACTAACCACACGGAATTTACTATCGATTTATTATTATTTTGGTTTTATGTTCCAAATTTTGTTCTGACATTTTTCTGGAACTTCTAGCATTCTCATTGTTTACACTGATTTGCCACAGTACATCTTCTCCAAAGTCTTCTTCGCCAAATCACTTCCCCCAAGTAATGTGAACATTTCGTTCTCAACTCTTGCACATGTACGTTCTGCTAATGAACAAATACAATAGCTGGAAGGTTGCAGAAATGTAAATCGGACGTAGATGTTGAAAATTGGTTTAATGTGATATAAACCGTAACCCCATTCAGACAATGATTTCTTAAGGACGATTTCCAATTCTTCAGTACTGATTGTGTCCACCACTTCTCTAGGAAAAGATGAGCTGCGAAGTCTAACCTTCACTTTACACTCAAACACAGCCTCATATGCCTATGTGATAAGCACTGTTTATTAATTGGACAAGTCGAAGGCCTACACTCCAGTGGAAAGTCTTTTGTTCTTTAATCTACATGGTAAGCATGTTTTCTATGCCTTGACTGGCAATCCCAACCCTACCTTGGTTTTAACTGTTTCGCAGCTTTCCACATATAATTTTCAGTTCACGCCAACAGTTTTTAAAATTGGGCGATGTAAATTCTGCACCATCGTCCGACTGAAGAATAGATGTTGTTAAATGTAGGAAACAAACATCAATTTCAATAAAGTAAAAAAAAAAAAAAAGTTTCTATGCGTCATAAATGCAGAACAGAATAGGTGTATTAAAGAAAGGATTATTTTACTTTTATGCTTATCAACACAGAAGGGTACTGAAATAATAGATACTGTGAACGACGTAAAATAACTAAGTTATTAAGTTCATTTTTAAAACAACAACATAAATGAATGAATTATACAAAAGGAAATACAACCAATTCGTTGTTAATTCTGACCCAAAATTGTGTCATTTTGTAAATATCAAATATTTTATTTTACCCTACTCCAATCCCTATACTAGACAACACTGCTACTGACTAGCAAGACTATTCGACACTGTGCGATTAATTGGTAATACAGATATTTACTGAACACTGAAGAACTGAGTATTTATTTAATAACTAAAACCAGAAAATTCAGTTCGTGGTACACAGGTGCTTCATATCTAATCTCTTGTTAAATTTCATTCTTATGGCAACGAAAAACTTTATACTTAACTCTCATACAAATTTAAAATACAAATCATAATTCATTATCGAAAGAAATGCAAATTTTCAATAATGAATTAACATGAATTTCACACAATACTTACATTTACAACCTCGAAGATCACACATATTTCTACATGACTGCTCGCAGTAGATCTAACTTTTTAAATCTCACAATCGTATCTATTAAATGTGTATATATTGAAATTTAGCTTTCTTTTCAGCATCAATTGGTTAGTGAGTTGGATTCGAGTTTAGCGGCTCATTCAGTACCGACACTTATGAGACGTCGACTTACAGATTAACGAAGGATCCGAATCGCATGATTTTCAGTTTTGAGGCTCTATGAAACATGCAATATGCTCCTACACCTTAAGGTAAAATCCAAACCACCGTAATGCGTTTAAATGCTCTCTCATCGGGAATCGAACCCAAGATCCTGCGCACTGAAAGCGGGCGCTAGCCAGTAGATCAGCGGACAGAGCATAAATGCTAAAATATAAGATTAAACTTGAATTTGTAGTATTACTGAGGAAAACCGCATTTCTTTCAACTTCTGCAAACTATTAAACTGTAAACTTGAAGCATATGCAGTACACAGACTTTAGGAATAAGACTGATGTGTAATCGATGATTATAGCATAATATTTTTCTTTCCTCTCGTACAAGATACCCCCTAACCAATACCAACAAGCAATTATTAGATTGCATGTAATAAGTTTTCATTTTATTTCCACAGAATTAAGTGAGCTACTAATTTTGCAATGAGTTCCAGTCAAAAGTTCCGAATTCAAAGGTGAAAAGTATTAACATCCCAGTTTCATCCATTCTTACGTAGTTTTAACCTGCCGGAAGTTAAGAGAAATTCAAAATCGAATACTGGCAATCCTGTTCAGTAACTCGCAATACACAATTTCAACTATATAATGACTTGGCGAAACATTTTGTTAACATTTTCCTCAACTCCCATTTCTGCAGGGGCACCTCATCCTCAAAGCTTTGAGGAGGAGAACAGCTAAAAGAGAAGAATCTACACACACACACACACACACACAAAAAAAAAAAAATCTGATGTCTTTCTGGCACCGATACACCCAGCCATAAAGTTGATTTATATTATACCCAATGGAAATGAAGATAACCTCTTAACAGTAGAAAGAACTTGAAAAATTCCTTGGTGGATTCCGAAACTAATTTAATTTCTCTTTGCCAGTTTTTCTGTTCCTCGCCAGACGGAAAATTTCCAGTTATATAAAGAGTTATGATGCTTGCAACGCAAACGTAGAGCAAGATATTTTTTATATTTATTTTCGCTTATTTATTTACATTTTCTCCTCCTTTAAGGGTGGGAGAGTGGTAAAACAGACTTCAAAAGTAATTTTATGTTCTAAACAGTAACAGTAGTAGCAAAGATCAACTTTAGAAAGAAACCGTGAAATACTGCAAAGTCATGAAACAATTACGTTTCCGAGCTTTCTATTAAAGTATCTCATTCTTTATGTGCTTAATATTTCAAGAAAATATTAACATGGACTTATTTCAAGGAAATATTAACATGGACTTCCAGCAAAAAAAAAAAAAGTTTTATATTTACATAGTATTCAAGTCATGAACTCAATTATATATGTCAAACTACAAGGATATTCATTTTAAAAATCATATACAGCGATATAAATAGTATAAATGTTTTAAATAATCTCTTCAGGACTCAGTTAGAAACATGAAATAATTATATTCTAGACATTTCTTGTTTTAGTACCTACATTATATTTTACATTGTATTACAGCTTAATTTTCCTTAGGTATGCTCATACGAACAAATGCAATACATAATTTTTTATTTATAATAAATCTACATTATTGGTTCCTCAAACTTTCGTTATGAACGAAATGAAGTATCAAATGGTTTTAAATTATCTTAAATCAAAGTACAAACTAATATTTCTTCTATCAAGTTATATTTATTATGTAAAATATATTTGCTTTACCAGGGGCCGCGGTGGCTTAGTGGTAGAGCGTTCACCTCTGGTGCTTGGGGTCCCGGGTTCGATCCCAGCCCCCGCCAAGTGAACTTTGTGGTGGACAAACACCGTGTGCGTGGGTTTTCTCGGGGTTCTCCCGTTTCCTCCCACTTTCTTCATTCCACCATTTCATTCATTACTCATCATCACCGTCTCCTTTAGCCTAACCGGCATAACCGTGGGACGTAAAACTCAGAGATTTCATTTCATATTTGCTTTACCATCTGCATTGAATTAGCATTTACAAAGCTTACATGAACTTACTCCTTGACGCAATTTTGCAATTCACTGTGTCGCAATTATTAGGCAGATAAAATTATTTTGGAAAATTTCTCTTACACATTACTCATACTTACTGACAAACTCATAGAATCAGTATGGTAAAACATCTATGCGTATCTTTTAATTCTGTCAATTTGAAGCTAACATTCAAGTGATCTATTTTCATCTACTAAATGCCAAACATGATCGGCAGCACGGAAAAAAAAATTATAGATAAATTATTTTAACTAATAAATACCATCAGAATTTATCAAAGTCCTACTATATTATGGATTGTTCACAAAGAACTACACATTCCCACAAAAATCGCAGACAATGTTTCAAAAAATTAAACTAAAATCGTTCACAACAATCCTATTTTGTACAGAATGAAATTCGCCACAATTGAGCTAAATGCTCAACCGTATATCTTATAAATTATTCTTCTGTATTGATATCCGGAAACCGATAACTTATTTCCGTACAATAGAAGACACGTAACAGTAAAACTATCTGGCAATCTTACTATAGATATTCTGCCGTCCTAAGGGAAAAGACCTTAACTCCACATTTTTCGAAAATCGAGATATTGGTATGGGAATGTTCGTAGTACAATTCTGCATCTGTCTAAAGTGAAATTGACGTAGTTTGACCAATAGGTAGGGAGTAATGTCGTCATTAGTGTTTACCTTATGTTCATAACTGTAACTGAAAGTAAGCAAAAAGACCTTAAGTGGCAACTCTCAAGCAAAAATATTTAATTGTATTACCACACAAATTTGAGATCGTGAAAATATATTTAATAAAGTTTTACTGAAATACAACAAATTTGAACGTACAGCCTAAGCCAAAACGCGTTTTGCTTATTTCCTCGAAAGTATGTGAAATTGAGATAAGGTCTTTTCGCTTAGCAGGGCAGTATTCATATTTCGCCAGATGAGTGAGATGAATGTTAATATTACATCTATTTTATAATAAACCAGTAACATCAATAAATAAAACATAAATAACAAGGCAGTTGTAAATATTCATTATACGTAATAACTAGAACTGGGACAGAAAATTTACTATGAATGCTACAATAACATACTCCGTAATGTTATTCGCTATACAAATACGAGCAAAACATCAATCCTCACCATTTTTGTATATTTCCATTATCTACGAATATTCCATCCGCTTCACTTCAATTTATACGGAATAGGCAACTGTAAATGTTGGCTTCCAAAGTCAAACACTTCCTGGCTTCAAACATAAACTCAACAAACAAGTAACTAAGGTCGCTTATGTACACACACAAATGAAACACAGCTATACAAGAGGGAGTCTGAGGTTTATTGGAGCTACCTTTTGAATTAAACGAAATATTTGAACAACATTCTGCTAGTTTTCCTCAAATAACAAGAAAAAATTATACTTGTTCACGAAGTGACCAGCTTATTGCATACTCTGAAGAATGTGGTTCACTGTAATAACATCAAATAAACTTCATTAAAATTAATGTATGACACAACACTTTAAAATGTGTTTAAGAAAAACGAAAGGTTACAGCATACAGAAATACTTGTAGTTGTTAGACGCAAATCCTCCGCAAAATGAGTTAAATCCTTGAAACTAATCGAGAATACTGATCATAATGACCGTTTGAAGTTGTTGCACATTTAGTGTCACATTTCAGCTCTGTGGCTATATGAGATTTGGACTTAACATTAATAAAAATTAATGTTAATCCAGACGTGAACCATACATTAAATTTAATGAGCCTAGCATGGAATATAAGCAAACGTGTTAACATCAGGAATCGAACTCCCGCCGATCACATCAAGGATGGACGGTTAACCACTTCGGTATATGGGGAAACCAAAGGGGAATACTAAACAATTAAAATTAATGTTTTGTTCTTCTTCTTCAACGACAGTTCGATTGTTAAATTTCGATTCTTCAAACAATTTGCTCTTACACATTCTTAGATACGTCGTTTTAAAAACTGAATTCAATAAGTCTCTCTAAGAGTATTTTGAAATTTCTTTCCTTCTTACTAGATATGCACAAACGAACTAGCACAGAAGATCAAAATTGTAAGTGTGCAAACTACAAGTCGTCTTGGAAAAGCCCATAACGAAACCATCTTGCCTATGGTCTGACTTCTTAGCACTGCTTGATTTCACAGTACATTATTTCGGAGAAACAGTAATTGTACTCTGGGCACCAAAGTGAAGAACCTCTAACCTAGTAGGCATTTTCGAGGAAAAGTTGGCATACAGCATTTTCGCAAAGTTGAATGTCTACATAATACAAATCCATCGTATGCCACCGAGATTAGGTCTCCGTTGTTTTGTAATATTCACCAGAAAAAAGAAATGTAAGCACTAGGCAACCGAGATTGACAGGTACATTGCAGTTATATGAAGGTCGCTAAATGGAACGAAACTTAAATTCACTGCAACATTACTCGCACGAGTTTATTATTATTATTATTATTATTATTATTATTATTATTATTATTATTATTATTATTATTAACAATAAAGACAGGACATGATATAATTAGAAATGTAGACACTGCGAAAATCCAGGGAGGATTAGAGGGGCATGTCCCCTCCAATCTTGGACTGGGAGGGACTGTCCCTCCCAATAATCTGATTTGAATGATTTGAAATGTATTTTTTGGGGGGAGAAATGTGATGATTTGTGTCCGATTGCCACAAAGGAAAGTGAGATGAAATTTATGCCCCTCCCCCAAATAAGTTTCAAATCTGCCCGCTTTCCAATGTTGAAAATAACTCTGCTCTCCTGACCCTCCACATTGTTTTTCAACTTCATAAATATTTTCAACATCGCTTAAAAAATACATTATGGAGAACGATATTACCCGTCTGCCTCAATGTCGAAGACAGGTTTGCGCCGCTGAATGTAGATATGTATAAATTTAAAATGTTAGTAAAACGATTAAGAGGCAAACATATTTTAAGGATATATGTAAGAGTTTTCTATCATTCTTGAACAAGATGTTAGTGAAGGTTGTGTTTTGCGCCATCAAGAGATACTTCACAATAAATTTTCGGAGGACGACAACATTTTTAATGAAGATTTTCTATTTGAAGTGTTCTGTAGTTTACTATTCTGATTTTAAAATTAGAATCTTCGGTAAGCGTAAGCACGCACACCACATGGTTTTCAAACACAGAAAAATGGTTACATCAACACCACACATGGAGTTATGTCAACACCGAAATTGGTGTCGTAGTAGTAACACAGAAGTGGAGTCGAACAAACACCAAAAACGGTGTTAATCTGGTGGTGTGACCTTGAATTTTAACAACGAGTGTTGAATTAATGCCAAAACGATGTTACTTATACGGCTTTGACCTTGAATTATGACACAGATTGTGTGTTGAAATAGTAAGAAAATGATATTAAAGTAACACAATGTCTGTGTTATGTTGATATTTGATATGGTGCAATATTAACACAAAATAACATCAAGTTACTGAACTGATGTTATTTATTTTAAGATAATTTTTACTTTCTAGAACTCTCTCCTTACTTTAGATTTAAATCTCAATTACTACCAATATTCTTATTAACCCAAGAACTATGAGTACCATAGAGTTAATTTCTTCATGTACAGTCTTGTTCAAAAAAAAAAAAAAACCTTAAAGACACCATACGTTACACAAACTGGCATTTTTGTTGGATCAAAAGATCCAATATATTTCAATTTCAATAAAAAAAAAATGTAAGCCTTATATCTGGAGAACTACATATAGTGTAGCCAAACCCAAACTATCACTTAACTCAGTGTGATGTGTTTATTCCGTAGAAAATACGAAAACTCCATTTAGGGGTCGTTCAAAAATTTTGTGGCCCCTGATCAAAAAACTAATTATTGGCCAAGATCGTAACTTTTTGATCCATTTTTGGACCGTTTTCCTAAAATTCTTGTTGAAACATATCTTAAAAGAGCCAACGAGAAATCGGTTTTGGTTAATTCCCTTTATGGATATGAATATACGATATTTTAAAGAGAGAGGTTGGTCACTTTTTAACAAGAGACCGCAAATGCTTTCGCGGGAAGAATTTTAATCTATATATACTAGCGTATATTAACAGGATTAATATGCATTAATGTAAATAATAAAGTTTCAAATCCACAATTCCAATGAAGTGATTAATAAATTATTAAAAAATATCATGAAAATGTCGCAGAAGGTCAACTCCATTTACTAGAAACATATTTTCACGTTAGACTCAAATTTCCTTTCACGACCTTTCCTGAATAAAATATCCTGAATCAAAATCTACAGATTATGAACAAAGTCTTCAGAATTAAAGTTTTATTTTGTATTTCTTAACTTCTCCTTTCGGAGAGCGTTCCGCATTCTGAGAAATACAAAGTTTGAAAGTGTATATATTGGAAAAAGGAAGAGAAAAATCTGGTCAAGAAATGCTACAGTACAATATTTGCAGACAGAAACTTCGAATCGAGAAAAAATGTACATAGATCCTTCTTAGAAGAACAGAAGTGCTAGACTCAACAAAGAAAATAGAAACCGCCTTCATCGAAAAGATAGGGGTTAAATCGATTCCTGCACCAAGTTCACTCAGCATAGTCCACTTGTCAGCAAAGATCTGCTTCATTGTAAGATCCCTCCAGATGAGGCGGAGAGTCTTTGAGAAAACGAAACTAAAGTATCCGTACCTTCTCTAAATTTCTTTTAGCCAAATCTTCTCTTAGATAACGACCGACTTTCAATCACATCGGATTACTTCCTCTTCTTTTCTTCTATCATTATCTTCTTCAACAGAACCTGATTAACCCAATAAAAAGAGAAACAAGATGGAATAGATTCGTTCTGAGATTTCCTCAAACAAGACAGATAGCACTTCCAGTTTATAAATACGAATATTTCTTTTTATTCGTCACAACTATGTTCCTAAAAACGTTTTGTTGTGTTAGTTCTACATAAAATATACGCTCATAAAACACATTGATGTCAAAACGTATTATCGTAGAATGGTATACTTCAGTGATCGCCAAACCATCAATCGCGAGCTACTAGTAGCTCGCAAGAACATTTTTGATAGATCGCGTTAACGCTCCAATTGACTAACCTTGATTCCTTCACTGAGCTGACGAGAGATCGCTGCCACGCAACTGTCATTGTCAGCCTCATCTCACAGTTGATTGTATATCCGCGGGTTGTGCACGTTGTGTTTTTCTTGTGTATATTAGACATTTGCTAACCTGGATAGTTGGATTCCATATTTACTAGAAATGTAAGTTCATAGGCAGGTAAGATTTTTAAACAAAAGTTGGAAGTTCTTTTGGTTGGTAGCTCACAGTAGGATTTAAAAACTATATGGTAACTTCGATGCTTCATAAGTTTGGCGACCACTGGTATTCTTTGTACCTGACCAAATACAGTAAAAGTCCTGTCTTCCCGGTGACTAAAATCTGAACGCATTACCATGATTCTGAATCCAATTAGCTGTACATTTATGTCTCATATACCTTGATGTTTAACTGAGCCGCTAAACTCTAACATAGAAAACAACAAGTATCGTAAGACAATTGGGGAACTACTTAAATTATGAAATAGCGAAATCAGCTCTAGAAAAAAATAGGCATAACGGAGATGCGAGCTAATGTCTTGCCGGCTACACGCAACCTCTCCTGTTACTGTTTTTCATGGACTCAATGCTATCATTTCAAGTAAACCTCTAAATACTTGGACGTATCGAATGAACCCAATACACTTAAGACAACACTATTCAGCTTTTTAACTCTTTCTAACTTCAGCTATATGACCTGTACACACCATAAACGTGTATGCACATATGTAAGCCATCGACCGTTTATTTTCACAGAGTTCCTGCATAACACAACCTTACCTTCTAAGCAATATAGTAAAATGGAATATTACCACGATAATTAATAGTGTACCAGCGTAAATGAATAATTTTGCATACAGAAATGAAAACCACAAAAATTACCAGTAAAATTATCATATTTCAATATAGATAGGGTTAACAGCGTATGCCACAAGGTAACGTTAACTCACGCTACTGTGAGAATGCCACAGCTGAATAACAACTACTAAACGTAGGAGTAATTGAAACCTCATTGCATAAAACCATTAATTATTGTAAATTCAGTATATTCTATTTTTTTTAAGAAAAAAAAATATACTAAATATATACTTGAGTTCGTACTGTGCATGCTACAGTATAGCCGAATAGTCAATGAACTTCTTTAAATGCAACCTAAGGTTGATAGTAAGGACTGAAATAAAATTGGATTATGTAAATTACACGAATGTTCTGGTAGTTCTCACTTTTACTCTGTAAGATATAAAAAGAATAGAAATATTTTATATAGTAGTTAAAAGGCCTGTTCTTTGCACGGGAAGAATAGGTTTGTGAAAAAAGTCAATATTGGAAGTATTTTCACGTATTTTCACTCAACATGCCAATTTGTGCTGAATTTGGACTTAAAAGGCATTGAGAGACTGAGAGTGTCCCTATTCATATCAGCGACCCATAAAACTATGGACTGGACATTAATATCGGCCATTTTCTATTACTGTTAAATGTTACTCCCTTCCCCTTATCCCTTTTTACCTCGTATCAATGTGGGCTGAACTTGACTTAAATGGCATCGGTAGTGCCCTACTCATCTCAGTGAACCCCGAAACTATGGATTCGACACTAATATCGGTCATTTCCAATTAATTTTACAAGTCGCCCTACCGACTTCCATACCGATGAAGAGTGAACGGCAGCGGGAGTTCCACGATTCATCTCAACGACCTCGAAAACTATCGACTGAACTGTCTTCCTGTTTCACCTACTAGCCTCCAAGCAATATATATATATAGATTTCTACGTTATTAAGAGTGTAGGCGAGGAAGCGTTTTGCCGGTATATATACTATCTACCAAAATGTCACCGGTCAGTCTGCTAGGACATCGTCGTAAGGAATCCAGAGCAACCTGCACGACGCCAGTTATCTGTTTCGCTGCAGAAGGCATTAACCGTGCGTCAGACAAGGAGTCAGTTTGACTGAGAATGGTGCACAGACAAGAACTTAGTGAACACGGACGACCCAAGAAATTCACGAACAGGGACCGGAGAGTGCTGAAACGAGTGGTGTCCAGCAATCGCCGTCAAACTGTATCTGCCAACCAGCACAAGTTGCACACTGCATCGGGCACATCACTTCCACTGAACACTAGCAGGACAGAAATGCATGCACTTGGTTTCCATAATAGAGAGCTGCCACAAGCCACACATCAGTCCAACGAACAAGTCCAAGAGCTTGGCATGGTGTAAGGCTTATCGAAATTGGACCCTAGACCAACGGAAACATGTGTTATGGAGTGATGAATGACGCAACACGTGTTTCATGTCAGGATTTAGGATTTATATTTCTGGGCTTTCGGCATCTAAGGCCATTTAGCCCGTCACGATTGGAGAAATGACGTCCCTCGGCGAACACGCAATCCGGGGAAAGGGAAGGAAGAAAGGATTGGGGAAGGAAGGCAGCGGCCTAGGACCTATAAGTTAGGTACCACCCCGGCATTTGTCTAGTGTGAATGAGGAAAACCCAAGAAAATCTCATTCAGGGTGGCTGGCCTGAAAAAGCGTGTTACACTTTTTCGACCGACTGACCCCACCGGGAATCGTCTACACTACGCGGGGCCACATGTTCCATGTCACATGGTCAGGTGTGGATGTGTCGACAACCTGGGGAACGCTTCTTAGCAGACTGCATTGTGCTAACAGTGAAATTTGGTGGTGGTGATGTAATGATGTGGGGTGCATTTTGTTGGTTCGGCCTAGGCAATTTCAAAAATAGTTTCTTGAAATTGGTTACAATCTGAATTAAATAGGAATCAATACTGAAACCGGAAATTGTACTAGTTTTTACTGCCTCCAGTTCCAGTAAAAAAGCTGAAAAAAATTTTAAAAATATCATTGGGATCCTGAAACCATAAAACAAAAATTTATCCCCTTTTACCTTTCTCGATCAATGGAAATCAACATTGAAAATAGTAGTAGCTGATTTCTACCACTTTTGATGTCAATGGAAGAATAAAGTCGGAGATGGAATCTATTCTTGTGATATTAAATTCATATATTTATATATATATATATAAAGTTCCTTTTCGCATGTATGACCTTTTTTTCACTACCACAGTCAGTATTTAAACCAGAAATCGGGAGATACGCTGAAACCGGAATTTCAACCACTTCCAATTTGAGTCAAGTGATAAAAATTAGGATGATACTTATTCCAAATCCATATCAAAAACCATTTTTCGCTGTATCTTATAATTCTTGCTATGGAGGTCAGTAGTGAAACCAGAGGCACTTTAGGTCTTAGAGAGAGATAATGGTGAGCATGAAATCTATAGGGATGCTGAATATATTCCCCTATTTTTCTCTATAATTATAAATGCTCAAACCGAAAATCGTTGATCTTTATCACTAGGAGATCAAACCTATTTTTCAGAAGCTGAAATGATTTAAAACGTTTTTCGCTATCTTTTGCCGTTTTTGCTCTGATATTTTTCGAAAAGATGAGTGGACATCATGGTTTGTAAGATCTCCAATATTTATGCTTTGCATCATTTGGAACTCGACTTTTGGCGACTAAACATATGCAGAGGTATCCGTAAATCCGCATTATATAAATACATGTGTTCTTACATTGCTTATATATCTCAACTACCAACGTAGATTTTTCCTCTTAAGTTCTTAAATTTTGCAATAAATTATAACACAAGTTAAATACTGCAGATTCTTTTTAGTTTGCTCTTCTTACATACCTCGAGATCTCATACATTCTTTTACTTTCTCCTCGACAAGAACTCGAATGTATCCACGGAATTTTAAAGTTCTTCAATTTAATTCTTTAGTTTTTCTTTGCCTTTGTACAAGAAACAAAAGAATCAGAGAAAATTAATGTTCAGAGAAACGACGTAAAAGAATACAAAATAAACACTTAAAAGAATAAAAAAAATCTGCAAACCTAACCCACACAACTTCAACAAAATTTTATATATATATATATATATATATATATATATATATATATATATATATATATATATATATAGCCACATGCGTTTTAATATTAAAGCTAAATCTTCTATGGTTCTATGGGTATCAAGCACGGCGGTCAAACCACGAGAAAAAAGGACAGGCAAACAGCAAGAATTTCACATTTACTCTTTCATTCAGATAAGAAAAAGCGGAATGCAAGACATCCAACCTCTACTGCCGCATTGCTCCCTTATCTAAACGAAGATTCACGTCCATGTTGCCACTTTCTGTACTGTAGGAAAAACAGAGAAATACGCAATGTTGCCAACTACAGTTATGGGTAGTTTCATTTCTTTCTCACACACTGTTCTCACAGTAGTTTGTGCAGACACACTTTTAAATTCAGTGCGGAAGAAGTGATCTCTCGCAAGAAGTTTTATCGGTAAGAACATCAAAACACTATTTCTGATCTTACTTACAATCAAAAGGAAAGCTAGTTATATCACAAATAAACTTTATTTTGAGACTATTAACGGTAAATAAATGAAATCTGGTTATATATACTATTATGTAAAACAGTAAAAGTGATTCCTTCATCAATATCCAAGCTACACTACAACAGGTTGAAATTTGGAAAGAAAACTCCTTTTGTCACAGAAGCAAGTGATTTTCTAAAATGCATACCCTGAGTTAAAAAGAAAGCGAGTATTCCAGGATAACCTGAAATTACGAGAAACTCGATACATAAACTACTCACTACAGATAACTGAACGCATCTTACCCCGATTCCAAAAGTTCCGCTCTGAAAGGGGTTAGGAAGGGCAATTTCTATAACATTGGATTGATAAGTGATAGTTTTGCGGAAGTTAGTATCATTATTTTTGTTATAAAATGACATTTATTGGCGTTCGTCGTTCAGAAGATATTTTGTTTCATGTTCATTCTGTGATTGGTTTATGAAAGTTTGCTTAGTTACAAACAATATGATTGCCTTTATGTATTACCTAGTTGGCTGCTGTGCCAAAACAAATGAAGATAATTTAGTAAACCCTTAATTCCTGAAGTAATTTCTCGTACCAATTAATCATAGTGTGCATCCGTTCTCATCAGTGACCACGGGGATTTCGCTGGCAACGCAAACAATATTCCTGACAAAAAGTATGTGTATTGATCTCAGTTATGAAATATATATATATATATATATATATATATATATATATATATATATATATATATATATATATATATATATATATATATATATATATATATATATGGACTGCTTTGGCAGATGATGATAACTACGAAAGTTTCTGATCTAAATTTTGCTCAGCTTATAGATGTATTAATAAAACAATATGGAAAAGCTGCAAATTATGTTGTCAAACTATTAACTTCCATTCATTGAGATAAGCAAGGGGTCAACTAGTACAAGATTATTTACTTACTCCGAGAATAAATGTCCTTTGCATATGGAATAGAGGATGCATTTTGCATTAGTTGGTGTTCGGCAAGTAGCGAGACGACGAAAAAAGAAAACTTAGCAGAGTCACCGTTTAACTTTAGCTAGGATAGCGCTACAAATTGCACTTTTCAAACTTGAAGTTCGGATATTTTATCACGATAAATACAAGGGAAAAATCCGCAAAAAAAAAAAAAAAAAAAAAAATCTATTCATATTTCTTTTCTGTGTGTCTGCGGGACAAAATATTGAATCTGTTTAATGCATTTTTATCGAGTGGGATTTTCATTACGAAACGGTCTTCGCAAAATTAGCGTGCCGCAATGCAAATGATGCAATAAGTAATAATACCTGCAATGTTAATTAACACAAACTAAAACGAAAATTTTATCCAATTATATTAGGTAGTTTAAAATGTATTGAGCCTTTTGACACAAGATGGCGACAGTGTTCCAAATTTCACGATAAGTGAGTCGCAGAAAGTCAGGCCTAACGTCATCTGAGAGCTCAAGCTAGCAGATGCACAGAAAATATTATAATTATTATAATCGAACGTAAGACATTGCGCCGTGAAGATGAGTGAATTTCCCGCAAAATCGTGCTAATTTTAAAATTTTATTTTGATAAAGGAGCAAATGCCGCGCAACTCGGAAGAAATGTGGATGTTCATGGATAAGATTCGTTATCAAAATCAAGAACCAAAAGATGGTTCAGTCGCTTTCGTTCTGGATATGTTGATGTCCAAGATGATCCTCGCAGTCGGCGACTATTTACATCAAAAATGGATGAGATTCTGGCAAAAGTCGAACAAAACTAGCATGTAAGCAATCAAGACATTGACAAGGAGCTAGACATCTATCATCAGTCTGATCCTGGAGGAACTGGAGGAAGGAGGAAGGAGTTGCTATCTGGAGGAAGGAGGGAGGTTAAACTATCTGGAGGAAGGAGTCTACTAAAAAATATGTCGATGTTTGGCTGTTACGACCTTACTCAAAAACATGCTATTTCTGAAACGCCTGATCACGAGTGAAGGGAATTGGAACTTGAGACAACAATGTGGAAAATATTGTGGACCAAGCGAGCACGCGCTTTACATTCTGTGGCACAGCCCACCTTACACCCGAGGTTATGCTGTGCGTTTTGTGGGAATGGAAGGGCATCGTGCATCACGAGCTGCTGCTTCAGGCAAACGATAGGCTCGTTCGGACTTATACTGTCGAAACTTAGCGCCAGCCTACCTAACGATTGAAAAGAAACGGGAGAGATTGGTCAAAAGAAAGGGTGTGGTATACCAAGCTGACAAAGCAAGTCTAACTACAAGCCAGAAATTGAGATAATTTCGCTGGGAGATTTTAATTCATACGCGTATAGTCCAGACAGGAGCCGTCAAACTATAATTTGTTTCAATGCTCGGGTGCTTGTTGCTCAATATTTAATTTCTTTCTTTTCTTTTTCTAATGAGCATGTTGGTAGCATCACAGTCTTAGAAAATATGTGTAGACTATTTGTTCTCAAATCCATATCACAAAAATAATTATAACTTGAGCCATAAGATAGTGCTCTTACGATTAAAACTACTTTGCTGTCTTATGCAAGGGTATAACTTTAGTTTTACAACCAACATTGTTATCAGTTGGGCTTATGTATATATATATATATATATATATATATATATATATATATATATATATATATCTGGCTTTGATAACCGCCTGGATTCGGTTTGGAAGCGAGTCCACAAGGTTTTGCAGGTATGTCACATCCAGTTGAAGCCACTCGTTCAGGATTTGATCGCGCAAATCCGCCAAACTGCGTGGATGCCGATTTCGGCGTTTTACCTGCTGTTCCAACATGTTCCACAGATTCTCGATGGGGTTTAAGTCTGGTGACTTTGCAGGCCAATCTAGATGGAAGAGGGTTCGGGAGTGTTCATCATACAACGCACAAATTGTTCCAGCCCTATGAACTTTGCTGTTGTTGTCTTGAAAAATTGGAGTCTCCACAGCATACTCATCATGAAGATGTTGACTGAAAGGCAACACTTGCTCATCCAGAATGTTCAAATACACATGCTGGTTCATTGTAGTGGTGACCTCAGTAAGTGGACCCAATTCATGATAAGAAAAACACCTACAAAACATCACAGACCCACCTCCGGCTTGAACATGCCCTTGCACACATTCAGGATGAAAGGCTTCATGTGGCCTTCGGTGCACTCAACGACGTGCGTCATTGGAATATAAGCAAAAACGTGATTCGTCAGACCACATTACCTTCCACCAGTCAGGTACTGTCCACTTTTGGTGATTTCTGTCCCATTGAAGACGGGCAGCTTTATGTGCCTATGTGAGCAATGGCCCCTTGCGAGGTGCCCGACTTCAAATGCTCAATGTATGCAGTTCCCGTCGTAATGTTCTTTCGCTAACAGGTTGGGATGGACCTGCATTCACTGTCTGCAGCAATTCCTGTCGGGTTTGGAACCGATTTTCATTTACAAGCCGCGAAACGCGTCTCCGGTCCCTTTCATACATTATCTTCTTCCGACCACAATTCTGACGCCGTGTTTCGTGGCCACGTGGATGACACCACTGCTTGTACACGCGTTGAACAGTTCGCTGCGAAACACCAACAAATCCAGCAATTTCCTCACCGTATGGCCATGGGCACGGCCAAACACGATTGCCCCTTTTTGCCTCTTTGTTACATCGTTACTTTTACCCATTTTGACGGACACTGTCTACTTGCAACACACTTGTCTCACTGACTGAAGCTGCCTTATGGTTCCGTAGAGGCAGTGCGCGCACAGTTGTGCACGTGACTCGACTGCTGTGCCATCTGTACAGGCTTTACGATTCATCTCTCCTTCTGCACAAGGGTGACTAATTTTTTGTCCAGTGAGTGTATATAAATGCACGATTCACTTCGTCTTCTACGAGTGTTCTTTAAAAATAAGAATAAAGCCAAATGACGGCTACACGATTAACATATATATTTCTAACGCTGAGGACTCGGGTTCGATTCCCGTTGGGAGTTCCTGTGGTTCGGATCGCATGCTAAGCTGTACGTCTGCGTCCTATACAGCCTCGCTTCTGAAAAGGACGCTAAACAATTCAATCACAAAAGAAGAAGCTGTCAAATGAAATTCAATACTGTTCCTCTGAATCTTCTCCAAAGTACTTCTCTGCAGCTCAAGAAACTAAAAGCGATGTAATTTGTTTAATTAACGGAAACTTACAGAATAATATAATACTGAAACTTACTGTGCTGTGGCTCAGTAGTAGAGTGCTCATTTCTGGCGCGGGGCTACCTGGTTTGATCTCAGTTCCAGCCAGCCATGTAAGGTTTGTGGTACACTAACACCGTGTGTGTGGGTTTCTTCAGGATTTTCTCATTTCATACCACTTTATATATTCCACAATCATCAATCATCTCATCATCAATATCTTCCTTAGTCTTGGTGCATATCGCGGGACGCTACACTAGGAAAAGAAACTTAAGAGCGAGGAAGAAAACAATCAATTATTCGCTTTAAAAATGCATGCAAACACTTCGAGTTTTAGTAAGATTTATTATCCGCCCTATCCCCTGATTTCGATGTGCAATCAGGATTTTCTTTCTTTATCGCCTTATACGGTAATGATTTACCAATATTTGCACACGCTTATTTAGTTGATTTTCAGGAAAATAATTTCTTTCTCGTACTATATTTCAACAGATTAGGGCTCTCCCATCTTTATTTATTTCACAAAAAAAAAAAAAAAAAATCACATTAATGTACTAGAGATATGATGTGGCCGTCAGGAAAACAATATTGTTTATTTTCAATTCCCTAAGAAATAAAAATATTTTCACGAATAGTTTGTTATTCCAAAAGAATTTACAATATGTTATACGAGCGCAACCAGGTCAACGTTAAGCATAATATGATCAATCATGGAAACAACATATGCAAAGTGCAAAGTTAAATCGTATAATTCCTAAAGTAAATGAAATTAGAATAAATCTTTGAAACAATTTACACAAATATCTTGTAAACAAACGAACTATAATTACTGAACTCAAATACATACATTGTAACTACATTTTCTTTCGGAAAATGTTAATTTGGACAGCATCACATTAGTTTGGCTTCCGCAGATAAATCACACAACGCAATTTAATATAATACTGAACCTTCCCGTTTATGTATCTTAACGCAAAGTAAAATAATAATAAGTTTTCAGAAAAGAGCACTACTTCACATACTGCCAATATTTCATTATTATTTTCCGACTAGAAGAAAATAATATACACAAAGTGACTTATATAACACTAGCCAACAAAATTTTACTTTTTTTCTGTAACGTATGAGAACAGTTAACCTTTATGTTTTCGGGTGTGCTGATAACGAAATTGTTAATGAAAATGCAAGATTAGCTCTCGTTTTGAAGCTATAACAATTTTACATTATTGCCTATATAAGCTTATCCGTGTATTTACCTTGTTGTTATCTCTCGGAGGAAGGTCACTGAAGGCGCAACCGCTCTGCCTGGCGTTTCTAGTTTTCTTCTGGTGATTCCCCGATTAGTGTCCAACAAACATCAGCCAACATTGATGCATTCCACTTTCCCTGTTATCTCTTTCCATGTCCGAAATTTGCTGATGGAAGCGTTCCCCGTACTCGTCGCTTACAGCACCACAGTTGTTAGGAAAGAAGTGGGAATCTAAGAAATGTAACTTTAAGGACATGTTACACCCCAGTCTATCGTAGCAGTGCAAAAGATTTGCCACAAGATCCTTATAGTTTTCTGTCCTCTTATTTCCTAAAAAGTTTGTTGATACTTGAACAAAGGCATCCCAAGCTAACTTTTCATCACCTGTCAGGATGGTGTTGAAATGCTCATCTTTGTACAGTTTACGTATCTAAGGACCCACAAAACTCCCCTCGTTTATTTTCGCGTAACTAAGACGTGGAAATTTCTCGCGCAAATAGAGAAATACTTCTTCAGTTTTGTCCATGGACTTAACAAAGTTTTTCATTAGGCCCAGTTTTACATGAAGAGCAGGGAGAATTATGTTCTTGGATTCGATAAGTGCTTCGTGCATAACATTGTAAGGTCCTGGTTCAAATGATTGACGCTTAGGCCAATCTTTCTTTTTATAATGAAGTGCTTTGGCGCGGCTATCCCAGAGGCACAGGAAGCAACAAATTATTTGGTGTAGCCCTGTTGTAGCCCAAGTAATTTGCCTATGACTTTCAGATCCCCGGAAATCTGCTATTTAAACTTGTCATAGTTCAATCGCAATAACAATTGTTTCATGTTATCATATGTTTCTTTCATGTAAGGTGCATACCCAATCGGAATCGATGGTAGCACGTTGCCATTATGCAGGAGGACACATTTGAGACTTATTTTGGAGGAGTCGATGAACAACTTCCACTCATCACTTTTATAGTCAATGCCCATAGCTGCCATTAGTCCCTCTACATCACTACAAAATACCAAGTTCTTTTCACTTTCGAAAAATGGAAGGAATGACATGGCGGTTACAGAATGCAGTCACATTTACCGTCTTATCAACGCAATTCCACTGTTGTAGTCTTGACGCCAACAGTTCAGCTTTATCTTTCGGCAATTCCAGGTCTCTCACTAGGTCATTAAGTTCACACTGTGTTATTTCGTGATTCTCTGTACACTCATCGTTACACACAAAATCAGGATCTTTCGAAGAACTGGGTTTTGAAGGTGGTGGTGCAGCACTAGTTCCACTACCGCCCTCGTCACTCACAATCAGGTGGAACAGAAACAGGCAGTCTATCTCCGTGAGACACTGGTTGCATGGCCGACGGTATGTTAGGATATATCAAGGAAGACTTTTTCTTCTTGGAAATACCATGTGTTAGCGGAGTTGTCATACAAAAGTAACAATCATCCACATGGTTTGATGGTTCTCGCCACGTCATGGGTATAGCAAAGCCCATGGAAGATCTTTTACGGTTTAACCACGAATGAAGACTCGAGACACAAGGTATGCAAATACATAAGGAGCCCAGGGCTTGTCCTGGTCCCCGATTTCACATCCAAAGTACAGTCTGTACGCCTTCCTAATATATGATGTTATTGGCCTCCTTTGCGATTTCAATGTAGCCTGTCCGCAAATGTAACAAAAATAGTCAGCACTGTTTACGCATTTGCGAGGAATATTGAATCACAGGAATTACAATGACCACACGCACTAACTACACTTCAATAACACGTTCTTCCAGCACAAGAACACAACACAGCTTGTAACAGACAGAAACTACGTTTAAATGAAACATGATCCACTCCTCCCTTCCCTTCTCCTTTCCCTCCCCGTCGTTGCTACGAGCCCGGGCTAAAAATAGCGACAAAATACATACAGCTATTGTTGCCTACAGGAAACTTAATCACTTTGTCTGCAATCAGCGGGATTTGAAGCCTATATGGGAAGGGATGGACAATGAATGCTAACATAAAATATAATAAATACAATGATAAAATATAATAAATATAATTAAATGCGCCCCCTTTAACTTGGAAACGAGAGCTAATTCCAGTTTTTCATTGTCGTTTTCGTTATCAGCCTGGTCGATATAATTAACAAACATCTATTTCACTCCAGTTACATTTTCACTGTTGGCTAGTGTAATATATACTTTCAGTTTAATGTTCCGAGTCTGTATTTTGAAGCTTAATAGTGAAAGGTCTGAGACACAAAACAGAGTATCTATCGGTCACGGAAGTCACTAATGCGACGTCAGAAAACGGTCATGAAAGTCAAGAAAAGTCACGAAATTTAGTTTTTGGGTCACGATTTTTTTATTTGTACAAATACAACGTGATTCAAAATGATGTGAACGATAAGGAAACGTTCTATAAGTGACAATCCTCTATCAACAATGAAATCTCTATGGAAATGCTTTCAATATTATCCTCAAGTTTTGTTTGGAACGAGCGTAGTAGTTTAAAATTTATCCGCTAGGTGGCAGAGTGATTAGTTCCAAGATGGTTCGCTGTGGTGCAGAGAGAGCATTTTGCGTTTTGCAGTATCACGTTTGTCGGTCTATTATTATTATTCAATGCGAGTTCCGCACAAAATTTCATAAAGATATACCATCAAAGAACTCCATACGTAAGTGGTATGACAAATTCAATAACGGGATGCATTTGTAAATAAAAATCGCCGGTAGACCGTCTACTTCTGAGGCAGATGTCGAAAGGGTTCGAACCAGTTTTCAACGCAGCCCACAAAAGTCAACAAGGAGAGTTAGCAGAGAGCGATTTTCTTCTGTGGGGACATCTAAAAGACATTGTCTACAACCCCCCCCTTCCCCAAACAGTGTGAATGAACTGAAAGAGCGCATCACTGCTGCAGTGCAAACTGTTGATGCAAACATGTTGAAACGGGTCTGGGCGGAATTGGAATACCGAGGAGACGTATGTAGGGTAAAAAAAGGGGGCCCACATAGAACATTTGTGATGTACCATTTTCATTTTTTTAATCACAAAACTTGGAGAGTTTTAGCATTTAACTGTAAGATTTGAAGCTATTTGGATGATTTATAAAAAAAGTTATAAGGAGTTGTAATCGTTCTCATCATTTTGAATCACTCTGTATAAGTACGGACTGGAAAATTTTGTTCTACAAAACATCAAAATTCACCACCAAGGATGTCTATGTTCGGCTATAGACGTTACCAAATCGCTAGCAAAGCACGCTTTCATCGCATGCATGAAAATTCGGCATAATTCGCATTCAAAATTTCCTCTTGAGAATTTTAAAAAATTTCATGACTTCGTCAAAAAAAAAGTCGCGAAAAAGTCACGGAATTTCATTTTGGAATTTCAGAGGACATCCTGTAGAGGAACTAACACGTTGATTCGAGCATTCTAATATACCAATGGATATCCATTCAAAGCTTATCTCAGAACTCCATCGTGGCTGAGCGGGTAGATGAGCGTAGGAGACCCCGTGTTCGAATCCCGGCGGAAGCATGTGGTTCGGATCTCACGTTACGATGTAGGTCCATGTTTCGTATAACCTCGCTGCCGAAAGGTATGCTAAACTCAAAATCATATCACATCAAAGCTTATATTTACCCATACAAAACCACATAATCGAATTTCCTTTTCAAGTTTCAACAAGTAAGTATAATAATCCAGATTATGAATATTAAAGTAGCAAAGTAACTTCCTTCATTAAGTATCTCCTACTGAAGAATCTCGAGCCAAAATATATTCACAACAACCCCATTATTACATTAAAGGACACGGCATCATCGAATGATAACAATGTCAATAAATAAATTACGAATTTCTAACGTGAACAGTTCGAGCTGGAAGATGATCCCAGGAAAGGTCGCGCAATTTCTTTGACCATCCTCGACATGATGCGATTGACGAATAATTAGATATCGCCGGTTGTCGTGTTGTGGAAAAATATGGAACGGACTTTGGATACAAACAGTTGCGGAAGGTTATTCATGAGAATTTAAAAGAAGAAATTAGAACTCAGAAAAACATCAATGAGTGGAAAGGTGAGAGGTGACTTCAGTCTATCAAGGAGGAATTTTTCGTATGGGTAAGAACATCATCACAGACCTCACCCAGAAGAGATCTCTGGTCTGAAATGTTGAACAATGTATTCTTTCCATGGTTTGAAACTTGTTTTTCTTTTTTCTTCTTTTTTCTCAGACAAGAGAGAACTTTCCAGTGAGAAGAATAAGCATATCAATATCCTACTCAACTACAACGACACTCAACCTAGCGTTTGCTTTACGAGACAATGGCTACTGAGACAATCAAAGCACGCTTTCATCGCATTCCTTGAATGTTTCCATTAGATTCGGATTGATAAGTATCCATGTTTGATTCTCAGAAGTGACTTGATACAAGATATATAAATTATGTCTTGATGTTGTTCGTCAGGAATTCAGGAATTTGACCTATGCAGTTGTTAGTAAAGAATTTGAATGTATACGTATATTAGAACATATTAGCCGAACACTAATTCAATGCCTGCTCTATTGTGATTTGATGCATGTAACAATTCTATTTGTGAACGCTAGTGCAGAATGTTTTAAGCAGTTCAGATAAGCACAATTACGAGAACTGTAAAATATTATTTGCTTTGTTTTCATTGGAATAATGTATAAGTTACAGAATATTTTTAACACGTATTAGTAAACTTTTACAATGTCTGAGGTTTGATTTCCATCTAGTGTCGGCACATTACAGCCGAAAAAGAGAACTTCGGGCGTTAAATCTTAAAAATTTCCCACCATTACTTCCCAGTACAGCCAAGTGTTATACATCGTGTGAAAGCTTATTTCTTGTTTGTGATTCCAAGGAGGTATAAATTGTATCAATCAACCAATTAGCGTGACTGCTATATTCGTATACTGCTATATCCTGCTACTTACTTCGAAGTTGTCAGAGTTCAGGGAGCCGCAGTGGCTCAGTGGTAGAGCGTTCACCTCTGGTGATGGTGTCCCGGGTTCGATCCCAGCCCCCGCCAAGTGAACTTTGTGGTGGACAAACACCGTGTGAGTGGGTTTCCTCGGGGCTCTCCCGTTTCCTCTTACTTTCTTCATTCCACCTTTTCATTCATTACTCATCATCACCGTCTCCTTTAGCCTAACTGGCACAATCGTGGGACGTAAAACTTAAAGATTTCATTTCATTTTTTTTTCGTCAGAGTTCAGCCAGTTTCCAAAATGACGGCTTGACCATAACTTTTATTAATTAAATTTATATACCGGTAATTTGATTCAGAAAGCTACAGGGTGTCCAATATACAATGCAACCCGCAGTTTGGGATAGTAGAATATTTAAACCTGCAGCGATACACAAATGATGGTTATACCAAAATAAAGCTCTGTTCATGCATATATTTTTAAACTAGGAAGCAACGATTGAAGTACACTAAGAGCCACACAGTGTTGCCAGATGTAACCGAAAGTGTATATCATTTTTTTTTTTTTTTTTTGTTGCAAAACATGTAAATTGACTCATAACTCGTATGTATGGATCTTACGTTGTTAATTTTCAGTTTGTTTAGTTGGAGTAGCTTGGAAACTATGGAGCAGAAAATAGAATTTTTCATTTCCACCAATAACTAATCGGGTGAGGCCTCTGTAAGGAGGAACTGGAGAAATCGTAGTTTTCATAAATTAGCACACTGCATTGGTAACATTGCGGATGTTTCAGTGCATCAAAAGGTGTGTTAAGGATCTGTCTACATTATGCAATTTCTGAAAACAATGAAAAAAAAAAACTTTTAAATTACCATGATAAAACTTTTACTTACATGAGTCAATTTGCAAAAAACTTTCGGCTACATCTGGCAACACTGTGTGGTTTCTAGTGTACTTTAATCGTTGCTTCCAAATTTAAAAATATATGCATGAACAGGGATTTATTTTGGTATAACCATTATTTGTGTATCGCTTCAGGTTCAAAAGTTCTACTATCCCAAACTCCGGGTTGCATTGTATATTGGACACCCTGTATAAGAATATTCTTACACATTTGTTTGAACTATTTTTATTTAAACACTTAATTTTGAGCCTATAATGACGACTTCAGCTTTTTTCACTAACACAGCTGACAGCAACTTGACACTACAGTGCAGACTGGAACCTGTCTACACACGTGCTAACTTATAACCGCCTCTGATAGTCTGTTCTGTCGTATTTCAAAACTTTCCTAGTCCCCTTTGACAATCGCAAGCATCAAAAGATACTTTTGTTTCTCAAAACTATTGGTCTGTGTGAGTATATGAGTGCAATTTGTCCTAATTTGGATAAATTCATTACTTCTTTTAAACTACATAAATAAGAACTAACTGCATTTTGAAGCTATCAACAAAATAAAATTCGTAAATAGATGTTTGTATTTACCGGCGACTGTACGAACAATAGAAATGTCGTTATACAGGGTGTCTCGAAAGTCCCCGACATAGGGTAACTCATTATTCGAGTTACAACAAAATGTAAGAGGAAAAACCATCTCCAAATATGTTGTTTTAAATCTAAAGTGACGATTTTTTTTTTAATCCGGCACCGAGTGCGTGCTGAGGTAATCCCTCACTTCTTGCTTTCGCCATGTCCTACTGGAGAATGGCTATAAGTACATGTATATCCTTTAATGTACTCCAAATTCACTATTTTTCCTGTCAGTCAACAACGTCTGCTTGTTGATGAACATTCGTTGTTTTAGTAAACAATGCATTGTTGGAAGCTTTGCAATTCAGTGAGATTTTATCTCATCTTCCGCCCTGTTACGTTACTATTTCTGGCATTGTTGAACACTACAAGTACGCTGACTGAAGGTAAATGTATTGATCTATGAGTGACCAAACTGCACAAAAAGTGTTATAATGGATGGATGAGATAGAAAGAGAGATGAACAAGAGGGAAGAAAATGCAAGTGAGATAATGGACAGTTGCACTGATAATGAAGGAGAGAATGTTGGACAAATTGACCAAAGTAGCGAAGGTGAGTTTTCAGGAATAGAATCAGAACCCGATGTTGTAAATTCTGAACAAGTAGTAAGAAATGACCTATATACACAGAAAAATCGTTACACCAAAACATATTGTGCACAGTCTTGTCGCAGTGTGCAAGGAGCCCGCACAACCTGTTCTCTGTTTCAGGTAACGAAGGCTTGAACAAAGGCAAAACAGTGAATAATAACTAGAACATTCCGAAAGGATTTTGCTTAGTTTGAATAAACCACTGGTTAGCGTTGTGTTTGTTTCTTGTGAATTGTTTTTGTTGCATAGTGATATCAATAAGCAAGGTAAAATACCCTGCATATGTGACTAAAGCATTCTAAAGTTGTAAAATGGAAAGGAATCTTTTTTGAATGGAAACGATTTTTTTTATTGTTGTTTGCAATCGTTAGCTAGACCGATTATCTCGACATTTCGTTTATGAAGTCAATCCATTAGCAGATAACGACGACTTTAACGGTATTTATTTATAGCTCATATGCCATGCATGTAAACGATTTTTTTTTTTTTAATGTTTGTTGCAATAGACAACTTGAATGACTACCTCGGCCGAGTTCGTCAATAGAGGTAATCCGTTAACATTTTAACGTGTAACGATGACTTACAATGTCTACCCACATCCTATGCAGGGGTGCCCACAAGGGGGGGCTATGACGCAAACTGCGTCATTGAAATATTTTGGGGGGGTTAAAAATCTATATAAATATGCTTGAGGGTGTGTAAAAATTAATCGAAAAGATTTTTTTTTTTCATGGAAGAACACCTACGGATAGACAATTGAGGGGGGTGCGTCATGGACATGAGCGGGGGGTGGGCACCACTGTCTTATGCATGCAAATAATTCGCACGATCATCTACTGCCTTTACCAGAGTTTATTATAATTTACAAGTTCACATTTTCCCATTTCTTAGGAATGAGGAGAAGAAAAATCTTTCATATCTCGTTAAGAAAGCAGATGCAGTTTAAATTCTGCCTATTACATAAAACTTTCTGTTTGGCTAGTATAGAGCAATGGCAAGACTAGAAATTGAGAATGAAAAACCTAGTAACTAAAGACGTAATAAACACTGACGAGTCACAAAATATTAAAACGTTTTTCTTATCACTTACAAGGCAACTGAACAATCTATAATTTTATTTCAGAAGAGATTTTATGGAAACATAATCCATCTGATATACAAATTTCTTTGGTGTTAGTTTTTAGTGTTCAGTTATTTGTATTGGTACAGGGAAGTTATAACGTGTTGTTAGAAACAAAAATGGTTCTGTTTTTCCTGTATTAATACTCAACACTTCCATTTTTAAATGACAGAGGCTTTTAATATATTTTCTCGTATGTCATGAAACAAACTTCTGTTCCAGACAAACAGAGATTGAAAAATTTTTCATTTTCAGCAGAAATCATTCAGAAAGATCATAAATTTATGTTAGATGATTCGGTGTAACATTGTGTATAATAGAAAATAAATGCAAAACATGACTATAATGCAATAATTACTTTTTTCTTGCAGGTGTTCTAATAAATGAAGTTGCAAGGATGGGGAAAATGGAATACAGAGCAGTGATTCAATTCCTCTTCCTGCAAGGCAAAGCTCCAAAACAAATCCATCATGAAATCTTTGCGGTAATATGGTGCAGAATGTCCTTTGTGCAGATACTTCAAATGTTGTCGCATGAATATCAGGTATGAAGCACGATCTGGTAGATCGTCAACGGCATGAATGATGAGATGATCCAAAAAGTAGAAACCTTCATAAATCAAGATCGAAGAATATCTATCGGGAAAAAATATCCCAGGACGTTTACTTCAGGATAGACTCCATGAAAACAATCTTACATGATAACCTCCACATGTCAAAGGTATCGGCAAGGTGGGTCCAGTATCTATCATACACTTGTTTTTGTTTATGTTTCTCTCTCTCTCTCTCTCTCTCTCTCTCTCTCTCTCTCTCTCTCTCTCTCTAGACTAGTTACAACGGATGAGACGTGGATTTATAACTTTAATACGGAAATCAAAGAAAACTCAAAATAGTGGAAGTATTGTAACTCCCCATCTACTAAAAAGACAAAAGTCTAAATGTCCCCAAAGAATGTGATACTATTTGTTTTTTGGGGAGGGATGAACGTAGTGATATTTTCTTGGATTATTTACCTCAAGGCCGCATAATTACTGTGAAATGTTACGCAAAAATTCTGGCTAATTTCCGTGACAAATACTACAGGCCAGAAATGTTGCCCGAAAGTGTGTTCATCCTACATGACAACGTTTATCTATGCATCCCATTTTACTCTTCTCAAAATATCAGTGTGATATGATACTTTGTTGCACCCGCTATATTCCCCGGATGCTGCACCTTCGGACTCCTCTTTTTCCCTAGTATAAAAAGCTATTTGTGAAGCAACCACTTTCAAGATGATAATCACTTCATTTCCACGAAAGAGGTATGGCTCAATGTTCAATACACACGGTTTTACAAAAGATGGCATTCTCAGATGGTGGAGAAACTGTGATAACTTTGGACAGACTAACATGCCATTGAATGAAAAAATGAATTATATGGTTGAATGAATAGAGAAGTCTGCCCACGATTAAAAAAAAAGTATACTACCTCTGCTCCTCCAAAACGACATTTCAATCGCTCTTATGCCCTGATATATTGCTGGCTACACTGATGTCTGCACCTGATAATAGTACCAGTTGAGAACGATCCGTGGAACTATAAAAATAAAAGCGACAGCTTTCTGGGAGGAGTTCACTTTTGGACTATCCGCCGCCTATTAATATAACAACTCAGCAACAGAGAAACTCGAAGAAAATGGTTTAATCATCAGCAAAGCTGGTGTGGGTCTAATTATCCAGCAATGTGCCTAAACCATACCGTTTGATCATCCCAGAAAAGGTAGACAGAAGAGATGATAATTCGAGTGATCATGTTTTCGCCTATCCCTGTGAAATAACCGGATGCCTCAACAATGAATCACTGTCCGTTTGAACTCCTCACACAAACATTTGCTCCAAGTCATTTCCGTAGTTTGGAGAGTCTTGGAAAAGTTTCCAAAGAAGTATGGCGAGACATTCCCCTTCCCATTCTATGGAAGAGTTTACTTTAGTGAAAACTACGCCGCTGGATGATTGTTCAAGCCGGTGACCGTCACATCGAATCCAATAGATGGTGAAGAAAGAGGATTTAGTAGTCAGGTAAATGGTTCGAATTCGATTATATTTATAGTGGGCAACCTTCTATAGTATGAAAAAATTATATTGTAGTGCCCCACGTGATGTGTGTAAAAACTCTTCATGCCAGTGTTCACAAACACCACCACATGGTTTAACAAGAGGATTCCACACACCACATGGATCTACTATCACTTGCAGACGACGGGCTTCTGGCCCCTCCCACGGAGCAGACGTTGATCATGGAGAAGCAGCGTCACCGTCACCCAAGGACCTCCATAAATTGGCTGGATGACGGCAATTCTGTGCCAGTTTTCTGGTGTCCCTCCTACTGTATGCCATGGAACATTAGGAGTAACCTAACCCCACAGCCTTTAGTCTGTTTCGGGACTACGCCTATCCTATCTCCTGGCTTAGCCTGCTTTGGGGCTCTATTGGCCACTTAACCTTCCCTCTGCTTGCCACGGAGCATAGGGTCCCTAACTCCACTCTGCTTAGCCCGCTTCTCTGTAGAGATCGTGTCTGCGACCTTACGGTCAAAGACTACCTATAACTAACCTTGAAAGAGATTATTTGTACAGTATTTTGTAAAAATACTTTTTATAGTGGAAATTTATAATAAAAGCTGGTAGTGGGAGTCGACTCCGGACGCTCTTTTTATCATCGCTCTACCTATAACCTATATGGGACAAAGTTTAACAATATATACATATATTTCTGTTTATATTATTAACAATGAAATTTGAAAGTTACATCTTATGAAAATATTTTATTATTACTGAGGTATATATATATATATATATATATATATATATATATATATATATATATATATATATATATATATATATATATACAGACTGTCCCATAATTCGTGTGTAAACTTTAATTTCATAGTACTCAGAACTGGTAAAAGCTAGAACTGTGATATTTGCAGGCAATTTAGAGGAAGGTCAGAAGATTTGTCTGATAGCAAAACGAGATCGCGAGTGTTATCGTTTGCGGAGTTACAGGGTCAAAAGTCAAAATGCGATTTTTTCCTTATGGGATTTCAATGTTCAATAGTAGTCTCACATGTCATTTTTTTTTAATATCCATCTCCGGTAGCAAAAATTGGTATATCGACATAAATTCTGATCCGAAACAATGTGATAACGAGCAATGTGGGCAATCGTGACCCGGTGACCTCTAACAGGTCATCTGTGACCCTTGAGGAATAAGCTCCCTCTTCAACAGCTTATTGTACACAACTAATTCAGTTGAAGATAATGTTAAAAAAATATGCACAAAAGATCTATCGAACTTCCTTTCTAGCAAAACGAAGAGGTCAGCAATATCATCAGAGGTCAAAGGTCACGTAGTTAAAAATGTCATATTTGATGTGTTAACAAATAAGAAACTGTAACATTGGAAATAATGCTTTGAAGTGCCATAGAACACATGCATAAAGATCCTTCCAACGAGTGTGTATGGGCATAGGGAAAAGGTCATCATAAGAGGTCAAAGGTCACGCAGTTAAAATTTCATGTGTGATGTGTTAGCAACTATTAAACTATGACGTTTGAAAAATAATTTGAGCTACCATGGAACACATGCTTAAAGGTGCTTCGAATTGGTGTGTATGGCCATATAAAAAAGGTCAACAATGTCATAAAAGGTCACGCAGTTAAAATGTCATGTTTGAAGTGTTAACAAGTATGAAGCTGAGACGTTTTAAAATGATTTGAGCTACTACAAAACACATGCATAAAGGTCCTTCGAATTGGTGTGTATGGGAATAGGAAAAAGGTCAATAAGGTCATAAAAGTTCAAAGGTCACGCAGTTAAAATTTCATGTTTGATGTGTTAGCAACCATAAAACTGACATTTTAAATACGGATTTGAGCTTCCATAGAACACATGCAGAAAGGTCCTTCCTAGGGGGGTACATGACCGCAATGAAAAGGTCAATATTGCCATAAGGTGCAGAAGCCTAATTTGGTAAGTTAGATCCTTCAGCCAATGGCAGGTATGTTTCTGTAATGTTTAAAACAATGAATTAAACATAGTATGAGTCCTACCTTTTGTTAATTACTTAGCTTTGCAAAACTGCATTCGAATTTTTTTTCTTATTGAAACATATTAATAACTGTTTACTGCACATAAATATTTGAAATATTGTCTTACGTGTACAAGAAACACTGACGTCCTTGTAGACTGTAAATATTTTTAGTACTTTGCAATCTATTCCACGTGATCTCCGTGACGTGCTAAACTTAAGATCACTCTGTGTATAAGATTTTTTTCTGAAGATTTTTTCAAGTGTGTCTGGATTTATCTGTTCAACAGCACGCTGTATCGATCGTCGAAGTTCTTCAAGTGTTATTGAAGGAGTTTTATAAACTCGTTGCTTAAGAAAGACCCGTAGAAAGAAGTCGCATGGGGTTAGATCAGGACTTCTAGCTAGCCACTCAACATCAGAAACTATACTTACTAAACGGTTCCTAAACCTTCCTCTTAAAATTTGTTATGTTGCCCTAGTACGATGTGCTGGAGCACCATCCTGTTCAAACCACATATCATTGTGTGGACCAAGATTTAAGCGATCAAGTTCAGGGGAAAGAAATTCTCGCAACATATTTTGGTATGTAAGTTGATTACCGTTTCCTTCGAAGAAAAACGGCCCTATTACACCAGTTGCTGTTAGTCCCATCCACACCATAATACCCCTTTGATCTGCACAGCGTTCAATTCTTTCCGCCGGTGGACTGGGTCCCAAGAACCGTTCACGTGACGAAGACACCGTTCCATTAAAAAAAAAAAAAAAAAGCTTCATCTGACATAAGTTGAAATAAAAACATGGGATTTTTATTTAATTTGTCTATCAATCAGTTACAAAATAAAATTGTGGCATCGAAATCATCATCATGTAATTTATGTACAATCTTCATACTGTACGCCTTAACCTCAAGCACACGCAATATCCTACTCAGCGAACTTCTTTTAACGTTGGGTGCAACACTCCAGTGACGGATTGATTTTCTTGGTGAACTAAACACAGAACGAACCACTTTGCGTTTAGTATCCTCGGTAGAGACCCTTACAGGTGGTCCTGCCTTTCGTTGTCGCTGAGCAAGATGTTTCTTGCTAAAACAGTTATTCCGAAACTGTAAAGAAGAATTTGGGTATTGCTTATTTTCACACCCCACCGTGCAAACGCCTTTCTCCGCGTTTTTGTAACCTACTTCCTACTAAGAACTGTAGGGAAATCGGCACGTTGTTCCTTTGTTAGAGCATCCCGACTTACACAATTACATACACACACACACACACACTTCCAAACACGTAGGCCTATGAGTATAGGGAAAATAAGAATCACAACAGTTTTTATTTTCTTAAACACTCACAAGACACACAAGATTCACAAACTCATTTAATTTTAAGCTCAACTCCACACTCCACTGCCTCACTGTCTCTGTAAAAGCAGAATATCATTCTAGTAATACCAAACCACCCTTGTGAACAAAACAGACTGATTGTTTGACGTGAGTCCAAAACATAAACAGATCGTGTTTATGCTTCAGTCACGAAAGGGTATAAATAAACGATAAGAGTGCGTCTCTTCCTACATATGGGAAAGCAATTTATTTCCAGTGGAATTATTTTTATTTTCTTCTCAATTTCCTAGGTAAGCATCAAGGCAATATTAAGGCTGCCATATTTATTTTTCATGAGAATACGGGACATCTTTGTTCCCCCCTCAAACTTCACAACACAATGCATTCCTTCGAAACAGTTTATTTTCAATGCAATATCCTATTTAATATGGATACAAGGAAATAACGAACAATCTGTAGTACAGTCTGTTCTCAGGATTTTTTTTTTTTTTTTTGAGAATTGAGTAATTTGTATTTACATGTGATATTTTCATTGGAAAATGCTACCCAAATAATATGTTTTTCAGAATCTATTACACAAAAGAAAATCGTGCACCCACTATGCCCTAGAATGTCCTGCACACAATAGTGCGCATTCTATAATGACTTCCTAAAATTAAGTATTCTTGTTATTTAAAAGAGAAGATTTCCAAAAGCCCAAATAAATATTCTTAATTTTATATACCATACCAATTAATATAGTTCTCAAACATTGCCGTCTCATACTTGCCAATATACGAACTATAAACTTCTTATTTCGTGACCTTTGACCTTTTATGACATTGTTGACAATTTATTCTGCATGTATTCCATGGCCACCTTCTTGCATGTATTCTATGGCAGTCAAATCACTTTTCAAACGTCACACTTTCATATTTGCTAACGCGTAAACTATGATGTTTTAACTGCGTGACCTTTGACCTTTTTTGACATTGTTGACCGTTTTGCTATGCCCATACACACTAATTGAAAAGACCTTTATGCATGTGTTAGATGGTAGCTCAAATCATTTTTCAAACGTCACAGTTTCATAGTTGCTAATACATCAAACATTTTAACTGCGTGACCTTTGACCTTTTATGACATCGTTGACCTTTTTGCTATGCCCATACACACCAATTGGAAAGACCTTCATGCATGTGTGCCAGGGCAGTTCAAATCCTTATTTCCAAAATCACAGTTTCATACTTACTAATACATCAAACATGACATTTTAACTGCGTGACCTTTGACCTTTAAGGACATTCTTGATATTTTCCCTGTGCCAATACACATCCGTTAGAAGGACCTTTCTGTATGTATTCTATTGCACGTCAAATCATTATTCAAACGTCGCCGTTCCATATTTTCTAACACATCGAACGTGATATTTTAACTACGTGACCTTTGAACTTTTGTGACATTGTTGACCTTTTTCCTATCCCCATACACACCAATTGGAAGGACCTGTGTCCTGTGCAGCATGCATGTGTCCTGTGGCAGCTCAAATCATTCTTTCTAACGTCACAGTTTCATATTTGTTAACACATCAAATTGACATTTTAACTACGTGACCTTTGACCTCTGATGATATTGCTGACCCCTTTGTTTTGCTAAAAAGGATGTTCGATAGATCCTTTGTGCATATGTTTTTTTTTTTTTTTTTTACATTATCTTCAACTGAATTAGTTGTGTACAATAAGCTGTTGAAGAGGGAGCTCTTTCCTCAAGGGTCACAGATGTTGACCTGTTAGAGGTCACCGAGTCACGATTGCCCACATTTCTCGTTATCACATTGTTTCGGATCAGAATTTATGTCGATATACCAATTTTTGCTACCGGAGATGGATATTCAAAAAAATGACATGTGAGACTACTATTGAACATTGAAATCCCATAAGGAAAAAATCGCATTTTGACTTTTGACCCTGTAACTCCGCAAACGATAACACCCGCGATCTCGTTTTGCTATCAGACAAATCTTCTGACCTTCCTCTAAATTGCCTGCAAATATCACAGTTCTAGCTTTTACCAGTTCTGAGTACTATGAAATTAAAGTTTACACACGAATTATGGGACAGTCTGTATATATATATATATATATATATATATATATATATATTTGGTCTAGGAATTAATTCGTGCGGGTAGACAAGAGATGGCGCAACGAACGGAGTGTCCCACAGTTCCGTGTATCCACACATGTGTTGCAAACCCCTGTCATCGCGTATCGTTCGTAGTATAGGGCAGTGGATTAAAGCGTCAACAACACCAGTTTGTAGTTAAGTGAACATTGCGCAATTTGTGCCTGATAAAGTGTTTTTGCGGGGTGTCCTGCTGCATTACTTTAACATGCAGAAAAGTGCGACTGAAAGTCATCGTATTTTGGTGGAAGTGTATGGTGACCATGCTCTAGCTGAGCGAACGTGTCAGAAGTGGTTTGCACGGTTTAGAAGTGGTGATTTCGGCTTGGCAGACCAAGAGCGAGCTGGACAGCCAAAAAAATTTCAAGACGAAGAATTGACAGCATTGCTCGAGCAGGATTCGTGTCAAACGCAGAAACAACTTGCAGCAGCATTAGGCGTTGATCAAACAACAGTCTCCAAACGCTTGAAAGCCATGGGAATGATTCAAAAGATGTCACATTGGGTTCCACATGAATTGAAAGACAGAGACGTTGAAAGACGAAAAACCATTTGCGAATTGCTGCTTCAACGACAGAGCAGAAAGGGGTTTCTGCATCGAATTATTACGGGTGATGAGAAGTGGATCCATTACGAGAACCCTAAACGAAAAAAGGCCTGGGTGAAACCAGGTGAACCAGGTCCATCACAACCAAAACGAGATATTCACTGTGCAAAGGTTATGCTGTGCATATGGTGGGATATGAAAGGTGTGGTGTACTATGAGCTGCTGCAACCGGGTGAAACTATGAATGGAGAAAGTTATCGACGACAATTAATGCGTTTGAAGCAAGCTCTGGCCAGAACACGACCAGAATGGGAGAACAGACATGATAAACTTATTGTTCAACATGATAACGCTCGCCCACATGTCGCAAAACCGGTCAAAACCTATTTAGAAAATGTCGGATGGGAAGTTTTACCCCACCCGCCGTATTCACCAGACGTTGCTCCTTCGGACTACTACTTGTTCGATTGCATGAACAACGATTTGATTGGACAGCGGTTTACTTCTTCAGAAGATATCGAAACATGGGTCTCTGACTGGATCGCTTCCAAGGATGAGGACTTCTTTCGCCACGGAATCCGTACATTGCCTGACAGATGGGCGAAAGTGGTGGCTAGCGATGGACAATATTTTTCTTAAGGTATTTATGTATTTTGTGTTTGTACTACAGCTTCAATGTGTGCGTACCAACCGCACGAATTAATTCCTAGACCAAATATAATGTAAATAAATTTATATCATTTTTAATACATGGGATCTCTATTTCACTTGCGACAATTTTGGAATAACTACTTCGAAGAGGAGGGCGATGACAACTTTATTATTACGATTTATTTTTGAACAGCTGGACAGAAATGGATTACGCGTGGCTCAAAGGGACTTTTCCTTCGGATAATACAAATCTGTTAAACATTAGCTCGAATTTAATATGGGTGACACAGAAGCAGGGATTGCATATACTGATCGCTGCGACGACAGGTGCATTTGCTAAAATTAAAATAAAGATACTTTTTGTTAACTTTCAAATTAAAAAAAAAGACGGAAGCAGATTTTCCACGATATAACGAATTTACTTACATTGATCTATTTATACACATGATGAAAAGGAAAGCAAAATATTACAACTGTTGAATAGCATTAATCCAAGGGCGTTATTAGAAGGTCACGGAAAAACCATTTCCCATCTGATTTTGATAATTACATATATTTAAATCAGTTGTATAGTATTATGCGAATAAAAAAAAAACGTGAAGCTTTTATATGAGTGGAGCATCTTGCCCCCTCCACCCAATAAAATATGAGATGACACTGCTACAGTAATCATCATTGTCTATACTTTTGTTACATGATGAGAGATATGGTCCCGCAAGTCCGTCGTTCGATTCTTGTGGATGTCACATTTACTTTTTTCAAATCAATAAAAACAACAAATAAATGTAACACTATGTATATGAGATTTATGAAATGAAATGAAAGCTTTCAGTTTAACGTCTCACGTTTATGTCGTTTAGAATAAAGGAGACCATGATTAAAGAAGGCGAATGATGATAGCATTGGTGGAATAAGAAAGTGCGATGAAACGGGAGTACTCCGAGAAAACCCACGGACACGATGTTGTCCATCACAAAACTTACTTGGCCGGGTATCGTACTACGGACCCCATGAACCGAAGTAAGTGTTCTACCACTGAGCCACCGTGCTCCTCTATATGAGATTTATATAGCAAGACAAATCAAAATGAGTGTAGAGGTAGAGGGTTGAATACTGATAAAAAAATCTAATATGCAAATACTATTTCACCCCGTAGTCAAATCGAAGGTAAACTGTGTTATGACATACAACAGAACAAATAATTCAGTAGAGGGATGAGACATACATATACAGTATTTATTTCACGTTTCTCAACATTTTTTACTTGTTCCTTCTTTTAGTTTTTAACTGACTTTAAAATATCTTGAATGCATTATGTAGCAACGAAAGTGAGTGCTTCATTGTTTAAAATAAAAATCAAAAATGAACAAAAAATACATCACATTAGCATGGCACTAGTCAATTAGGCAACAGTCAGCCATTTATACAAAATGTATGTGGTTCCATGCATAATTCGCTGTCTCAGCTTCCTCAAGGAAAGGACATTCATTCATAAGCAAATTTCTATACTTGTAGATACAGTTAATGAATAATTTTTAACAGTTAAAAAAAAAAGTTCACAACACTCCGAAAGAGGGAGCGATTGAATAAAGACGCCACGACTTCGCTAGCGGTGGTTTGACGTACCATATATGCGGGAACGCCTCTTTAACCCGAACACCGCAGTAGTCCCTTGCCTACCATCCTTGATGAATGCAACCCGAAAAACCCAATCCACGAACGGGTTCCTCCTATGTGTGTGTCTCTCCTTATTCTAGATTCGAGACTCTTCTTCGTTGCCCGGAAAACTCCTCCAGAGATGTGAAGCCCCTTTTCTCCCTTCCGGGTGCCCGAAGGCCCTACTGCATTGCAGTAAATTGCCACGTCACTTCTCGAGAGGGAAAAGGCGAGTGAGTGGCTTGGATGAACCTGACCACCTGACCAGACACGCGAGAGAAGTTTGTATTCCTCTTCGCCATCCTTTTCTTTTTTTTCATCTCATTCTCTTTTCAGTCAGCTTCCTCTGTCTCTCTCTCTCTCTCTCTCTCTCCTTTTCTCACTGGACCGGATCCGGCACAAAGATGGGAAGCCAGTTTGGACAGGAGTCAATATAAAGGAGTCCCCACTTTCCTTCTGGAGCACAAAAACTCCCTGGAAAGGTTTATCATTCGATCTTCAACTCTAAAAGACCCCTGAGGGATGAATTCATTTCTTCACACACGTGCTTATAACTTTATCTCAACACTACAAGCTTTTAAAACATAAGAGGCTTTGAATGTAGAGGAAAACAAAGCATGTGAAAGAACTTTGTAACTGTTATTCACACGAACAACACTCACACAACAATTGTTTTAATAATATGATAAAGTATAACCTCTGAATAATGGATTATCTGTGAGTAAATTATACAAGCACTTTACAGAAAGGTTACAAATTTAAATTACTCATAGTTCATACGGTAATTCTATGCGGTACACCGTAAATACATAGAGATTTTAATGTACAGCTATATAGGCTAATATCGAAATACTGTACCCAGTATTCGAACCTGATAGGGAAATCTCTCTTTGCAAAGAAATAGGATTATCGCTAGAAAATAGGTAGTTTGTAAGCGAGCATTGCAAAATATACTGTATGTATGATACTAAAGGTTGACTTGATTGAACTGATTCTGAGTTTAGCGTCCCTTTCAGCAGCAACGCTATATGAGATGTAGACCTACAGTTTAACTTGGAATCCGAATCACATGAGCTCACGCCGGAAATCGAACCCGAGCCTCTCACGTCTAATGCAATTTACTTAAGGTTAAAAAAAGAGTGAATTTGTAAGAGGTGGGAGGAAGTTTCGTAAAACATTCTTGTTCATACGACTGCCTGACTGCCTATCTTTTTTTTTCCAATTAAGGCTTTAATGGATCCATAAGAAAACCTTGTATTGTGAACAGAAGAAAGAAGAGTTTCAAGCTCAGGTTGGAACTATTGTGTGTGGCGGATTAACAGCAATTAACTTACAGCAAAGACATTTTGTGGGGAAAAGACAAAATAAGATGCATGCGAAAATGTGACGATGATCACTTGACCGAACTTTACTTTCACATATATGCCGTTTTAAAGCTATTTTGACTCATTTTTCTAACTTTACATGTGTCTACAAACACTCATAAACTCTACAAAACGTTTACTTAGTCACATTTTCCCGTTTTCTAATTAAATTCAATATAGCTTTATCCTCGTGTTTCAACGTTTTCACATTGCTCTTATTTCCTAGCAGCTTACTCCATTTTTAGACACTAAATGAATGACTTAGAAAGTAAAATAATATGCAATAATAAGTGCAAATAAGATATCCAGAATAATAGAGCTCAGATGAAGAAAATATTTTAAAATAAAATATTCTAGACGGGAATATCGACATATATTTTTAAAAAAAGCTTATGAAAGCATATGCATGGAGTGTAACGTTGTATGGACGTGAGGCATGGACTCTACGAGAAGAAAACAGAAAAATGAAATGAAATTTCTAGTTAAACCACTCACGGTTATGCCCTTCAGGCCAAAGGAGACGGACGATTTATGAAAGCGAATGATTATGAAATAATTGCTGGAAATGGAATGTGGGAGAGAACCTCCGATATGACGTTGAACCATAAACTTTCGTTTCTGAGGATCGAACTAGGATCCTAACGCAACACAGGTGAGCCGCTCTACCACGGAACTATCATGCTCTCAAAGAAAAAAAAAAATGGAATAGTTTGAAATATTGCTATAGATTGATGGTGATTGGATTGGTTTTGGGTTTAGTGTTCCGTTCAGTAGTGAGGCTATATGAGACGCAGACCTACAGCTGAACGTGGGGTCCGAACCACATGAGGCCCCGCTCGGAACCAAATCCGGGTCTCCCACACCAAAGGTCACATAGCCACGAAGGAGCTAGGTGAATGCTGAAAATGAGATGGATGAATAAGGTAACAAAGGAAAGTGAATTAGAAATATTAAAATATAGGAGTACATAGAAGATTATTTCGGAAAGAAATAAAATAATTAGACACACTACGAGATATGGATTAATGACGTTAATTGGCTATCGCTATAAAGAGAAAGACGCAAGTAAAGACAGTAAGACCGCGATTAAAACATAAAACCAAATACTGCAGGTGTAGGCAAGAACAACTACAAGGAAATGAAAAGTGTAATTCAGAATACGGAGAGAATGGGAACTTGCGTTAAACCAATCGAGGGATTACTAACCAAAGAAGAAAAATTGAACAAGAAAGATTACGATTACGGTATAAGTACAATCTACAGTAATCTATCCCGATTACTGGCATGTTTTCGTTTCTTTGCTTTCTTCTTCCTTCTACATTTTTTTTTTCTGTTTTAAGCTAGAGGATCTGGGGAAAGATTTGATACCATGCTATGAAGTTCCCTCCATTTCAGATTTTAGAATTCCTCAATCAGCATTTCCCTTTAAACAATAACCTCATTTTTACTCGTGGAAATGAAAAAAACTAGTTTTCTTTTTTTTTTTTTAAAAAAAAAAAAAGGATATCACCATTTTCAAGGAAAAAGCTGGAAGCCAACGAGCAAGTACTGAGCGCGAAGCAATAAAAGGAAGAGTAATAGCTACCTTTATGCAACTCGAACTGTCAAGGCATGCAGTAGCTTTTTTCGAAAAACGAGTGGCTTGTTGAGAAAAGCCCTTTCTAACTACGTTTAACTTTTTCCTTTTCTCTCTTTTACCCGGCTTTTCTTCCGTTATCCAGAAACTTATCCAACTAATTTAAGTCAAAAGTTTCGCAGGCGTTAGTCCGCTTAGGTCAAGAAAGGTTACACGTTCCCTTTTCCGCAAGGATAGAGGACGCTTCACCCTGGAAAGATGTTCACCCTGAAAAAAATTTAATTCTGCAACTCTGGGAAAAGTTTCTATTAGACGAAAACTCTGTTAACAACATAAAAATGACAAACAATGTTCATTATTTTTTCTCTTTGACCCTTCCGACCCATGACACGAAGATAGTCAATATTATCTTGAAAATATTTCCCTTCGCTACCAGTTGTGAAGTTTTCCTCTGCAATAACACATTAGACATTCTCTTGGGCTTACAACGAATATAACAGTCAGTGTTCTTGATAGAAAAAACGAAGTATCGAGATAAGTACTGGAAGAATAAAAAATCCATATTACTTTAAAGAAATATTCCTTCAACAGTTGAAACTGACAAGACCTCCAATTGAAGTTGCAATAAGAACATATGTATAAATCTCTACATGCATCAAAATTAATCCTACTTGAAATTAACATAAACAAAAAAGAGGAACGATTTGACACTTACCACATAATATTTCACTTACAACGGACATCTTTATATCTAAGTTATCTTGCAAATACAACTGACATTGAAAGAGTAAGATTTTTGTTAATTCAAGAGTTTCATAGTGTAAATAGTTTTGTACTTCCAAACTATCCTATTCTTAAGTATGAGACGTCTTATAGAATGGTTCCACCTGTCCAAATAAATCAGTTCAAAAATTTACATATACTACGAAAGGGTTCTTTGACAAGGATTCAGTCCTCAAGAATAGGTACCACGAAATGAAATTTTGAGAAGACAACAAACAGAAGAACTGTAAGTAAATGCAGAACTGACGATGAGTATGAATGTTCGTAGTACTTTATTGCAGAGTACTGTAGGTTCACAAAGCACAATTAAACAAAAGAAACTTAGTAGGCAAACTAAAATCAACGATTCTGCGTCTCTGAATTCGTAAACGCGGTAAACTGACCTACTCTGACAATGTTGTGGAAGAGCCCATACCGCTTGTCACTGGGCGATTGAATAGGAAACTACCGCGTCATTGGATAACGTTTTCACCCCAGTATAATAACGTAAGTGTTATCAGTAGCCATGCTGGTATTTGGGTTTATCTAGCAAGAAAAATACCTTAAACATGTATAAAAATATTTAAAAAAAAAAAAAATACTGTAAGTTAAAAATCGATAATGAAAATTCCTGTCGGTCGAGCAAGAGCTAAACAGGAGACTAAGTAAAATTTTTCGTACTGCGGAGTTTACGTAACAACTATACACTGGTTATTGCAAAGGAATGTCGAACCCCAATCACAGTCAGTGAAGTAGTATAGGCAGTAAACGAAAACTATACTACAAAATAAGACAATACACATCAATAGACAACCCCCATAACAGCACGTCAATGCCGGTTGCATACCGCATAGGGGTAAATGGAAAACTACATCTACTAGACATTTTCATCTAAAAACAGAGAATAATATTGGTGTAGTTTGAAATTTTTTTCTATATGATGTGCCCTTTCAGGCCTGTATCCAGTGGGGGTCTAAAGGAGCCACCCTCCTAAATTTTTACTTGCCCCCTAAAATTTTCACGGTAGGATTGCAAATGAACTATAATGTGGTGATAAACTATAATATGGTTCGGATCGGGCTCCCTCTGCTTTCCCTACATTTTTGGGCTGGCTACGAGCCTGTACCCTGTCACACAGGGAAGTTAGTCCCCAACCAAAATTTAGAACTTAATTTGTTTGTTGGACACGGAGAAAGAAAAACATAGACTTATTCAGTCGAAAGATTTTGTACATTCAGAAAATTTAGATAGCCGTTCCGAAAGTGTAATTTATTCCGAAGTTTTAGCTGCTACACAGATTTAGGAAAATGGGCGAGTTTCAATGTCAATTTCTCAACTGAAACCTACATATACATGTGCATGTGAACATAACTTATTTAAAAGATGTAAAACAGCGTTTAGTGGTATATAACTAGCATATTTAATCCCGTAATGTGCGATAATCGTAAATTCAGTATTTCGAATTCACACTGAGAAATTATGTACTTCAAAATGTATATTCAAATTACGTCTCTAATTTTACATGCCTTCCTACTTCTCATATATAAAATCAATTTACTCTAAAACGGAAAATACTTTAACACTTCATCCCTACTGCAGGAGTAATACACTGTTCCTAACCCAGACATAATATGAAATACCAAGTGCGTTCTTGTTTCAATTCGAGTGCTCTAACGACGAACATCAACCCACTTTCGGTGCTTAATTACTAAGCCATTAATTCATCGGTGGATGGGGTCGTGATTGTCTCAACTCTACGCTTGAAGTTGATTGGTTTGTACTTTAAGTAAAGTTCGAAGTAGTAAAATGCGAGAAGCTATCAATCGCAGGCCTCTGCCTCCCTTCTCTTCAACACACACACACACACACACACACACACACGAGAGAGAGAGAGAGAGAGAGAATGAGGGGAATGAGAATGGAAGATAAAGGAGAAAGGAGAGCGTCTGAAAGTGGACTAAGAGGATTGATGCTCCATGAAGCTTTTTCTTCATGACAGTTCCGGATCTGCTCCACTTAGAATTCGATCAGTTCATAGGTTCCAGTTCCGCAAAAATAAACGGATCTTGATTTCAATATCAATACTAATAAATCTGTTCCATTAAAACTGCTAATAAAGCACTCCCACTCCTTTGCACTGAAGCCTAGGAAGAGCAATAGTCGCCAGATAATGCACATTCCACTGCATGATGATTGACTAGTATATTGGCTTCAACGTGACATATTTAAATTTTTACGCCGCAATTCTCACAATATTGAGTCAACATTGAAAATCACGTTCGCCCTTCGGATTTCAATTCAGTACCTATATGCATCAAAAACACGCCAGCTAACAACGCTATTACACGGACCATCTAAAAAGTTTAACCGAGTTTCACTTTACGTTAATTAACAAACAACTACTCCAAATTTTGTAAGGGAATATTGATATCCAAATAGGCATTAAAAATGGAGAAAAAATCAAAAACAACAACATTGAATTAAGTAACATTAATTTATCGATTTTCCTTAACCTCCTTATGCAATAACGATGTACTACCATTTTGCCAACGCAGAATTTGATGGCAATTTGTTATGCACAGACAACTATATAAAATCACCCTGCTGAAATAAACTCCTTTCCCATCACACTATCTTGACGCCAAATTGTTGCGATTGCACAATGTCGCGTCAGCCATCAAACGACGATTTATCGATTGATTTGCATGTTCGTTTTGTATCATTACATATTACTTTCAGAATATTACGTAGCATTACCTACAATTATATCAAATTACTTAGTTCTAATTTGTAGAGTACCTACACGTCCCTTTAACTTAATTACCTTTTCGTTAATGTTCAGAGTTTGTTGTTGAGTTGATTTTAGTTTAGCGTCCCTTTCAGCAGCGAGGCTATATGAGACGTGGACCTACTGATTAACGTGGAATCCGAACCACATGAGCTCCCGCCGGGAATCGAACCCTGGTCTCCTGTTCAGAGTTTGTATCTCATAATAATGAGATCCTGGGTTCACATCTTGCATATTTTTTATATTTCAATACATACATCTCATCCAACTCCTACACGAAATTTCCTTTCTTCTCTCATTAACACCGAGTTTTCCAGTATAAACGGCTTAAATGTATGAAGCATCTTGAAACTTACTATTACACAAGTGCTGAAAAATCTACTTCGTTAAAAGACTTCGTTTAAAATGTATAATCTGACATTTAACTTACATAGTAACACTACTGTATGTTGTTCATCATCATCTAATAAACAGTTCCATAGTTCATGGTCGATGGAACTGCGGCTATGGTAGTACATCGTACGTTTTTATGTAGTACAAATCTTGTGTTGGCTTGTATGGGACTGATGCAAGAAGCTGAAGCATAGTTTCAATTACATGAACATTAAGAAGCTCAACTTTCAAGCAATGCTTATTAGGTTTCAATTCTGACTGAACACTTGGCTGAAAAAATAACGGGACTGACAACCCTATCAGTAATATACGTAGAGCAGTGGGGAGAGCATGAGCGCACAACAACTTTGAGTGTCGGCTTTAGTCTGTAAACAGCGATTGAAGAGAGATGTGCAATTGTGTTGCCAGGAGAATGGCAAATGTGAAAATTACGAAGCGCATTAACTTGAAATTCCTTTTAAAATTAAAGAAATTACAAAGTGCGTGTGTGAAATTGTTGCAGGATGTGTATGATGATAATACGATGTCACGTACGCGAGGTTTGAGAGAGAAACATCGCCGATGACGACAGACCGGAACGTTCTGTCACAGCAACAATACAGGGAAATAAGACAAAAGTGACCGACATTGTCCGACAAGATCGCAGAGTCAGCATTCGATTGATAGCAGACATGGTGGGCATTGATGAAGAGTCTGTCAGCGCAATTCTACACAACCATTTGAACATGAGCAAAATTTACGCTAAAACTGTACCAAAAAATTCACACAGGAGTAGAAGGACTTCCAGAAGCACATGTGCAGTGACACAATGGAATTCCTGGAAGCAGAACTGGACTTGTTTACAAAAATCGTCACTGGTGACGAGACGTGGATCTCTCAGCATGATCCTGAAATGAAGAGGTAATCCACGCACTGTAAAACACTCTCATCGCCACAAATAAAATAAAATAAAATAAAATAAAATAAAATAAAATAAAATAAAATAAAATAAAATAAAATAAAATAAAATAAAATAAAATAAAAAGTACGCAAGAGCAAATAGAAAGTGAAAGTCATGTTTATTGTGTTCACTGAAATCAATAGCCTGCTCCTGATTGATGAGTGAGACAGACATAGAATAACCAATATTGTCAGCAGATTTTGGTGAAGCTGCGAGGACGCGTGAGAAAGAAAAGACTCCTCTTGTGGAAGAACAATAAATGGATTGTACGTCACGACAATGCTACTTCGCATACTGCTACGCGTGTTACGTAGTTTTTGGCAGTTGAGAAGACCGCTTTTGGAAAAACCTTATTCGCCTGACTTGGCACCATATGATTTTTTTTTTCGATTCATTTTCTGACCGTGGAAGAAGTGAAGCAGAAAATGACAGCGAATGAGGATGACACATGAAGATTTCCACAACTGCCTCCAACAATGGAAACTTCCTATGCAAAGATATATAGAGAGGAGAGGGAAGTATGTTGACAGAGATCACCTTTAATTAGTAAGTTTGTGACAATAAATCATATTTTTGGCATCAGTCCCGTTATTTTTTAGCCAGACATCGTATACACACAATTTTTACGGCAAATCAACAAAACCGTTTCATATCGTTAATGTGTTGTTAAATCAATTTTAGCTATTTAAATTTTTCATGTCTAAGGTCTCGATGGAAATATGACTGTGCATATAAATACAATATCTTGTATATTTTCAATGAGCTTTCTTTGATCATAGAAAAGAATAGAAAAAAGAAAACTGAACTTCCAGCTCTCTTTAGCTCTGTAAGTCTGTGGGATTTTATTTTCATAAATACTTTCACGGCTCTATTTGCCATTATAGCTGTTAACTGATCATTGCAGGATATTTTCATAAAGTACTGCACCAAATTAAAACATTATAATATTTTGTGATTGAATATGCTATTATCTGCAACACTGAATAGTTTCGATGAATTCCTCAATATTAAGCACGAAACTACGAAAAAGTATACGCCACAATTTCACTTACAGGCGTTACACTTAATTCAGATTACAGCGTTTTCTATGCACCAAATATTAACACAATTGTTTGTAGTATATTGTATAAATCTGCAGTAAAATTCAAATAATAGCAGTAAATAATAGGAAATTCGCATCTTTTAAACGCACTGAGGCTATATAAAACGAGACCTACTATCTACGTGAAACCCGAGTCACCGCTTGGCACTTTATCTGTGGAAAGCACTACAATCAAGGATGGAACATACGATCATGTGAATAAAGAACAAGCGTTAGCCACTTGGCCAGAAATGGAAATTTCAAAGTAATAATAATAATAATAATAATAATAATAATAATAATAATAATAATAATAATAATAATAATAATAATAATAATAATAATAATAAAGAACGTTTTGAAGATAGTCTTCATACACAAAATAACTTAAATAAAATACCCGAAACAGTGGAGAAAGAATTTACAGCATTTGACGTGAACAATACATAATGAATGACAACAACAAATGCTGAAGTAACTCAGCTTCGATGAAGATCCGTAATTTCATTTGAAGCAGTGTCACATACACAACCTATCCCATGGAGTTCCAGTTCCAGTGATGCGGAAGAAACTTTCTCGCTAGCTCTTCAGTTAGCGACAGCGCTAACTCGGTCGAACACGGATTGATGGCGGTTTTACTGCTGGGTAATGACCAGTGCTTGGCGCTGTAACCTCTGCTGTGCGAGTAATTAGGCACTCTCCACCTCGCACCGCGTCCAAATGAGAGATTAAACACTTGGGCAGAGCCCAGTTAAGATCACCATCGCCGCAAGAAGAGTCATGTCAAAAACTTCCCGGAAACAGATGGTCTTGTTCTTCGCGCTACATCCAGAAACATCATCCCACTCCATCATTATCAGTAACTGAAATTCTTTTGCAAAAACGCCCTACCAGAGGTTTCTTTTTTCCCCCTTTTGTAAGGGATTAAAATTACTTTTTAAAAATGTTAGAAAAAAATATTGTTTTTCCTACTCCTTGTCATAAATCTTCCGTTCTTGGATCTATATTTTGTGTTTCCTCACTTGAATTTTAAATTTGTTTTTAAATATCCTCAAATGAAAAATCTTTTTGCCACAGCGGAAAATATTCTTCATTCGTAATGCATGAGTAATATTGCAAACAACTATAGTATTTTTAATCCTTAAATTCTTACATTAAAAACTAATTTCGTAAAGTAATCACACAATTTGCTACAGAAAATTTACATTCTCAACGAATACAGTGTGGCAGCGTATGGGCGAAGCATACAATGTAAGATATAAATTCGGATATCTAAATTAATGAATGTATGTGGACGCTATCTGATGAAACCACGAATACAACATCATCATTTGCCATGTCTTCATTTAACATTATCTTCTTGTATAAAAAGTTGTTTCCCGCCCACAAGAGGTTTTTTTTTTTTTTTTTTTTTTTTTTGTCCAATTTCCGAATAAACTTAATATTGTTTGCACAGATTGCATAGTAAGAAAAGCACAACAAGAACAACAATAAAATACGATTAAAATTTGTAGCTTCCAACAAAAATAAATATGTATATATTGATGTTAATTTTTTGACTGATCCAAAAACTTTATACCAAAACCAATGATCTATCAAACATTAAAGCTATATCATATATATAGCTTAGATATGAGACAAATAGCTAATACTATAGCCGTTTCTCTCTCTTTCTCTCATACTATATATATATATATATATATATATATATATATATATATATATATATACAGTGGCGGATCCAAGGGAGGGGCTATAGCCCCCCCCCCCTTGATGCTCAAGTATACACTGGATAAAATGGGCTTCAATCCTGTTTTACACTGGATAAAATGGCAAAATATGGTTTAGTCCCTCCCTTGATCATATCCTGGATCCGCTCCTGTATATATACCGTCGTTATTTATTTTTGTGATCTAACATCATCATCTTATGCGGCAGATGCACAGAAAAAAAATAAACATGTTACGATTTATTGTAATAAATCTCCAATAGGCATGCACACACTGGGATAATTAAGCGACATATATACTCTACTTACGTTTACAATGTGGTAGTATCGATTGTAATAGAAAAAGGTTGATAATATTGTTACTAGGTCTCTCTTTCATATCTCAATAGCAAAATCTTAATTACGAATGGAAATATCATATATAATTTGATAGCTCAATAATAATAACAATATGAAACTTTAAGTATTCATTAACTTGTAATGCTTCTAACAGAATATAATTTATGGAAACACTGGCACACTTGCTAATCCATGAGAAACTTAATATACGTGTAGTACATTAACGTTACATTTTTAACCACGCATGTCGCCGCGATCGAGAATTTCGCAGTAAGTAATTTTACGTATGTCTCATCAATCTTTCTATATTCTACTCAAAATAAACTAGTAGCACTGATCATTTTTGTTGAAGGCAAGTTCTTCGAAGGTCCACATTAAACGTTCAGAAATTTTGATGATGATATTATTATTATTATTATTATTATTATTATTATTATTATTAAAATTAACACAATGTATCATCCACAAACGCCGACATCTTGGCAATTTATATAAACAGTAAATTAATTTGTCACGTTTGTATTATAAGTTATTTCAGTTTAATTCGGAGAAAGTACTTTCATTGACGAAAGTTTCATTATCTGCTCCTATTACTGGTTTCACGATTCGGAGAAGGAATTCAAAAGAATTAAGCCGGGATAATATTCTGTACTTCTTCGTTTTTATTTAAAATGTACCATTATCGCACAATTGTCCACGTGTATTTTCGCAAACGTCGAAGTTTTAAATAATAGTTCTAGTGTTTGGCGTACTTAATAGGAACAACAAGCTTTAAGATTACTATTTGCATTTGTTTAAACTTGTCCTTGATGAAGAAAATATTCGAATCTCACACGAAGATGATCCTCGCTCAGTTTTGGAATATACTATTGGTTACACTTGAAGTTTATATAATACCTTTGAGATCATTTAATGCAAAATAACATTACTCACAAATCAAGTTGTCCAGAAAAAAAGCAGGTGGAAAACCACATAAATTTTGCGAGCCGCGAGGTGCGCCATACGGAAACAAATCATCAAGACAATGAGAAATGCATTACTCGTAGTATCGAAACTGGGGTTACAATGGTCCAGGGTAAATTACTTTACCCTACACGTGGCAAAAAGGTTGAAATATTTTAACACAGAATACTTAACACAGATCATCAATTGTATAGTATCAAACAACAGTCGACTTTTAAAGCATACCATTTGAGATACTTATCACTGGACATAAAAAAAAATAGTAATGCTGTTTAAAGTTGGATACATAGACTATTACTGTTGAGAAAATTTCCTAAGTGTATACAAAAATACTAACAATTTATATTTTACATTACATGATTTTGGTCTACTTATTAACAGAATTTACTTTTATTGTCATTTTGCATGTTCTGAAGTCTAACATTTGTCCATTTAATCATATCGCTGAAAAGTCCAGATCAAACAACAAAAAATGTAACAAACATCTAGTTACAATACAATTATGTAGGTAAAGTAGCAATAGTGTATTTTTATGCTGCTTTCAGCTATGAAGAAACTACAGAGAAATTAAGATAAGGTTCAGATTTTAAATTATCATCGCAAACTCAAAAAACTATATTCAATTATCTGGCAACATATGCATTAACTTAATAAAAAAAAAAGAAAAAGAAGTCCATCAAATAGACAATTTTTGAGTATGCTATTCAACATTTACCCATTTGAAATCATTTCCGCATCAATTTTATCATCACTACAAAGGACTGTATCAAATTATCTCAACTCAAGAACACTCAAAGAAGGAAGTGCATTATTTAGTATAATCAATTAAAATTAATGAAAGGATTCGTAGAAACTGTGATAAAGAACAAGATATATTTCCAACGGTTAACTACATTAGATCTTAATTACCTTCCTTAATTACACTACGTCTCCAAAGGGTGCTAAGCACAGCCAATTAGAAGCAAAGATAACAGTACATTTTGGCTCATTATTGTGATTCAACGCGCTTACATACCATCAAGAGAGTCATAGGTTCCATATGGAAGCCAAACTTCGCTGTATAGCATCAGATATCAATACGTCTTTCTCCGTGGAACGTTACCGAAACAGCATTAAGCCAAACTCCATTGAAAAAGCTTGCGATTTCAGTTATCGATAATATTTAAGTAGAAATGTGACGATGCTAAAATATCAGATTAAGATATCTCCTCCCATTATTTCAATAAGACTGTTTTCATTTGCAACATACAGCAAAACTTGAGATGTTAAAAGATGCTGTTTATACGTATTATTATTCACTCAGCTTTCTCTAATGCAGATAAAATGATTCAAGTAGCAGCTTCCGGAATACATAATAAAAAAACAATACAATAATTCTTCTAAAATTTCGTACATGCAGAATATGAAATGCAATATTCTATTCAAATCACGTCCGAGTTAAAAACTGCCTGTTCATTACGTATGCTTACATGTACTCAAAAATAGTTACGTTTATATTCAGTAATGAGTAAAAACACAAGGAGCCGAGAAAATTATATCCTACATACGAAAACAGAATGGAGTCGTTTATGTACCTCATAACGATGAATGGCGCAGTGGTAAAATTCACTTTAGGTGCCAAGGCCCCTAGTGTGATCCTAGGCCAGGTAGTTTATGCTAGTCTAGTCATAGTCGTGTTTGTGGTTTTCCTTTTGAGTTTTTCCGTTTCCGCCTACATTCTCATACCAACCACCAATTCTTTCATAATTGTTTAATTTCATTCATCAGCCATCTCCTTTAGCCTAAAGACATATTATGGAATGTTGGAATGAAGATTTATTTCCCTTTTTCATAACAACATTGCTTAATACAACTGAATACCTTGTATCGCTAACAGTAGAAGAGAAAGAAATTGTCTGTGTATAAACGGTAAATTGTGAAAATCAATGCTTCCGTAAAATAGAAAACATGCTAGCAGAACTGTTGCTAACATGAGCAACTGAAAAATACTCCGCTCCGTATTACGAATATCTAATTATTATACGTAAGAGAAACGACAAAGTTGATTATTTCAGGAAAAATAATACTGTACATACATCCAGCGACTCTGAATGTCAAACAGAATGTCAAATTTCAGGTAATTAAATATGCTCAGGGTTCCTTACAAAACATTACACAAACAACATTAATTTAATATCCAATAGGACGATGAACACTAAATATTAATTTTAATTTTGTGATTTCACGATTACCTGTAACATTATTTCTTTCCTAAAATAATAACAACAACATACCCAGGGATAAAGCGTATCTCTCAGTACACCCTATAGTAATTATACTAGTACGCATGCTATTCAAGAATTTTTTTTTTTTTTTTTTTTTTTTTTTTTTTTTTTTTTTTTTTTTTTTGCAATTCACCATGTGTGCCTTTATATACCTTCTTAAACTTCATATGGTACTATTTTCTTTTATTATATTACGAGTGGCCATGCTGGCTATTCTGTGTGCTGTTGACAAGACTGCATCATTCATGAAAGTAAGCACTGTCCAAAATTTAATCATCTTTTCCTTATATATTATAATATTTTAACAGCTCTCATATGACGAATGATTAATTTGTTGACGTTGCTGATGCAAGACAACCTTCGGTGAGGACATTACATTCCATGTAAATTTTGAGTAATATGAATCCAAATTTGGTTCGTAACTTTGAAGACATTCCGTATCTTACAACTTAAAAATAATAAATAAAATAAAATAAAATAAAAATGTATATAAATTAGGTTCCTGGGAAGCAGATTTCTACCTTGAATTTTAGTGGTGCCATGCAACATAAGCTTTGCGTTGACGAGTACCATGTACAGGATCTTCTAAAATATCTCTCAGTTATTTCATCTACTTTATTTTATAGCTCAAGGATACGAATAGAATTTACACAGGATAAGTATTATTCAAAGGGAAGTTCGACACAGATTTTCACTCAACCATTTTAATATACACTTACGATACGATGTGAAGGAATATTTATATAAAGAACACCATTGTTCCCGTCGAAGACTTAGATGTACACGGTTTACAGATGACTTGGCCGGTGGCGAAGCGTAATCCCACAAATAGGGCAGGCCCAATAAACTAATATTCCATTTAGCTCCACTACAAATATTTTGAAGTGCAGTTCATATTTTCTTCTCTGGGATTTGCAGTGGAGATGAGGGGAATTTCCTCCTCATTTGCTGTTTTCATTTCTTGCATATTTGAAAATGGAAGGAGAGGAAAAGAGAGTACATTCCTACAGTTAGCTGTCAAATTTCTTGGATAAGTGTTTGTTACTTGCATCTCCCACTTTAAAGTAAGTACAATACTGCATTTAATTAACGCATCACGTGATAGACTTCACTAGAAATGTTAATGCTCAGAAGGAACTTCATTTGAATACACACAAGTTATTTAATATTGTATAATATGCAGTGGCACATTTAAGGGGGTGGTCTCCGGTTTTAAGCACTTACCGAAATTTTATCGCAACTTTTTATTGTTTTATATATATATTGCAGAATTTTCCCATTTTCAGGAATAAAGTTAGCAAAGCCCTTCCCGAAACAAGCAAAATCCCTCGAAACAAAATCGTAAACACACCACTGATTCTATGAAATGGAAAAATTATCTAAAATTACACATAAATATTATTATTTTATCCTGTACAGTAGCGTTTGTTAAATTTATACATATGTTTAATGTATCGGACGTAATTATATTCTACAAGCTATTATTGACCAGGTCCCATGTAGGAGAAAAACAGCTATCCTGAATAACTCCTGAGAGTATACATCTAAATTGAACAAGTTATCACTAATAGAAATACATAATTCTATATAGAAAATTCTTACTCTGTGTTACGGAAATCATTTTATAATATATTAGCATTGAAAGATGCCTTCAACGTTAAAACAAAACTCCCAGAGGCGAGCCTTCGCACCTTCCCAACAATGCGTGTAACCCCCAGCGTCAAAGATAAAGAAAATATACGGTAGAAAACAGGGTAGGCCTGGCCTCATAGTACGTTTCGCCACTGGACTTGGCTCTTACTGGGCAATCTGATACTAAAATTGTTGTAATGTTGGAAAATGTTGAACCAGCCGTAAGTATGGAATACAATGAACATTACAAAAGGAGGTTTCGAATTTAAGGTCTCTTTTCCGAACTAATATCGTATGAGACTTAGTACTATGACTTAATGTGGAAGAAACTCCCACTGAAAATGCAACCCGGACGGACATCCCGCGCCAGAAGCCAGTGACCAAATAACGTCTAGCAGCAATACGTTACTGTGAAAATTCAAGTAATGTACGCAATATAAATAGCATATGCATTTATATATTACCTACAAATTTTACAATATTAGCGCTTAACGAAAAAAAAAAAAACTGTCCAAAGATGAGTTATATATCAATCAACAGTGCTTACAAAGCTGAACAAAATTATATGCGCCAGTGTAAAAAACTCTCGACAAAATAGAGGAAAACTAATTTCTATATTAGAGGAAAAGTTGATACTGTACGATAACCGCACTACTTACTGAGGTGAAAATGATACCGAAATATATACTCTCATTAACCCACGCACTATTTAGATATTTTTTGTAGCGCGGACTACCAAAGGGGAAGGGGTCATTTTGTACCCATCTCTTAAGATTAAATATATCTCGCAAAAGAATCAAATTAGAAACTCTTACAAAAATCCACAGTAACAAAGAATAACAACAGACTAACAATTATTTATTATACTACTATTAAATTTCTAAATATCAGTCATATCTGCTACCAACGGGCAGGGGGTACTTTGTGCCCGTCAACTTAAAAATAGCAAATATATGAGGCACACTAATGTTCAATTAACACCACGGTAAGGTATATATATATGCTTTAGCTAAACATGCTGAGCAATAACATATTGTTTTACAATTTTAAAGAAACGATTAGAAGAGTGATTACAAAAAGCATATTACTGTGGTGCGAACAAAATACCCCTCCCCATCGGTAATGCGAAAGTTACGTTCATTGTGTGACTAACAGGCGATAATACCTACAGTTAATGAGATATAGCTTAAAAGTATATCGTAATTAACTTTTAAATTTTAATTTCTGTTTAACTAAAATAGTCTTCAAGGATCAATCAATATATCACACGCAGCTGAACAAAATAGCATTATTGTGAGTAAATGGTCACGGGTAGTTTTAGAGAAAATAAAAAAACAAACGTGTTGTCGTGGTGTTAAAAGTATATCGTTAGCTGTCAGTTTTCATTTTGCTGGATGTAATTTATGTACTGTATAGGAAATTACACTGCTAACTAAAAATTGTACATAATCATTCAATTTATTTCCATGCCTCAACCTGATGAACGCGATTGTTGGTTACAACAAATGGGGCTACATGTCACACGTCAAATGAAACTATGGATATGTTGACTGAGTTTTTCGGTGACAGAGTAATAAGTAAAAATTTGTGGCCCAGTCGCTCGCTCCTCGGACTTGATATCTCCAGATTTTTTCTTATGGGAATTAAAAAAAATATATATATCGTGTATACAAATAACCCAAGGTCTGTACAAGACCTGAAAACCAACATCCGCAGAGCCATTGGCGAAATGAGCCTGTCAACTTTTCGTGAAGTTGCTTCCAACATGCTAACAAGCAAAGGATACAATATCAGGACTCGAGTTGGCCAATAAGAGTTATATATCTTTAAAGACCATCAAGTAATTAATTAATTACCAAGTTATTAGCTGCAGTCCGCCAATAGGGAAAAAGTCATGGAACATCAAAGATAAACATGGGGGTCTATGGCAAACACAAGAAAGAAAGCGTTTCTTCCATCTTTCCTATGTATTCAATATTTGGAAAAGTGAAATACCGATTCAAATGACATGTTCAAGCCACACAGTTGATGTGGAAAGTAGAAAAGATCGAATGATCCAAACAGATGCATTTGTATAATATGCACTGCACATCTTACAACAACTAACAAACGCAATTCCGACAAATTTGGTCCTGCGAATGTCACATTCACAAAGAAACTGATCCCGGCTGGATGCACAGGACTAGTGCAGCCCTAGGACGTGTACATTTTTCGTCCTTCCAAGAACGTTGTGAAATTCGTCAATGATACAATCCCAGGATACGAACATCTGGGACCGTGACAAGTTCTTGAATCTCCCATCGTTTACGCTGTATCAGTTCTGTGCTCCCCTGTTCCGCAACATGGTTCAATTTGCTTTCTACAAAGCAGGATAACTGGATATCGAACCGGAAGCATTCCAGACACCCATTCGGTACTGTTTCGTAACCTTTACCACTGAATTGTATCACTGCGAGTCGACGGCCATTGTAAGATGTTCATATTGTACAAACTGCTTTTGTTTGGATCTTTTGATCTTTTCTACTCTCCACATCAATTGTATGGCTTGCACATGTCATTCAAATCGCTATCTCACCTTCACAAATACATAGGAGACACGGGAGAAAGCTTTCTTTCCTATTGGCCCCAATGTTACCTTTGAAATCCCATAACTTTTTCACTATTGGCGCACTTAATTTGGCACTTAATTAACTATTTGATGTTATTTAAGGAAATAAAACTCTTATTTTGCAACTCGAGTCCTCATATGGTAAGACGTTTGAATCTTTATTTGAACGAGAACGGTGGGCATTTTCAACATCTATTTTGAGGTTATGTCTCCCCTCCTTCCACAAAGAGTTGCAGGGGACACGTAAGTTATGCTATTTTTCCTACTTCTTTCAATTTCTTTTATTTAGTGTTTTCAATGATTTCATGTGATAAACAGTACCTAAACACATACTCTGTTTCACTTAAACACAGGTACTGTTGCCAGTGCGTAGCACAAAACTTCAAAAACCAGGTCTTCGCAGGTATGCCATTAATGGCAGCAGAATTCTGGACAAGCTGACAGTGAAAATGAACCGTTCTTCTTTGACTACGATAACTAGCGATCCAACTCATAAATCCGCACTGAAATATGTGAGCTGCATCTCCATCCACATGTGACATGTGATTTACTATCTTTTGTAAATATATTTTTTTTTTACTTTCACTTACATTTGGCAACAATGCATGTACACACGTGGACTCCATTAGCTGCTTTTATGTTTAAAAACATTACATGGATCAAGCTAAAAATTGGTGTATGATTTATACTAGTACCTCGTTCCGTTCAAGAGTTAGTCTATACCTGATTCCAACTTGCGTTTTAAATGGGACATTTTTTTTATCTATTATTGTCTTTAGGTAACATGTCATACAGATACTTCTTCACGCACACAATACTTGTACCGTAAGACGGGGTAACTTTGCACAAAATATGAAAAGAGTTGCACAGTTCTCTGCCGGTAAAACCATAAACTGTAAAAGGAAAAATTTCAACTGCCACCGTAAGATAGAACACCTAACAGTATTTGGGCTATAATTTCCGCGGTTAGCATCAATTCTAATTACCCGGAGAGTTTGTTATTGTAGAGGTTTGAAAAGCAGTCGCTGTAAAGGCCGAGAAGATTTGGACGATATCTCCTACAAGAATTTTCGTCAAAGTTAAGTCAGTTTCGTAGAATACTATTGTCTATAATGGGACTTTGAAGCAATAGTTGAAATGGAAGTGTGAAAAGTTTTAAAGCTATAGAAAAAATAAAACTGCGAGGAGGCGGTTTCAGCCTCTAATCGGGTTATTTTGCACCTGTCCAAAGTAATCCCTTAGATAGGAAATTATTACTACCGGTACCTTATGCGTTCTGATTTTAGGTTAATTTCCTTTTGAGGTATGTGCCGGAACGGATTTGTTGTTCGAAAATAAATTATGAACAGTGGCGGATCCAGAGCTTCTCTCGGAGGAGCTTCTCTCAAAAGGCATTCTATTTTTTTTTTTTAAAGAAATAACTAGACTTTTTTGAAGGGCTTTAAACTTATTCGCATAGGAATGACTAACACATTAAAAAAAATCCTGCAATTTGGTTGGGTTTGTCTGAAAGCCCCAAACCCCGTAAATCCTCCACTGATTACGGCTGTGATGATATTCTTGGACATAACGAACAACCAAGGCAAATCATTTTAGTAGGATTTTTTTGTTCTTGAGTTGGCATTTTTGTGGGGCATGTGCTAAACTATCAGAATGTAGTTTCTGTGCCGGTACCAGAGAGTACACAATTTTCTTTTATCGGCAATTTGTACTAAGAACGGATACCAATACAATCATTTTAATATCAATATTTGTAGACTGCATGCAGTTTTGTGTAGGAAGTAAAATGTATAAATATTGAAGGGAAAACATTCCACAGAAACATTATGCTCGTATGTTGAACGTACTTTTCTGTATGTGGTGCAAAGTATCCTAACTTATGGCATTACTTTGCACCAAAGTTTACATTTCAATAACCATGGTCATACTGAATGTTAACTAATGCACTTATACGAATGTTTTCCTTATATATATATATATATATATATATATATATATATATATATATATATATATATATGTGTGTGTGTGTGTGTGTGTGTGTGTGTGTGTAATGTTCAAAATACAGTGTTCTAAATCGTTACGTTTGTAAGTAACATGCTATTTTTTTTTTTTAATTCCTTACATCTGGTGCAAAGTAACCCCGTCTTACGGTAACATAATATACATTTAGAAACAGAAGTTTACCTTAAAGTGCTATTTCCCTATAGGTTCCGAAGCTTTTCTACCCTATTTGTAAAAACCTGAAATTTCCAAGCCCCTATCGTTGATCTAGAACAGTGCTTCCCAAGTTTGTTTACATAGAGTCCCCTTCCTAAAACTTGTATACTTAATGATCCCCTCCCCTTAATTTCGGTCGTTGATCATACGTGGTTTTTGGCTCACCGTTTCTGCGACTTCGGATATAGTTTAGAATTCTCAAATTTTCAGTAATAATAAGATCGTATTTTCACAATTTTATATTTGTTTCCAGCAAGACTTCTTCATATCATTGTACTGCATTATTATTATTATTATTATTATTATTATTATTATTATTATTATTATTATTATTATTATTATTATTATTAGCAAACGGTCTATGAAACCACAGTTCTTACAGTTCTTTTGCGTTTGTACGATACTTAATTTAACGCCTCTTTGTTAGATTTATAATACATTACTATAATTAAGATAAATAGCCATAAGAAAAATTGTAATTTAATATACATTCTTGGCTTTTTGTAAATTACGTAAGAATTATTCAAATGTCGGTTTTTTTTTTTTTTTGTACTTTCAAACCCACAACCTTTTGGATAATTAAAACATAATAATATAATTGCTAACAAACATTCTTAAAAACAAAAAGTTGTGGGTAATGTCGAAAGAGAGCATAGCACTAGACCAATATAGTACCTGTAACTATTTTCGGCTTGAAGTTGATTAGTGACCCATTTATAACGGGCTCTTTCTTGCTTGTTTCAACTGTGCTTCTGAATAATATACATGACGCAGACTGTCTACATCTGCTGTATTGGAACTTCACAAGCTACTGTTCGTTTCATTAATTTTTCAGACCGGTGTTCTGATCTGACAAGTAAACCTTACGTTTGGGTGAATCGAGTTGCTGACTGAGACACATATGAGAAAGTAGTACTAAATGTGGTCAGTATTTCAGTGAAGTTTTAGGTGCGAAGCTCCAGGGGTTTAGGAGATACAGCTACCAGAACATCACATGGAAGTACAGAATAGTCTTCATACAGTTGGAGGTAAAAGCTCTGTAAGACCTCTTGTAACAACAAAAGGTGAATAACATATATATGGGTACATATTAGGACTAGGAGGAAGTCATATAGTAAGGGTATACCTGACGGCGGCCATCTTGAAATCCGCCATTTTGAATTAAGGTTCAGTTTTTAAAATAGGAATAGGGTTATGTGATACATGATTTAAGGCGCAAATTTAATCAGAAGAACAATGGTGACGTTAATTTTGATTTACGCGCAATTGGTAAAAAGTTACAGGGAAATTAAATATTGTTGCTTCATATGTATTAGTCCTTTACCGTACCTTGTAAATTTTGTGTTAATGATAATAATTAAATAAAAAGCAGATGGATAATTATTACGTCTATGGTAAGAGTTGCCTTGATGACGGCCATGTTCAAATCCGCCATTTTGAATCAGACAAAAGTTTTAAACAAAACGCATAACAGTGACACCTTATTAATAGCAAATTTTACCATAAATCCAACGGTATAACCATTTTTGCTTTATCATTAACCAGCACTTGTTATCGCATAAACAATTTGCTAATTTAAGGAAAAATGACCAAAGTGGAATTGAGTCATAATTGAACTTGGGTCTTTCTTCCAGAAAAGTCCTCAATTAGTACAATCAATATGTAGTTCAGAAAAGAGTGCATAACTTGCACAAATGCTCTGCTCACAGTGAGCACACCTGACAAAGGCAATCGAGTTACACTTGACACATTTGTCGTTAACAATTCTGTCAAAGCAGTAGTCGTAAGGAGCGATCCATTTAATTTTGTGCTGGTTAATGATAAAGCAAAAATGGTTATACCGTTGGAGTTATGGTAAAATTTGCTATTAATAAGGTTATGCATTTTGTTTAAAACTTTTGTCTGATTCAAAATGGCGGATTTGAACATGGCCGTTATCAAGGCAACTCTTACCATAGACGTAATAATTATCCATCTGCTTTTTATTTAATTATTATCATTAACACAAAATTTACAAGGTACGGTAAAGGACTAATACATATGAAGCAACAATATTTAATTTCCCTGTAACTTTTTACCAATTGCGCGTAAATCAAAATTAACGTCACCATTGTTCTTCTGATTAAATTTGCGCCTTAAATCATGTATCACATAACCCTATTCCTATTTTAAAAACTGAACCTTAATTCAAAATGGCGGATTTCAAGATGGCCGCCGTCAGGTATACCCTTACTATATGACTTCCTCCTAGTCCTAATATGTACCCATATATATGTTATTCATCTTTTGTCGTTACAAGGGGCTTTACAGAGCTTTTACCTCCAACTGTATGAAGACTATTCTGTACTTCCATGTGATGTTCTGGTAGCTGTATCTCCTAAACCCCTGGAGCTTCGCACCTAAAACTTCACTGAAATACTGACCACATTTAGTACTACTTTCTCATATGTGTCTCAGTCAGCAACTCGATTCACCCAAACGTAAGGTTTACTTGTGAGAAGTTTATTTTGTGGTATTGTGAACAGTGTTTCTTTCAGACATAATGTTCCGGGGGGGCACACTTAGTATTTCTGGGGGCGACACTCTTGGTACTATTCTCCTTATTATTATATTATAAACGTATTATTTTGATCTCGGCCGGGGGGTGGGGGCACCCGAAAAACATGTCTGGAAGAAACACTGCTTGTGAATGTTGTACTGACTTTTCTCGTTTGTCTCTGTGTTTGTGTGAGGTAAAATGGCAGCTTCCGGTTTAAAGATCACACTATATAATGAAAATTACATCAGATATGGTTTTACGTTCACTGAAAAATATAGTATTTAACTACCACAGTGTGTCATGTGCCATGTTCTCCTTAGCAATGACGCTCTCCTCCTCTTCCCATTCGAGGGACATTTGTCAACAGTACATCCAGCCCTCAGAGACAAATCTAAAGTTATTATTATTATGAAAATACACTCGCTGAAACATACAAAGCTGGACTCTTCTGGAACCTTTCACGAACAAAATGAGGAGTTTGTGGAAGCATCATACAAACTTTCTATTCTAACAGCCAAAGATTTATATATATATATATATATATATATGCTGCTGGTTATAAAACCTTGCATACCAAAATTACTTGAGGAAGAGAATCTGAAAAAAAATGATTAAATATCACTTTCAGACAATATTGTGAAGCGAAGAATTAATGAAACAGCCTTGGATTTAAGAGATCTGATAGTTGTAAACGTTAAAAGAAAATAGCCAAATTTTCGCTCTGCAGTGTGATGATTCCATGCACCTATCTCAGTGTTGTCCTTTAATAATGTACTGTCGATTCTTAAATGAAAAGAGGTTAATAGAAGAATATTGTTTTCAAAAACCTCGGAAACATCATCCAAAGGTTCTGATATTTTTCCTTTATTTATTTATTTATTTATTTATTTTAAATGATTATCTTGTGGGCGAGTTGTAGGAAGATGCACTGATGAAGTTCCAGCAATGGTAGGTTCGTGGTCTGGAATAATAAAACTGGCAAATGATAGAAATCCTATAATTATTAAGCCTTAGCTGAAAGAACTTTACCAGAGAACCTAAAGAAGGCATTATCATTAGCTATTAAAGTTGTTAATTTTGTAAAGTCAAGTGCTCAGAATATTCGTCTCTTTGAGGTTTTGAGTCAACTTCAGTGCTGAACATAAAACTTTACTTTTCGATACCGAAGTTCGTTGGTAGTCCAAAGGTAATATCTTTAGTAGACTGTATGAGCTTAAGTCAGATGTCGAAATATTTCTCCTAAGTGTAGGAGAAGATTCACTTTATACATATTTATATTTTCTTTTTCATATCTGGCTTACTTCTTTGAAATGTTAAACAATCTCAATCTCAAACTCCAAGGTAGAAACACAAACATACTGACTTCTTATGACGCGATAAGAGCTTTCATAGAAAAAATCTACGATGGAAACGCAGTCTGATATTTCTACGGCCAACTTTGGATCTTTTCCTCGAATAAATGAACTTCTCAACAAAAAAGAGTGATTTAACTATGTGACGAGACAATATCAACTCACACCTAGATTCAGTCTATGATGAATTCAAGCGATATTTTGATGATTTGTGTGAAAAATACTGGCAGTGCAAATTAGTAAGAACATCTTTCACCATTTATGTGGATATACTTCCACATGAAATTCAGGAGAAAGCAATTGAATTGAAGTGCGATTCAGGTGCCAAAGGACTATTTCAGTCAGTGTCTTGGGAAGAATTTTGGTTTATTTCCTATCTGTTTACCTAAGTGTAGCAAAAGAAACAAAGTTCTTGTTTAGTTCTCGACAACCTACCTCTGTGAATCAGGAGTTTTGATGCTGACCACAACAAAATCAAAGTATTGCAACCGATTGGAAGTGGAAACCGCTCTCGTGTGTGTTTGTCGAACGTATCACCGAATATCACGAAATTTATGAAGCAAAAGCAATGAAGACCATCACACTGAGATTTTCCTTTTCTCTTACTAGATAAGTTTTTGAACTCCATCTAATACACTGAAATGAAATTTTGTAAAAAGAAAGAAAGAAAAAAGAAATTTTAATGAAGTAAGAATCTTGAATACGAATAGGAAAGACAAAATGTCAAACATGAAGCGTTTTGAAGTTTGCTAACACTAAACTAAAGTGTAAATGCTTATTACAAGTTGGGTTTTATTCATAATTTTACATTTTATTTGTGTTATAGCTTGTGTCCCCCCTTGTTCACTCTTCACGTCCCCCGTGGGGCGCCCCCAGGTTGGGAAACACTGTATGCCTTTCGCGAATGTACTATCAAACGATTCGATGGAGGTACATTAAGTCACTATTTGTTATAATGTATAATGATCTCTACTTATTCTACATCACCATTCTGGCTTCTCACCCCCTTGTCCGTCTAGGAAATTACTCCATCCAAAATATGTTCCTAGATCCGCCACTGCGAGTAACGTTTGACTCAAATTGGTTTGACGTTTGACTCAAATTGGTTTGCGTGTGCGCTGTGACTGATTGCAACATTTGATGCCTTTCCTTAAAACTTACTTATATAAGCAGACCTTTTCTCTTGCAGCAGCTCTTTGCACTAGTCAAACTTGAAAGCGAAATCGTCTTCATGTGGTGACAAAAATTATTCCCGAGTTCAATGCAGTTATGGAAAACACAAGGAATTTCATCCCTCACATTAGTGACCCGTTGTTTCTCAAGTGGATTTCCTTTATTTATAATAATAATAATAATAATAATAATAATAATAATAATAATAATAATAATAATAATAATAATAATAATAATAATAATAATAATAATAATAAAGTTCAGTCTTGAAAGTTACTGTATTTTGAATTGAAATTTTATTTACTAGAAAACAATCATGTATCTTACTAATTACTTGTTGTATTATATTTCTTGACCTTTTTCTTGACGGTGGTAATTCTAATTAGTATATTTTTAATACAATATGAAATTTCAGATAGCATTGCAAGGGAGTCTCCAGATCACTTTCTGAATGAACAGGGGTCCGCGCTATCGGAAAGTTTGAGAACCACTACTGATCTAATCCAACAGAAGAAAAGTCGTACTTTTGTGCTGGATAAATAACGCTACTGATTTTAATTTTATTGACGCTTTCACTTGCTACACACCTGTGAATTCCCGATTTAGAAAAGGGAAGGAAACAAACATCGCATTCATTACGACATTTCTGTATGAAACGTCATCAAAGCCAAGTTCACATGAGACGGAACTGCCTGTCACAGTGAGAACAATCTCATTCCTATTCGTTCTTTTCATGCATACGAATTACAACTAAGAACTTACTTGTAGATTAATCTCGTTCAAGAGGTGAGATTATACTCATCAGTACTTAGTCATCTACACGCATATCACCCATTGAAGTTGGATACATCTGGAAACAAGTGGTATAAATGAAATGAAATCTTTCAGTTTAACATCCCACGGTTATGTCCTTTAGGCTGAGAGAGACGATGATTACAGCAAGTGAAAGATGATCGAAGAATTGGTGGAATGAGAAAATGGAAGGAAACGGGAGTATCCTGAGAAAACCTACGGACATGTTGTTGTCCACTACAAACTTATTTGGCCGCGAATCGAAACCATAGACAAGAGATAAGCACTCTACCACCGAGCCACCGTGCCCCCTGGAAAGTAATGGTATCACATATATACGGGTATATATCGGACTTCAAATAAGCCCTATTTAAATCGTTACAAATCTTTTCAATTTCTGGTTTATATACAAGGTGTTAATGCACTAAACCGACAAATTATACAAAAAGGTGATTCCTCACATCAAAATAAGAAAAAAAACGTTCATGTAAATATGTGGACACAGATCATAGTCTTGAAGCTAGAGCCGCCTAAAACCGTGAATAAAATATATCGTAGCACGCATTACTTCAAACATGAGGAACCATGGAGCTGGCAGCCCGCTACCCCTTCTGACTTATTGAAAATGCATTGCATGTTCACTGCTGTTAAGGCTCACTAAATTCTCTAAAATGCTGCAATGATAATTAAACACACACTTGTTTCGAATCTGAATGAAACATTCTACTCTACTTCATTATGACAGTCAAATACAATGTACATAGAAATTAATTCTTAAAAGACTAGTAATTACTGTTTCCTATGATTTGTTTAATTGTAAGAAAGCTTGTTTTACTTTCTTTTAAATGAAAAATTGTTTCTAGGAAGAAAACTATTAAATAACGAACGATCTCTTAGTCGATTTTTAATCCGATGAACGTTTCGGATGCCGGATCCTAATAAGACACGGACCATAAAGTTATCATCATCTATGACCACTAATCAAGAAAAACTAAGATAGGCCTACAAGCTTTCTAATCAAGAACGATGAAATTTAACGGATTTTTCCCCAACATACAGTGGTTCACAGTAACTGGATAGATCTTACAAAGATAAATTCTTTCTAGTCAAAGAATAGCTATGCAATATAATCTGTTTTACATAATTTTAATTTAATACCCAATATATGAACATAACTCAAGTACTTTTATTGAAAGAATCTAAGAATGTGTAACGCATAAATGATATGTGCATTTTTATTTCTTTTCTCTTTCTTTTGTACAAGCAAACGATGCTTTTCATCAACAAAACAGAATGTCAATTCTGTCCTCTTCCATCAATAACATGATGAAGACTGTTTAACAAGCATCGTTAACCACCCAGACAGTTAGCCTCCCACCGCTGCCATGGCTATTTACGAACTACTTCAGTCGCCGATGTTTATTTGTAAAACTGTTACCCATTAATAACTTGAACGAAGGTAACCTGAAACTGTTTTTCACAGTGAAACCAATCTACAGAGCACGCGTAATTGGACAAACAATTTCTAAAAAAGTGATTCCCTCCGCTATCTCCGGCTCCTAAATTGCCCCCTAGTGAAGAATGTATCTTCGTATAAAGCCAGTAGTTATAGGTTTGATGACGAGATATATGTGTCTCTGCAGGCCATTAATCTACATAATTTCGGAACATCTGCTACACCAAAACGTTTCATTTACACGTAATTACGGTCACTGCCATAATGTCGGATAACGCTGATTACATCAACATGTAAGTTCAATACGAAACAAACTATTTAAAATCAACGGAAATAATATATATATATATATATATATATATATATATATATATATATATATATATATATATATATATATATATATATATATATATATATATATATATCAAGTAATTGAAAGTATACTACAGAATTTGTTATTATGTAATCTTTGTGATCTCATAACACAAAAAATAATTATATAATTAAATAAAACTACAATATACCTCATCATTTAATTTGATTGTAATTAAAGTTAACATACTATGCTAACTGCGTAATTAACCAGTCACGAACTGAATTAGGAAAGCTAGACACTTGGTTATTTCACAAACAAAAACAAAATATCTGTAGTTCATTTCGCGACAGTTATAGAAGAATTTAAAAAAAAAAAAAAGTTGGATCAATACCGAGAGTTGGATCAATATCGTATAATACGCTGTAATAAGCTAATACGCAAGACAAATTAACAGAGCAAGATTCAAATTTACTACCTCAAGTCCTAGTAACCCACTGAAACTAAAGACATTTTCCTAGATTTTTTTTTTTTTTTCATTTAATACGGTTTTGAGTCTTGTTAATAAAGCAAGACTAGTTACATGGCCAGAAAATGACTAGCTGTGTCGCGATAGTTGTTTTTTTCCTTTACTTTTCCTAACTCAACAAATATATCCACTTGATTCTTCAAAAGGGACCGCGATGATTCAGTGGTACAGCGTCCACGTCTGGTGTTTGAGTCCCTGATTCGATACTAGCTCGAGCCAAGTGGGTTTTGTAGTGGACTAACACCATGTAGGGTGCTTTCTCGGGGATGTCCCGTTTCCTCTTACTATTTTATTCATTTTCATCATCCCTGTATCTTTTAGTATATATAGCACAGCGTTTCCCAACCTTTTTCAACTTGCGGCACACTTCAGGGTAACTTGAATTCTCGCGGCACACATATTATTATTATTATTATTATTATTATTATTATTATTATTATTATTATTATTATTTGAAAATATAAAATACTGTAGTATTTTTTCTGATTACTGACATCCTTCTCACAGAGAAGAAATGTAGACCACTGCTTTTTTCCCCGTGGTAAATCATTATGCTTATTTTTCATTTTAATTTAAAAATAGAAAACAATTACAATCAGATATAGGGCTCAAGTTGTTAAAAATACATTTTTTTTTCGAAAACTGTATCCAACCTTTCATTAAGAAGGAGGATCACTAAATAACGAACGAACAAACGAATCTCTTTTACTTTTAAAACACAAATATAGGTAATTCGTATGCATGTTTACTTTGCCGGAAGGATTGAATAATATTTTAAAATTTCAAGTTACGAAATAGTCTGCAACAATAAAGAAGCAATAATGGTCATAACAATGATAACAAATACTTTTTTTTTTTTCAAAATTAGAAATGTACAGAAAAATGTTCTACAGAAAAGTAACACAGTATGAAACTTTAAATTTTAGATTCATAGTAGTAATTTGAAATACAAATATACCTTTTTCTGTATGTCTTGCAATTTGATTGCTATAGAATTAATAATTTTGTTCCGATTTCCTCGCGGCACACCAGCGACCCATTCGCGGCACACCACTGTGCCGCGGCACACCGCACAGTGGTCCGAAAGGCATTATTGTGTGAGCGAAATTCAAATCATGGTGTATGTTGTTCCTATGTGAAAAACATGGTACTATAACATAAACCCAACAAACAAAATCGTAAATTATGTCCGAGAACCAGGTCCGTAGCCATGGGAGAGGTACGGGGCACGTGGCCCCATATAGGCGAAATGAATAGAAATAAACAAATAGATATATATGTATCTAAGAAGTTTGGACCTACTTAATTTACCTTAATCACTCTCACTACTGTGAGAACTGTCTGCAGAGAGGTGTATATCCATTACGTCCACAGAACTGGAACTACATGCATGTACTTTTCTGCTCTGTAGGTGAAATTAGTAGCTGAAGAATATAAGAAGAAAGTGTAGCAAGCTTCTTATGGGGTAGCTTCCGAAGAGTGGAAATAACAGGATCTGATGTTAAAAGCAACCAATGAAAGAGGTCCACATTTCCTTCCGTTCTTGATGTCTTTCTGGTATGGTCTTCTATGAAGCTTTTGACATCTTTGTGTCGCGCTGTAGGAAGCGTACAGATGATGGCCTGGGATTTTGCCAAATGATTGTTTTCTGCTTTGCGTTTGATGACGTAGCGTATAACTGCAACGGAACAAGAGATGTAACAAATATATCACTGTCATTTATAGTCCCTTCAACACCTTTCTGCTTGTACGCAGACTGTCCACTACTACCATCGAAGCCCCATTACATATAAGGGTGAGATTTCTTACTTCACTCTCTTCCATCTGAGTGATAACAGCCATCTGAACTTCCAAAAGTCGATTAGCTGTGTGATCTAAAAGATCTTGTAGACTGACTTCAATTGCAGAGACAGACAGAGGATAACATTCTTTTTTTGCTTCGAGAACTTGGTGGTAGGATGGATACAGGTCAGCAGCTTTCGCCTTAGCTTGGGTCCGAAGTAAGTTGTATTGGTGTTTGGTGAGCTTTGCTTCTACTATTAGTGACAAGGCTTCATCTGGGGTATACGATACCATTCGCTGATCAGCCGTAACAGTCTTCCAAGCCTCTTTTATTTTTTTCGGTCTTGTTTGCGATGATAGTGTTATTTCTTTCACCAGGTTTGATGGTGTGACCTTTCCTTCTTTACTGAGTTTCATTTGTGTTCCATAAGACAGAACGTCAGAACCATACGACTCACGAAGTTCAACGGTTTTCCTCCTCTTAACAGATTCACTACTTTCTTGAAAACATTTAACAGGTCTCCCGCTGCCAGACGTAGTTGCACTTTCTTCAGCTTCAGTTGCCAGCTCCAGAAATGGTAACTTTGCAAGTGCATTAAGCCAATCAGAATATCGTTCAAGAAACCTATCAACCATTCTGGAACAACTACCTAGTCGCTGGAAAATCTTGGTGCAGAACAATTTAATAGCTGTCTTTATCTCCTTGCACTTTTCTTCATTATTCTGAAAAAAGTAGATAATAAACAACACTTTATGAATTTAACAAGCACATTGGGTATAATCACAAAGGCTAATGTGTACAATATCAAAGCAATTAGGCCTGAAAAGAAAATCTGCGTTAGACTGCGATTTCCACTGTTGCACGTCCTATGCATACTGTTCTCAAACCATTCTCCCTCGAAAGTACAGCGAACGACGTGCAGTTTAGTAATTCACCTATCTTCCTTCTGATAAAGACCAAATGAAAAGCAAAACGTGTAAGTACATAATGCGGATCTACTATGGGTCAAATTATGCATTGTTTTATGTACTGACCCATTGTTAACAGGTGACTAGTCTGAAAATGTGCAAACATGTGCAACAATTTTTGTTATGTACGTTACCTATACATGTTGTCCTTCACACTCAGGCAGGAATCTTACTGGTACCTCTTGGTACTTTTTTTATAACTCAACGATTTATCACCACTACAGTGCATTTCTCCTACTATTTATATGCTAAGATTTTATATGACATTATGACTCCAGGTTCGTTTCTGGAGAGCAGTTATATACTTCCTCTCATTGCTACTTCCCTATAGTTTCTGTTTCATGGGGTTTCCCCTTTCGTTCACTTGTGTTCTCAAACGGAGACGCTGATTGGTGCTGTAGTATTGCTTCCAGTTCCTGTACAGCAAACTTCTAACTACACATTACACAAACTTTACTTCTCTACATGTTCGTTCTATTCGTATTTAAAAAATATTTAATGCTGTTTTTGAATGCACTATTGTATGGACTAAACGTGTATGCTACTTATACTCCATACTCCAGTACTTGACATTTTGGATTTTTGCGCAGGTTTTGCGGCGTTTCGGACCACTGTGCACCGGTTGGGAAACGCTGATATAGCATAACAGTGTGACGCAAAACTGAAATATTCAATTTTTATTTTTCCCAGCTTGTGCTAAGTGGACTTTGTGGTGTGGATTTTGTCGGAGCTCTCCCGTTTCCTCCCACCTTCATTCCATCACTTCATTCGCTTTCATAATTACCGTCTCCTTTAACCTACACGTCAGAACTGTGAGACGTAAAACTGAAAGATTTCATTTTTGATTCTTTAAAAAAAGAAAAGAAAAAGTTAGGAGATTTGCAAGGTGTTATTGATCGTTTCATAGTTACTGAATACATACAGAAACTGTTTATTATATGCGCAACACCATTATACAGTTCTTGTTAGATGTAACTTTGTATTTTAAGCTAATTGTTAACACAACTAGTGAAACAGACCTTCATCGCAGCACTACAACAAAAAATAAGTATATTATCTCACTGAAAATACCCTTACTGTGTGTTCTCGTACATTCCTCCAACAACAACAACCAAAAAAAAAAAAAAAAACTCTCGATTACTTCATTTTATCAAAATGCAAATATATCACATATACTACAATATTACAACTGAGCCGTGTATTTTTAATAAATATTCAAGTGTTGAGTACACTTAATCGGTGGAAGCATAATCAGCTCAGTGACAGGGACAAATATCCTCTCTCCTGATATCCCTTTAAACTTTAAACAATCTGTCATAATCGGCTCAGTTATTTCTTAATTCTTTAAGAGTGAACAATTAGAACGTGCTATATAAAAAAAAAAGCATTCGCTAATTTCTAATTCATCAAATACCTTGTCTGAAATTAGAGATGTTTTTAAAATGTTCACATAATAATCGCGAAATGTAGGTACTTCCTAAATTTCAGCCACTCAAAGCAAAATAATATTTTACTAAAGTTCAGTTTCACTGAGTTAAAATTGAGAACATTTACTTACGATAACGCACAAACTCGACGTCACGAGCGCTGGATGTGACTTTCGTGTTGCGAACGCTTCGTATAAGAACGGGCAGTGGTATTGAAAATTGTGGGGTCTTTAGTAAGAAGCATTGTATTTCATGGGACACGTTGTCTGAAGGACTGAGAAAATAACATATGCTTGAATGTTTCAACAGACAGAGATTCGTAAAACCTTATTTAAACAGGGTAAGTTATCTGTTAACGATGACTTAACTTACAAAGAACACGTCCATCCACAGAATAAGCACATACTATAACGGTCGGTAATATCCTACTGATCATTCCCAATTACTCACATATGAGTTTTCTTCCACCATGTTCCTATTCCGACTGTACAGTATCTACAATGCTACTGTGTTGCAAATTTTCGATAATTTTTTGTCCATACTGAATCATCAACACTTGATTCAGTTAAACGAAACAGGACTCATGTGAGCTAAGTTTGCTCTCAAAACTGAAATTTTCTAAATGTTACCAAAAAAATAAAAGATAAGACGAAGAGAAGGAGACTTCTTTATCAATGTGATTTGTATCGAGTGAAGTTCCACCCAAAGAGATAGCCGAATAAAGCCCTCACGCTACATAGCGTGCTCACGAATTGTATTCAAACCCAAATAACAACAACGGACGCGAAGGCGCGAGGCACGAACAATAAGAGTTAAAGAACGAAAGAAAAATAAAACGGGAGGTGGTTACCAACATGTAAAAAGAATTTCACTGATTAAATATCAAAGTCTGTCAACTAAGCATAATTGAGTGCCATATCTCATAGAAAAGCAAATAAAATCTCACAATGAATCAGCTAACAATGGTAGCGTACTAACTAAAATACGTTGATATGACTGCTAAATTCGGATCAGCCTACGAACATGACTGCTTGATGGAACATGACTGAGATCTCTAACAAGTAATAGATAGGGCCTACTACCCCATTTTTATGGATACTGTGTCATAAAAACGTGAGCAGACACTCGTATCAAGGCTACAAAATTACTATGCCAGGCTATTTCACGAAGACAAAGTAGAAATAGATGGAACATTTACTCCACACCACGTGGATGATCAGTAATTTGACAAGCAAAAATCTTTCCTGCAACTACTCTGTACCTCCTGGCCCTTATAAAGCCCAAATAAAAATTACTGTTGAAAGCTCAAGTGGCTAATCTGTCGGTTCACGTTTCATATAACCTCGATCCTTAAAAAAGGACATTTAACAAGAAAAAAATAATTAAACAAAAAGAACTTAATTCCGTTTAATACGAAGTGTCTGCATGCTATATCTCACAGTTACAAAGGATCATGCAAATTTATGATAGCTGATTTCTGTCCAAATTTTAAGCCTCGCTGAGTTGATTTTGAGTTTAATGTCCCGTTCAGCAGCGAGGCTATTTGAAATGTGGACCTACCGATTAGTGTGGAATCCGAACCACATGAGCTCCCGCCGGGAATCGAATCCTGGCCTTCCTCACCAAAGGCGCGTGCGCTAACCGTTTAGCCACAATGGAGCTCTTTAAGCCTCGCCTTCTCACCCGCCTACATATCAAATTAAGGAACACCTTCCTTTCACACACGCTTGATATCATTTCCTCACACAATGAATTGTGATAAGGAATTCAAACACATCAGACTCATTTGAATAACAGTATTAACCTTCAAATAAAAATGGACATGTATATTTGGCTTCTAATTTTATATATCAGGTTGTCTAAAAGGTATCGAGCCTTGGAGGTCAAAATTGAGAATACGTTTATTGAGATTTCAACATCAAACATGCACCAGTTTGTTCGATGAACTTCTGAATTTTTTTACAGCAACACCATAAAAAAAATGCATGTGGTATTCACAGGCCTCTTCCGAAACTACCTAACTGGGAGTTCTGCAGACACGAAACAAATGGCAATCTGACGATGCCAGATACGGGGCTATACGGTGGTAGCAAAGAACTCCTACCCAAAATCTCTCAATTTCTGATGAGTCATTGACAATGTTAGAGATCTCCGGCGTTGTTACCGCGATATACGACATCCTTTCGTTGCAATTTATACGTGCTCTGGTGCTAATTGTCGACAATACAGGTCAGTCTATCGTTCAGCCCGGCAGCAGCAGCTTGTAATGCACTTCAAATATTATGAGTTCTGCATAGACAAATCTTTAGATTCTTGACTCAGTCGCCCGCAAAACCACGTAACTCTTCCTTATATGTTATCTATTGCTCTGCAATTTCTGAACGAAAAGACAATGATTAGTGGTTTTACTCCATATAGATATCTTAAATGACCCAAAACCATACTCAAATTGATCTATCCGTCGAATGACTATCGATTTAAATCGATTAAATTAGTGAGCTTCACTCCAAGGAGACAACGACATATTCTATATGGTTGGAAATATTTACAATTTGAATACCGTTGCCTAGTAATTATTGTTAAGGAAAAATAAACTAAACTAAACTAATAGAATAGGCCCAGTAATATAAAAACTTACCCTCACCGTCAACCCCAGGTGAAACTCCTAAAGCGCATCACTTACCTACAAAGGAACAAAAATAAATTTAGTTTAAAACATTTTCAATTTCGAAAAGACATACAACTTCATTAAATGAAATGAACTCTGTTTTAATTTAATATGTCCTAGGTTATACCATATAAGCTAAAGGAGATGTATGATTAATGAAAGTGAACGACTGTGAAATTAAATCTTTGTGATCTCCCACCGGGAATCGATCCCGGGACCACATGCACCAAAGACAGACGTGCAAGCCACTAGACCAGACGGTGAGGGCTGGAATATCAATAAATGTGTTTCGATGTTTCTTCCAAATATATTCCTTCATTTATTCAAATATATTCCTTCAACAAAATCTCAAAACTAATGTAAAGATTACTGTATCTTAATCATTACAATAAGCATGGATATTTTAAGATTCATCCGAACATTTTGCGGAAGAACAAGGAAAAATTTGAACACGTGTCGCCAATTTTTCTTCCTCTATAATGCGCTCAGTTTACATTCCGGAATCAAGTCCCAAGACTTGCTACTATATCTAACGTTCGTTCTCTCTGGCCGCAGACAAATTCCCTAAAGTTGAGAATTTTATGTGGGTGTCAGCTCCAATCGACAAAACTATTTAATTTCATCCCTGTTTCCATTCCCACCTTCTCTCGCGAAGAAATTATTCTCTTCCCCTTCTACCTTCACGGAAACTCGAGGAACGATATTAGGTCGATTATGAATCCTCCCTTTCAACGAACAAATATTCCCTTTTCCACAAAATAATAAAAATATTAATAATAAATTTGAGCAATATGGGCAGACGCGTAGCATAAGCAGAATTCAGTTTTTTACTTACAATCACGATAACATACCTACGTACAGTGGGAAAACTAAATTTTGTGGATAACACCAGTGAATTATAATCTGCGCGAGAAGCTAATTCGTAAATTTGAGCTCCATGTCTTGAAGTGCCTTGCGCTAGTAAAATGGTATATGTAAAATGGCATTATGTGCACAAAAAGGTTAATGAAATAAGTTTTGTGACCTATGCGATGAACTGTCGACCAAAGGCTGTCGGAAATAAAAGAAAGTGGCATATTTTTAGGAAGGTAAAAAGTATAATGTACCATTTGGTGCACATGTTTTTCCAACTAAGTTCGAGGTGCTGCAATAGTGGGCCTACTCATTTAAATAAACAGTTCCTTTTCGGGAACATGTGGCGATTTGATCGGGAAAATATAGGTCACTAAAGTTTTCTTGTAACCAAGAAGCAAAGGTAATGTTGAAGAATTTGGAAATCCTCTCTTATAAGACGAACTTCTACAAATTATAGTTAGAATTTAAAATATGTTTATGTCTCTTATTTATCTTCTATTACCGTGCCAAGTCGCATGAATTTTTGCTTCTTTCTAAAGAGAATTCTAAAAAATCACTTGTTTAACAAGCATTTAATTCTACCCAAGTGGTTCACACTGCAACGGCTTTATATGTTTACCGGCATCTATAGCATTAAGCCCGTTATGTATGAGGAATGACGTCCGTTGGCGAGAACATTTCACAGGGAAGGAAGCTCCCTGGGGCTGTATGTTAGGTACCATCGCAGTATTTGTTCGGTGAAAATGAAAAAAATCAAGAATAACCTCACTCAGGATGGCTGGCCTCAAAAAATCGTTACACATTTTTGATCTAGTGTCTCCCCATGGAATTGAACCTGGGACCGCTCACATTGCATCTATTTTAAAGAATACAATCCGCTAACAACAGTGGATTAAGTTATAATCACCACCATGCAATTACTTGAGTTGTACGAACAATAAATTAAATGTGTTATTCAATCTGACAAAACTTACATTCAACTTATTGAAATCACTATATGTGCTAACGCTCTAACCACACTGGCCTAATGGTTCTCATGATATCAAAGAAACTAAACTAAACACTGTGTAGTCACGGCCCAGATGGATGGAACTCTCCAAACAGAGAAAACATTGCAATATTTATTTAACGTCGTGAAGACAATTGGGGAGTACTTGAATAAAACAGAGAGGGAACTGACGTCAAGAGTAACAGCATTAATACCGAAGGGAAGCTCTGTTGATCACGCATTACCCCAAAGCATGTTTTAAAAAACCGGGTAAGAAACCATAGATTGTATAGGCTGTTGTTTCCTCAAGGAGCTTCTCGTAGTTTTCAAAATCGAATTACAAAAGCATAGTCCAATTCATGCGTCGCATGGAGTATAAAGCCCCACACAAAACAGGACTGAGCCTGAAATAAATATGAATCATATATTTAATTTTATAGATTTATATTAATATGCTTTTATCTTCGACTCAAAAATAAAGAGGGAACTATGATTGTATCCAATAGAACAAAAATCTTTAACTGAAACATGACTGCAAAAATTCGCCATTTAAATCGGTATGCATATACCAAGATAACGTAATATCGGAGCAGCAGTAGTTATAATCACGTTTTCTATTACAAATATTTCCAAATAAAAAGATGCCAACATTATTTGTTGTAGCAATATATAATATGACCCATACTCCCCGACTATTGCCTGTAGTCATCGGGAAAATACGATCTTTTCTAGTCTCCACTTTCCTTGGCTTTTCCAGATATGTAAAATTAAAGATGTGAATATTTTTACAAAGACAACAGGATTACTCTGTCTATTTATTTTTGTTTCGTTAATTTCAAATTAACAGGTAAGAGAACTATGATAGCTTTCAACCCTTACAGGTACATATTTACCCGATTTACTACTACCACAACAACAGCTACTACTACTACAATAACTAATAATAATAATAATAATAATAATCAATATGCTAAGAACAAATGCAAACGAAAATACAGTATTTGAGCAAATTAAATTGTCCAAATAACAATGCGTAATAGATACACACACACACACACACACACACATATATATATATATATATATATATATATATATATATATATATATATATATATATATATATATATATGGAATCGATACTCAGTACCAATAACGAATAAAAACCATACCTTGAAGTACGTAACTAAATATTTAACATAACGTTTTAAATACTAAATGTGGAACTTCTAAAACCTATATTGGGGTCCCTGGTTCGATCCCAGCTCGCGCCGTATGGACTTTGTGGTGGACAAATACCGTGATCGTGGGTTTTCTCCGGGTTCTCCTGTTTCCTCCCACTTTCTTCATTCCACCATTTCACTCATTTCTTATTTTCAGCGTCTCCTTTAGCCTAACCGGCATAACCGTGGGACGTTAAACTTAAAGATTTCATTTCATTTTTCTAAAACCTATAATTCAACCGCATGGTGGCACTAGCGTAGTTAGGTCCGAACGAAGCGGCAAATAAGACTATTGGTGTGTGCGTGGTTGCATTATGGCGATTTTCATTCGCTATGCTTGAACATTTATAATACAGAACTTTTTTTTTTCGACTTTATGGATAATCCTGACTTAATCCCCCCCCCCTCATAAGTTGCTGAGCTTGAAAAATAAAGCGACAATTAATATAATGAAATATAAGTAAATATCATAACAAACGTTTCTCTCAGCAATTCCGAAATACTGGAACCTCATGTATTATCTTGATACAATCTCCCAACAATATATAAATTGGGATTTTGCTTTTGTGTATGACGGAGTGAACACATTTGATTATATCGTAGAAATCCAATGAAGGATATTTTGAAAAATGTAATTGTAACTGATTAAGTCAACTGATGAAGGACTTATTCCGCCAATTAGACTGATGTGCCTTTAAATAGGACCCTGGTTAAATTCCGCAGTAGGAATATGCATGTAGCCTCAAACCCGAACTCATTGCTACAGAGGTTACTTACTGCTTGTTGTCACCTGTAGTATTTTAAAGTTTCTTAGTTTTTTGAAAAGAATACGTTATACCTTTAAGTGGCCTTCAAGTGGCAACTTGAAGTTCAGTTAATCCAACACACTATTCATTCCACAGATAAACAATTAAGTTCTCACTTAAATCACAGTCTCCTTTTCTCTCTTTTCCTAGTCTCTCTTTTCCAATCCACTTACACAAAGCTCGAATAGAACTTCAAAACCAATATAGAAATCCTAGATATTTCGACCAAAATACCAAGATACCCTATGAAATGTATAGAATAGTGATAGTTCTTACTTACTTGACTTACTTTTTGATGAAATATCATAATCAATTAGTCGTAAATAATAAGTCAATATCCGCCAAAAGTGAGTAATAGAGAGAATATTATTTCTATTAGCTGAATATCGGTTACTATAAATTTATATATATTCAAATATTGCACGAATGATTTTAAATTACTCTCTGGGAATACGCCAACATATTTGCAATTTTCAATATTTTGATCGGGGAGGGTCCTTATAGTCTAATGGCTAGCACATGTGTTCTCTGTGCACGTGGTCTCATGTTCGATTCCAGATGGACTAGTACAAAAAATATTTCACAATTATTCACTTCCAATAATAATCCGTCTCCTTTAACCTACAGGGCTTAATCGTAGAACAGTAAACATAAAAATTTCATCTTCATTTTTTTGGGGGAAAGTGGGGGTAGATAATGTAAATTCGCCCGGGACGTCTGACAACCCTAAACATGTGGAATTGAATTGCTAAACAGCTGTACTGTTAGCTTAACACTCATTTTTTGAAATACTTTGCGTTATATGTGCACCTGCGTTAATAATGATGGTGCTCAAGAGCGCCCATTAGAAGGGCAAAGTGAACGCTGGCCTCCCTTGAAGAAATTGTACTTAGGAATTCGAAAATTCAATTGAATTTTTAGAATAGTTACAGCAAAATTTGAAACTATATTTAAAATGTCGCTTATACTTGCCCCCCTGGAAACCACAACATGGGCGCCCTTGATGGTGCCACCTTATTCTCATATCTATAGCTTTCAACCTCATACAGTTTCTGGTACTACACAAATTCTGCGTTTTTTTTTTTTCAATAAAAATTCTGTCTTATTATTTAAAACAAATCATGCGCTTAATTTCGTGGCAAATGCCATTTACACCAAAAATGTTTCTACTTGAGTCATAACAATTTATTATAGAGTTTTGACTTTATCCTACTTTCCCGGAAGGGGCCGCAGTGACTCAGTGGTACAGCGTTAACCTCTGGTGCATAGCGTCCCTTGTTCGATCTCAGCTCACGCCAAGTGAACTTTATGGTGGACAGACACAGTGTGCGTGGGTTTTCTCGGGTTTATCCCGTTTCCCCACTTTCTTCATTCCACCATTTCATTCATTTCTCATCATCACGGTCTCCTTTAGCCTAGCCGGCATAAAAGTGGGACGTAAAAACTCAAAGATTTTATTTCATTTTTCTTACTTTCCCGAAATGTCGAGTTCTTTCCTAACTTTCCTCTTAAGTCCACTGCCGCCGCAAGTTAAAGTAACAATTCTAGTATAACAATCTACATCATCACCTTTTTTAAACTGAACCCGTGAGTAGTATTTTTGCATAATTATTGGCGATACACTGGACCCATGATTGAATTAAAAACGCAAGAAAATACCAAAGCGTGGTCACCAAATTTGGCTTTGTTTTCACTTTCAGTATACTGTCCCACAAACCCACTAAAACGACAGTTCACGACTTTGGCACGGGAAATGTGGGTTCGTTTCACAGTGGGAGCTCAGGTGGTTTGAATTCCACCCTACACTGTAGGTCCACACAGGCACGTATGCAGGAATATATTTTCGGAGAGGTCCAAAGCTTTTTTTGGGAGGGTAATATGTTACTATTATATATAATTTCATCAATTACCCTCATAGATGTAATTCACTATGAGGGTATATGTATTAAAATTTATCACATCTGAAATTTAACTAAAATTACGGAAAATTATGGATTTCGGGGAATTCAGACCCCCAAATCACAATTCCTGCGTTTAGAGCTCCGTGGCTAAGCGGTTAACGTACGTGCTTTTGGTGTGGAAGACCCGAGTTTGATTCCCGGTGGGAGCTCATGTGATTCGGATTCCTCGTTAATCAGTCGGTCCACATTTTATGTAGCCACGCTGCTGAACGGGATGTTAAACTCAAAATCAACTTATCTCAATAACTCCTGCGTACATCTGGGGTCCACGTCTCACATACGTAGGTAGTTGCGTTGCTGAAAGGGATGCTACACTACACTCTAACCAACCTTTACTTCAAGTGAATCTGATTTCTTCACGCAATTCGACTTCTTCCCGTAACGGCTAATTATTATTAACCCCTAGCTATTTAAACTACACAAGAGTTACGAAGAACATCTTATTTTCACGTACACGCACGCTCTCTCTATTTCACACACTCTCGCAAAAAGCAAAATAGTAACACTGTTAATATTCTATTTTGAAAAGTTTATTGCGTTACGTCACAAAGAAGGAAACTGTTTGAAGTTTATGAATTAGAAACATGCCCCTCGTTAGGAGGCGAGCATCTACAAATTTTGGTTGTGGTATGTCCGGAGTTGGAAAAGTAGAGTGGGTTCAACAAGTAAACCCACCGCTAGTGCACCTCTGGTGCAAACAAAACATATTTTAAAAAAGTGAAGAACTTTGGGGTCCAGACCCCGTGGACTTCCATCTTCATGGATGCACCCTCCTCGTTAGATGTCTAATGGCAGAGATCACGACAGATCTTCAAACATCTTCTGGACTAAACAGAGGTATAACAAAGCTTCATCCAATCCGGTAGTGTGTCTTTTCCGTACACAAATTCGGAAAAAAGGAAGCGCTGATTCTTTAGCTATAATTTCCATGTACCTCATAGATCAGCAGACCAAAGCCGGGTAAGAGGTAGCAAGATGAACTATCCTACTGTATCTTATTCATGAGAGATTATAGTTGCAATAATGATTACGGTCTAAATATAAAGAAAGAAGTTAATTACTCAAACTGTTAGATTTTTCCCATAAAGAATATTTTAGGAAAAATGTTATTTTTTATACAGTATTTACACACAAGTAATACATTGCTACAAATTACGTAATTTACTTAACTGACACAGATGTTCGCGTAATTAAGCTTTTCGTATCATATGAACTAGTTTGGATGATTGGTCATATACGTGTCTCACTGCACAGTTGCACTAGTTTGAGTTATCTTGTGCAATAGCTTGCAATTTTAATGATAAATGTCCTCAAATTTAAATGTTACAGCACTAGTTACTTAACATTTTCAAACAATCAAAACTGATGTTTCCATTTCTATCGACTTCCTACATATTAAAATAGTTTATATTTTTTTTATTATTATTACCTTTTGGGACTGTGGCGGCTCAATAGTAGGGTGATCATCTCTTGTGTGAGGGATTCTTGGTTCGATTCCAGATCGCAGAAAGTGGGCTGTGTGGTGGACAAACATTGTGTCAGGGTTTTCTAGGAATTCTCCTGTTTCCCCCTCTTTCGTGATTCTCCCATCATCATCCGTCTCATCAGCACCGTCTTCCTCAGCCTTGGTGCATAACTGTGGCACGTTAAACTACTTCAAATCATGCTATCCATAAGTATGGGAGTAACTCTGTATATCCGTCTGTCGACAGGTATCAGAGCTAAAATAGTAACAGATACCAGAAAACGTTTCTCAGTTGTGTGATATGGATTCACACAACTGCTCAAGAACATGCTCTAATTCCGTCATTATTCCTCCACTGAAACCGAAAGTAATAGAAATGTGCAATTTCCGGTTTCAATATTGACCCCCCTCCCCCTCACACACAGAGTAAATCTGTTAGGATGTAACCAAATTTTTTCTTCTTGATGTACCTAGGTACGAGATTCAGTATTCCAAAAACAGATTCCAACTTTATCCTCCTTCCTCTACTGAAACTGAAGTGGTGCACCTTTCACACTTGGTTTCAATATTGAATTCCTACAGATGTATTTTTATTTACTTATTTACACACATTTCTGAGCATTGCTGCCATCTATACCCTTGTCAGTCACGTATAAGGGACGATGTCCCCCAGCGAGCACACTATTCAGGAAAAGAGGAAGGAAGGAAGGAAGCACCAAGGAACTTGTATGTTAGGTACCATTCCGACGTTTGTCTGGTGTGAATGAGAACCCACGAAAACTTCATTAAGGATAGCCGGCCTGAAAACGCCGTCACTTGTTCGACCGTATCCCCACCTCTTACAGATTAGTTCGGAATTTCCGCGTAGTTTCACAAAGAGAAACGAAACTTAGCTAAAAACGTAATTAATTAATTCTACGAAAGAAACTATTTAGTAAGCATGTCAATTTTCCAGACGGTTTCTGACTGTTAAGCAGATGGTCACTTAATTCTGTAAGGCTGTAATTGGTCGCCTGCACTATTTCTCAAATAAATAAATAAATAAATAAAAATAAATAAATCGAAATTACAGATTGTGTAAATACTAGCTGAAATGCATATTCTTCGCTCGATAAACGTGAAGATTAACAAAAAATATATCAAAATCTCATATCTGACTCAGAAACTCCTTCGTGCAATTTTTTAGGAAGTAGAAACCTAACTAAATTGCCCATACCCAGAAACAGCAATTCTAAGGAAATCGTTAAGTAGCGTTGTTACATTATCGAAGTAAGTTACTCCAAATACGCCACCAAATGGCGCTCTCCGTTGAAAATAATAAATTCACAAGCTCTCAATCTTAGTTTAGTGCCTAGCCTAAGTGCCTAAGTTGCACGGGGTACTAGGTCGGTTTCCCTGAACCAGAGGCGGCGTTAGGTGCGCGCAGGACCTAGTGCCAATAATGATCCCGCGGGACCAGAGTACTGGTAAAAATCGCAGAGGGCTGACACCCTACTTATATATATATATATATATATATATATATATATATATATATATATATATATATATATATATATATATATATATATATATATATGTGTGTGTGTGTGTGTGTGTGTGTGTGTGCAATGTGTTTTTGTATCTACTTCTTGGACGAAATATGCTCAGAACGCGGCGCCACTCTAAGCGCGGGGCCTGGGGCAGTTGCTACATTGGTCACCCCAAACTCGGCTTCTGCCTGAATTTCAACAAACAGCAGCAATAATAAACATGTACTTAAGAAAATCAAGAAGCTTAAACGAACATAAGTTAATTGTTATTCTGCTTATTACATATGCAATACCTTTGGTCACTTCCATAGTCTGAGCTTGACGATATGTAGGCCAGTAATCACTACACTCAGACTTCATGTAATTTTGTGAATGCTACATTGAAAACAGATCTCTATGTACTAATAAATTACCACCTGAAATGTAATAGCGTTTTTCTAAGATATCAAATGTGGAAGCCTGATCAGTAAAGACCTGATCTAAACCCTTATCCCTTAGCAGCAAAATAAGAATTGACTACAATAATGAAATTTGCACCTATTTGTTTCGATGGTTCTGAGTAAAATTTTGCTCCTAGATAGAGAACGTATCACCTTACTACGTCACAGATATGAGGGTCATAAAAACAACGAATGGGTTCCCTGCACTACGACATACATTTAGGGGGGAAAAGAAAAAAGAAGAAACACGTACAGAATACTTCCACGTTCATCTTCTGGGAAACAATAAATATAAAAGTGGAAAAGGAAAATAAAAGGAAATATATTTCTTTTTCGGAACTTCCTTGGCTCATTGTTTTAACACATTCAGAAATGTTCATCTCAAGAAAAAACAAAACGAAAAATGCTGGAGCAAAGAGGACGTTTCATATAGTAACCAATTTCTAGCTTTTGCACAAGAGGTTCATTTATGGCAGAGACCAATGTTGGTGGATGGGGTCGGTCGAGCCATAAAAACAACATTGGATATATATGGAGTCGAATATGAAATGGAAGATATCCTTACATGGTTGCCATCTACGAACAGCATCAACTATTCCATTCCTTTCACTTGGTTCAAAATCATCTACAAACAGTAGTTGAAAAAAGTTTACGTTTTATGAAATAATTTCAAATTATTTTTATCTACGATCATCGGAACAAAACCCGCAGAAGTAGTAAACTCCTTATTAATAATTTTGAGTCAACCGACAACGCGCTGTTTCAGTGTTATTCTTCTCTGAAATACCAGGAGGAATCACAAATTAGTGCACTTTTGAATATATCCGAATGTATTACGTGTCTGTTAGATGGAAGCACAGCGTAATCCTAGTATCGCTAGTGTGACATGGAGCGCATGTCAGTTATCACACAGAAAACTCCTTACAGTCAGGGGGGTAAAAGTGAGGGGAAACGCCGTCCGCCTACCTCCAAAGAAATATGTACGGCGTTCCCCCAGTTCTGAAAAAATTACAATGGGCAAAGATAGGCAGGGGGACGGCATAACGTAATGCCGTTACCTACCGTCCCCCTACCTTTTCAGATTCACTTTTACCCCTGCTTACAGTACAACTGAAACGATAAAGCATGGATCTCAAGAGTGTGTAGTAACTTGATTAAGACTACAAGACGAAGAGGTGACGGCTCAGAAAGCTGCAAATAAAATTTGTATTGCTGAAGGAGAATTGAATATTCTGGTAGCCTAAAATTACACGATTCTGGATAAACGGACAAGATACCAGGACCCTTTGGAGCAGACTACAACGACTGACACACGCACAAGTACAAGCATACGTCAATTGGCAACAAAGATGAGATTATCCCAAAACATCACGTTTGTAATTTTTTATTTATTTATTTATTTATTTATTTATTTATTTATTTTTTTAACTAGGGTTGTCTCGAAACGGTCCTTCGTATCATAAAGTTAATACAACAATTCGAAAGACATTCTGCATCAACAATTGCTGCAGAGCTCTTGCGACGATAGATTTTGTTGTCAGATTGTCACATGCAGTGAAAAATGAATTTTCTTTTGTGATTTTCTGTAGATGGTCGTCGTAGTTATGACCAGGTCAAGAGGCGCAGCCAATTGTGTAAAGGTGATAACTTGAAACAAAAGTCATGTTCTTTACATGGTGTAATATTTGGTTCCAGACGGCAAACAGATCTCTTTCCTCCAGAATATTATGTTTCACTTTTTGGCGTATTTCTTACAAGGACGACGGTTTGAAACACTTGGCGATACGGAAAAGAGGCTGTGCAAGATTTTGGTCTCCAAATTCAGAATAGTATCACGTGGTCAGATTGTAGTTCTGCTGGAACGTTGGCAGGAGCAAAATAAACGTAAATCTTTTTAAAGCACCAATGCTCTTTAAGTTTCTCAATAATAATAATAATAATAATAATAATAATAATAATAATAATAATAATAATAATAATAATAATAATAATAAAGAACGAGCTCATTAAAGTACAGGGTTTTCAAACTGAAATAAGGGTTGCATTTTTTTTTTTTTTAACACAACTATACAGATAACTTGGAGTAACACTGAATCTTAGGAACCCTCACATGAAATAGGTTCGAAAGTACACTTAGAAGCAGAAAATCATTATTGCTCACATTAAATATTAAAAGTGTATGAAGATATAAAATAATAATACAAAGGCTGTCTCAAAATAATTGTCAGTTGTTCTTGTATTTCGAAACAACGCCACAAGACAATTTCGTAACAATGTAGGCATATAGTTCAGTTCATTGTGCAACCATAACAACGCACCGAACATATTTTGTTCATTAGTCTACGCTTTCAGCAGCCATGTGAACAAGTTATGTTGATTATCACACTACTTTTCCCGACTTGTGAGTGTGGAAATAAAAACGAACCAGAGTTACTCGATTCCATATTGTACTTAATGTGGTTTACCGGCTACAGCAACTGTGGAGGAAATGAAGGACGCCTATAAAGACGAATGTTTGAAGTTAAAGAACAATATTTCGTTGCCATAAAGTTTATGTCGAAGACCACGGATCCATCCTGTATATACAGGGTTCTTACAAATGATTCATCAGGTTTTGTATGAATGTATTTCACAAAGTATTACGTACAAGTAATGATTGATACAACATTTAAAAAAGCACATTTTCAAATTTCTTTTACATCATTACAAATGTTCTCTGTGCACTCCTCGTGTTACACAACACACATCTATGCGGTACTCAAGCTCAGCCCATACACTTTCGAGCTCTCAACGGTTTCCTCAGAGACAGGTGGTCGCCCGGAGCTTTTTCCTTTACAGAGGCAGCCTGTGTTCTTAAACTATCGATATCATCGCAAAATGCTTTGGTGGGTTGATGGTTGTGTGTTGTACTGTCTTCGGAACGCAAGCTGCACGGTGGTATCAACTGACTTCACATATTCTGACCGATTCTGACTTCACATATTTCATCACACAAAGTGCTTTTCGTTGATTATTCGCAATTTTGCAAACTGTTATCACCCTGCCACCTGCTGAGTCACAACGGAACCTGCAATGACATAAACAAAGTATGCTCTTTCGATTGGTTATTAGTACAAATAGGTGGGTATTAAATACTTGAAGTTTAAAACCTGATGAATCATTTGTAATAACGCTGTATATATATATATATATATATATATATATATATATATAATTTATCTCGATATATCCTTGTAAATTTTAAACTAATGGACAAAAGACGATTAAGGTTTTGTCATGCAAATATCGGCAGGGGAACTGATTGGTATGCTCTATAACACCGCAAAGTTAACAGTCTTGCAAACTAAACAAAGTTGAATTTTTTCAACTGGTACTAGGTTAGGTTATTACGCATTTCCAATCTACATGTTAAACGTAAACATACAATACCACACTTCTTATACTGTTCTGCAAACTAAGGACACTACAGAATCACAAACATCGAGAAACAACCAAATTTGGAGGGTTCTACAACAGCAATAACACAAGTGAGACAGACAGAGTAATGCACAATAAAGTGCCTTTGAATATTACGATCATTATATGACTTATTTCGAACAAGTAGAAACAAAGTTACAAAGGATTGAAAATCTGACTTCATCCAAAGGACTTTAGTTCGAAAAAGTATTTCGATAAGAATCACATCTAATTACACGCACAATTTCCTATAAAAATAA